>NC_052156.1:105468697-105777896 GCF_902713615.1 Scyliorhinus canicula | reverse complement strand
CCCCCCCCCCCCCCCCCCCTCTCTCTGGGGACATTCTCTCTCCCCCCCCCCCCCCCGGACATTCTCCCTCCCCCCCCCCCCCCCCCATTCTCCCTCCCCCCCCCCCCCCCCCCCCCCCCCCCGGACATTCTCCCTCCCCCCCCCCCCCCCGGACATTCTCCCTCCTCAGGCCCCGGGCTCTCACCAGTTTCCGGGCCGGGAAGATGTCGTACATGATGCGACAATACTCCATGGCCGACTCCACGGCGCAGGTCCAGAGGGATTTGGAGATGGGAGCGAGCGGGATGATGCCCGGGGCCCGGTTCTTGGTGAACATGTCGAACTCCACCGTCTGCCTGCAGGACTCGGCCATGTACGGGCAGTGATCCACCACAAACACCGTCTTGTGTGCCTCCGAGAACAGCTTCATCCTGAGCGGCGGGATGGCGACCGAAGGCAGCGAGCCAGGCGGCGCCGTCAAACCAAAAATACAAACTCACAAACACAACAGGCCGCCCGCCCGCACCGAGCCGAGCCGGTGAAACAATAAGACTAGGAAGCCTGGGCTCGCCCAGGCCCTCCCGAGCAGCAGCGGTCACCAGGCAACCGACATCCCTCTGAGTCCAGCATCACGTGAGCGAAAGAACAGCGGATCAAAGATGGCGGCCAGGAAACGCGCATGCGCAACAAGCTCAAGGCCAGGCCACAGATGTCACTACGTCGGCACGCAAGCCTGAGCACCAAACAAAATATCCTGAGAGGGTGGGCGAGGGTAATGTCGACGTGCTGTACATGGACTTAAACTGGCATTCGATACATTGGCATGCAACAGATTGTGAGAAATGTTACAGAATCCCTGCAGTGCAGAAGCAATTCATCGAGCCTGCACCGACCCTCTGATGGAGCACCCCAGCCAGGCCCACGTCCTCGTACTCCCCATAATGCCTCCTAACTGGCAGTGTTTGACTGTGGGAGGAAACCAGAGCACCTGGATGAAACCCACGCACAGAGAGAACGTGCAAACTCCACACTGACAGTCACCCAAGGCCAGATGTGAGCCTGGGTCCTTGGCGCTGTGGGGCAGCAGTGCTCACCACTTTACTACTGTGCAGCCCACGCTCATGGAATAGTGGCACAACAGTGGCACACATATAAACTTGACTGAGTAATAAATTGATGTGTTTTAGACTCAAGGAAGGTTCGTAGTGGGGTTCCCCAGGGGTCAGTATTGGGACCTTTGCTTTCCCTGATAGATTTTTAAAAATTTAATCTCTCAAATTTACGTCTAGATTTCTTTTTCTTTCTTTTCAGGATGTGGGTGTCACTGGTTAGGCCAACGTTCATTGCCCTTCTCCAATTGTCCCTGAGAGGTTGGTGGTGAGTTGCCTTCTTGAACTGCTGCAGTCCATTTTAGGGAGTAAGCTCCAGGATTTTGACCCAGCGCCAGTGAATGAACAGCGATTTATTTCCAAGTTAGGATGGTGAGTAGTTTGGAGGAGAACTTCCAGGTGGTGGCCTTCCATGTATCTGCTGTCTTTGTCCTAGAAGGTAGTGCTCAAAGGTTTGAAAGCTGCTGTCTAAGTAGCCTTGGTGAGTTCCTGCAGACCATGATGTAGGTCGTAAACACTGCTGCTATTTTGGTGGAGGGAGTGGATGTTTGTGGAAGGGATACCAATCAAGCAGGCTGTTTTGTCCTGGATGGTTTTAAGCTTCTTGAGTGTTTTTGGAGCTTCACTCATCCAGGCACACTTTTTTTTTTAAACAGACAATTTTATTGAGGTATTTTTTGGCATTGTAAACAGTAACAATATGCATTACAATATACAAAAAACATAGTGCAAATAACAGTTCATCTCTCGCAAATAGACCCGCCTATTCTCCTCCCCCCCCCCACTCTACACTATTCTTACCCCCCCCCCCCCCCCCCCCCCCGCTGACAATTAGTTCCCCGCGAAGAAGTCAATGAATGGTTGCCACCTCCGGGCGCACCCGACAGTGATCCTCGTAAGGCGAACTTGATTTTTTCCAAGCCGAGAAAGCTTGCCATGTCCGACAGCCATACTTCGGTCTTTGGGGGCTTTGAGTCCCTCCAGGCCAACAGTATTTGTCGATGGGCTATCAGGGAAGCAAAGGCCACAACGTCGGCCTCTATCCCCTCCTGGACTCCCGGGTCCTCCGACACCCCAAAAATCGCCACCTCTGGACTCATCGCCACCCTTGTTTTCAGTACCTGGGATATGACATCCGCAAATCCCTGCTAGTATCCCCTGAGTTTTGGACACGCCCAGAACATGTGGACATGGTTCGCTCCCCCACATCGAGCACACTTGTCCTGCAGCCAAAGGAATTTGCTCATCCGGGCCACCGTCATGTGGGCCCGGTGAACTACCTTGAACTGAATCAGGCCGAGCCTGGCACATGTTGCGGTTGCATTTACCCTCCTCAGAGCGTCTGCCCATACGCCTCCCTCCAACTCCCCACCAAGCTCCTCCTCCCACTTGAGTTTCAGTTCCTCGGTCCCTGTGTCCTCCGCTCCCATAAGCTCCTTATAAATATCCAAGACCCTCCCCTCTCCTACCTCACCCCTGGAAACTACCCAGTCTTGGATCCCCCTTGGTGGAAGGCGTGGAAAGGACGGGACCTGTCTACGTACAAAATCCCGCACCTGCAAGTACTGAAAGTCATCCCCCTCACCAGCCCGAACTTCTCCTCAAGCGCCCTCATGTTCGCGAAGCTCCCTTCCAGGAACAAGTCGCCCATCCTTACCACCCCTGCCCTCCGCCACGCTCGAAACCTGCCATCCATCTTCCCCGGGACAAATCGATGGTTGTCATATATTGGAGACCAGACCGACGCTCCCACTTCCCCCGCATGCTTCCTCCATTGGCCCCAAATCCGCAGAGCTGCCACCACTATAGGGCTGGTGGAGTACCTGGCCGGCGGGAGCGGCAGAAGAGCCGTGACCAGGGCTGCCAAGCTGGTGCCCCTGGACGAAGCAGCCTCCACTCGCTCCCAAACCGACCCTGTACCCACCATCCATTTCCTTATCATGGCTATGTTAGCCACCCAGTACTAGTTGCTGAGGTTCGGCAACGCCAGCCCCCCCTCGCTACGGTTCCGTTCCAGCAACCCCCTCTTTACCCGTGGGGACTTCCCCGCCCAAACAAATCCCAGGATGATTTTATTGATTCTTTTAAAGAAGGACCGCGGAATGAAAATAGGGAGACACTGAAAAATAAACAGGAATCTCGGGAGGATCGTCATCTTCACCGTCTGTACTCTCCCCGCTAGTGACAGCGGGAGTGCATCCCACCTCCGAAACTTGCTCCCTATATGCTGCACCAGCCAAGACAAGTTCAACTTATGCACCTTGCCCCAGTCACGCGCACTTGTATCCCTAAATACCTAAAACTTTCCCCAACCAGCCTAAACGGTAGCTCCCTCAGCCTTTCTCCTGACCCCTCGCCTGCATCACAAACATCTCGCTTTTTGCCATGTTCAACTTGTAGCCCGAAAACCTGTCAAATTCCCCTAGGATTTCCATAATCCTGTCCATCCCTGCCGCTGGATACGACATGTACAAAAGCAGGTCATCCGCGTAGAGCGAGACCTTGTGTTCTATCCCCCCCCTGACCATTCCCTTCCATCCCCTTGCCGCTCTCAGAGCAATTTCCAGCGGTTCTATGACCAACACAAACAGCAGTGGAGAGAGGGGGCATCCCTGTCTTGTCCCGCGGTGTCATCTAAAATACTCAGATGTCGTCCTGATCGTCCTTACACTAGCCTCCGGGGCCTGATACAGCAGTCTAACCCAGTCCACAAAGCCTTCTCCAAACCCAAACTGTCCCAGCACCTCCCATAAAGAGTCCCACTCCACCCGGTCAAAAGTCTTTTCGGCATCCATTGCCACCACTACCTCGACCTCTCTGCCCTCCGGGGGCATCATAATCACATTGCGTAGCCTTCTTAGATTGGCTACCAGCTGCCTGCCCTTAACAAACCTTGTATGGTCCTCCACAATCACATCCTCCACAATCAGGTACGCAGTCTTCGATTCTGGACGGCAGGAGCTTGGCCAGCAGTTTAGCTCAGGGAGATTGGCCTATAGGACCCACAAGCTTCCGGATCTTTATCCCGTTTTAATATCAGCGAGATGGTGGCTTGCGACACCATTGGGGGTAGAACCCAATTGTCCCTCGCCTCATTAAACACTCCAACCAGCACCAGCCCCACTATCCCCGAGAACGTTTTGTAGAACTCCACTGGATACCCGTCCGGCCGTGGGGCTTTACCTGACTGCATGACCTTCAGGCCCCCCATTACTTCTTCAGCTGTAATTGGGGCCCCCAGCCCCTCTACCATCCACCTGCCCACCTTTGGGAAGGTCAGGCCACCTAAGAAGCACCTCATCCCCTCCGGCCCCGTGGGGGGTTCCGAGGTATACAGCTTGCTGTAGAAGTCCCTGAATACCCTGTTCAATCCTGCCGGGTCTCCCACCCGGTTCCCTGCCCCGTCCACTACCGTCCCTATCTCCCTGGCCACCTCCCTCTTCCTAAGTTGCTGCGCAAGCATTCTGCTGGCTTTCTCCCCATACTCATACACTGCGCCCCTGGCCTTTCTGAGCTGCTTTACGGCCTTCCCAGTGGATAGCGCGCCAGCTCCGCCTGCAGTCTCCGTCGTTCCCTAAGTAGCTCTGCCCTCGGGGACTCCGCATTTTCCCTATCCGTCCGTATCATCTCCTGCACCAGTCTGTCCATCTCTGCCCTATCCGTTCTGTCCCTATGGGCTCGGATTGAGATCAGTTCCCCTCTCACCGCCGTCTTCAGCGCCTCCCAGAGCACCGCTGCTGAAACTTCCCCTGTATCGTTGACCTGCAGGTAGTCCTGCATGCATTTCCCCACTCTCTCACACACCCTCTCCTCTGCCAACAATCCCACCTCTAACCTCCATTGTGGGCGCTGGTAACTTTCTTTGCAGACCTGCAGGTCGACCCAATGTGGAGCATGGTCCGAAATAGTGATCGCCGAGTATTCAGTATCCCTCACCCCCTCCAAAAAGTCCCTACTCATAATAAAGAAGTCAATACAAGAGTAAACCTTGTGAACATGTGAATAGAACGAGAACTCCTTCCCCGTCGGCTGGCTGATTCTCCAGGGGTCGTCCCCCCCCCCCCCTCCCCCCGCACATTTGTTCCATGAACCCTCTCAGTTCCCTTGTCATTGCCGGGACCCTGCCCGCTCTGGAGCACGACCGGTCCAGGACGGGATCGAGGACTGTATTAAAGTTCCAACCCATAATCAACTTGTGCAAATCCAAGTCGGGGATTTTCCCCAGCAGCCTTTTGATGAAATCTACATCATCCCAGTTTGGAGCGTAAACATTCACTATGACCACCTTCACCCCCTCAAGCTTGCCCCGGACCATGAGAAATCTACCACCCCCATCCGCAACTGTGCTGTCCGCCTCAAATTTAACCCGTTTGTTAACCATGATCGCGACCCCTCTGGTCTTAGCGTCAAGCCCCGAATGGAAGACCTGGCTAACTCAGCCCTTCTGTCATCTAATCTGGTCTGCCACTTTCAAATGTGTCTCCTGAAGCAACATTACATCCGCCTTCAGAGCCCGTAAGTGCGCGAACACACGTGCCCTCTTGACCGGCCCGTTTAATCATCTATCATTCCAGGTGATCAGCGTGGTTGGAGGGCACCCTGCCCACCCACCCCACCCCCCACGCCGATCAGCCATCCCCCTTCTTGGGCCCACCCCCTGCCCATGTGCTACGCCTTCCCTGGTCCGCCTCTTGGCAGCTCCCACCCCCGACCCCTTCCCTGTTACCTGGTTCAGTTCCCTCCCTCGTCAGCAGATCATCTTCCCCCACCTACCCCCACCCAGCAACAACCCCTTGTAACCTAACCCCTGCCATATACTGGCTGTATACACACCCCCAACCTCGCTCCCGTTGACTAGCTCAAAGCAGCTAGCCTGGTGGCTCTCAACTCCGGCGCCACCCTGTCTCCCAACTATTGCTCCCCCCCCCCGGCCCATACTTTAAAACTTTCAAACAGGCAAACACAAACACAAGAACACCCCCAATATGAAGTAAAAGAGCATGCCGAACGACATTGCTAACACGAAGGGCAATCTGTGAACAAATGCAAACATCCCTTAATACACTCTAACTTGAGTCCATGGGTCCTCAGTTCGGCACCAGTCCATGCCCCTTGGCGAAGTCCATCGCTTCCTCCAGGTCGTCAAAATAATGTTGCTGTTCCCGGTATGTGACCCAAAGCCGCGCCGGGAAAAGTAGCCCGAACTTGACCTTTTTAAACAGAATCTCTTTAATTTATCTGTAGGCTGCCCTCCTTCTGGCCACCTCCTGGCTCAGATCCTGGTAGATGCACAGGACACTGTTGTTCCATGAGCAGTTCTTCGTGCTCTTGGCCCACTGTAGAACCCGCTCCTTGTCCACGAACCTATGGAACCTGACCACCATCCCCCCCCCCCCCCCCCCCCCCCCCCCCCCCTCGCGGCTGCCTCGCCTGCACTCTGTGTGCCCTGTCCAGCTCCAACGGATACGGGAAGAAATCATCCCCTACCAGCTTCTGCAGCATGCCTGCCACATATGCCGTGGCATCCACTCCCTCGGCCCCCTCTGGGAGCCCAATGATTCTCAGATTCTGCCGGCGAGACCTGTTTTCCAGGTCCTCTAGCCTGTCCATCAGCCTTGATTGTTGCTCCTTCAACTTTCTAATTTCCACGTCCGCTACCGTTTGGAAATCCGCCTGCTCTTCCACTGTCTTCTCCAGTGCCTGGACCTTCTTATCCTGAGCGTCCAGCCTCTGGTCCAGTCGCTCCACTGCTTTCTGGAGTGGTTCCAAATTATCCCGCTTCAGTGCTGCAAAGCTCTCTTTCATGACCTGCAGCATGTTGTCCAGTGCTGCCTGGACTGTCCTTTCAGTGGTCCGTTCATCGGCCATCTTTCCTCCCACTTGAGCTTCCACACTACCTTTGTTCAGCCCCTTCTTCGCCTGTTTTCGCTCCTTTCTGCTCCTTAAGTCCATACAACTCTGTATGGATCCAGATCTAGAGTGCTATTGTTTTTCACTCCAGCGCTCAAAAGTTTGAAAAAGTCGAGGGAAAAGGTCTTAAAGTCTGACCGGAGCATGAGCCACCAAATACGCAACTTACTCCCTCATAGCAGCCACCGGAAGTCCATCCAGGCACTTTTGACTTGTGCCTTGTAGATGGTGGACAAGCTTTGGGAGTCAGGAGGTGATTTACTCACGTAGAAGTCCTAGCTTGCGATGAGGTGGTGGCGTAGTGGTATTGTCATGGACTAGTAATCCAGAGATCCAGGGTAATACTCTAGGGTCCTGGGATCGAACCCCAACATAGCTCTTGACTTACTCTTGTAGCCACAATATTTATATGGCTTATTTAATTTCTGGTCAACAGTAACCCCCAAGATATTGATAGTGGGCGATTCAACGATGGTACTGTCAAGAGGTGATTGATAGATTCCCTCTTGTTGGAGATAGTCATTGCCTGGCACTTGTGGCGTGAATGTGAATGGCCACTTGTCAATCTAAGCTGGATATTGTCCAGTTCTTGCTGCATTTGAACATGGACTCCTCCAGCATCTGAGGAGTCCTGAAGGGTGCTGAACATTTTGTAGTCATCAGCGAATATCCCCACATCCAACCTCATGATGGCAGGAAGGTCATTGATGAAGTAGTTGAAGATGGTTTAGCATGGGATACTCAAATAACTCAGTCCTTACTGTATAGGGAACAATTTCAGAATTTTCAAATGTTGGCTAAGTGACAAGAAACATAAACTAGTGGTTAATGGATGTCTCTAGGCTTAGAGGAGTGTTTTTAGTGGAGTTCCCCTAGGGGTCAGTGCTAGGACCTTCACTCTTCCTGACATAAGGACCTAGCCCTTGATGTACTGGGCGCAATTTCAAAATTTGTGAATGATATGAAACTTGGAAACTTTCTGACCTATGAGTAGGATTAACAGTTTGGTGGAATGGCCAGGCAAATGGCAGATAAAGTTCAATGTAGAGAAATGTGATATGGTTCATTGTGGTAGGAAGATCATGGAGATAAACGTAAAATAAAGGGTATAATTCTAACGGATGCGGGAGTAGAGGAACTTGGGTTTGTATGTTGTTACGCCACCCTGGGCAAGTGTGCGGTCACTTCCAGCTCCATGTGCCCCATAGTCAACACAATAATTCTGATAAAAATTCCCAAAGTCTTTGGCCCTTGGCTGCCCACTTATTATACTCACCAGGTTTGTAAGTTTATACACAATTGCTGTTTATTTATAAACGAGAACTATCATGAAATATGAAGTAAATACAACAGGATAACAACAAGCTAATACCGACTACACCCTTTAATCGTCCCATCCTCTACCCACAAACACTAAACAGATAGACTGAGAGGTGGAAGGGGGGAAAATAATCTTTCCTTCAAATGGTGGTTCTTTAGCACACTTTCTGATTGAAGTCTCTGGTTTACAGCTGGTAGTAGTTTTCTTTGCAGAATCATTTATTCAGGGTCCTTGTAGTTTAGAATGAGAATGCAGTACTCACAGGAAGCAGACTTTCTGGAGCGACATTTTAGTACTTACCAAACTGGGCCTTCAGCTCGAAGTTCACATTCAGGCCTGTACCTTTCTGGACAGACACAATTTCACATCAAACCCTGCCTCCAGCTCATGGTTTGACTTCAGGCCTCTGCAGTCTCACGACAATGGTGCCCAAACTTGCTGGAGAGAGAGTCAGCCCTCACATTGACCTTCTGAAGAGTGTTTAGCTGGATATCTTTGGGAGAGAATTAGTTAGATCCCTCCATCACATTGCCAGAACCAAAACTGAAACCAAACTGGAATCCTTGAGACTCTGAAAACATTCCAGTGGGATAAGATCCGATCACCACCTGTTACCTGGCGGAGCACAGCCTTTTGGGCCAATTCATTGGCCACCAGCTAAATCAATCCAACCGAGTCCCAGCTAATCTCTATCATTGGTACCGGACAGTCCACAGCTCCGGTTTGAACCAGCACAGAATAGCACAATGGTCTCTCCTGCTGCTAAAATCCTGTGCTTGAATTAAAGGCACAGGCCACTGCTTTCTTCTGCTTGAATTAAATATACATGCTTTCTTAAAGATACATGTCCGTAAATCATCCATGGATCAAAAATGTAACGGCAAAAATAAAAGAAAGGAGAAATAAGGGAATAAACGGGAACACACAGGAAGGACCCTTACAATGTGGATAAAGAACAAAGAAAATTACAGCACAGGAACAGGCCCTTCGGCGCTCTCAGCCTGCGCCGATCCAGATCCTTTATCTAAACCTGTCTTCTATTTTCCAAGGTCGACTTCCCTCTGTTCCCGCCCGTTCATATACCTGTCCAGATGCATCTTAAATGATGCAATCGTGCCCGCCTCTAACACCTCCGCTGGTAAAGCGTTCCAGGCACCCACCAGCCTCTGCGTAAAAAACTTTCCACGCACATCTCCCTTAAACTTTCCCCCTCTCACCTTGAAATCGTGCCCCCTTGTAACTGACACCCCCACTCTTGGGAAATGCTTGTTGCTATCCACCCTGTCCATACCTCTCATAAATTTGTTCACCTCAGTCAGGTCCCCCCTCAACCTCCGTCTTTCCAACGAAAACAATCCTAATCTACTCAACCTTTCTTCATAGCTAGCACCCTCAATACCAGGCAACATCCTGGTGAACCTCCTCTGCACCCTCTCCAAAGCATCCACATTCTTCTGGTAATGTGGCGACCAGAACTGCACGCAGTATTCCAAATGTGGCCGAACCAAAGTCCTATACAACTGTAACATGACCTGCCAACTCTTGTACTCAATACCCCTTCCGATGAAGGCAAGCATGCTGTATGCCTTCTTGACCACTCTATCCACCTGTGTTGCCACCTTCAGGGTACAATGGACCTGAACTCCCAGATCTCTCTGTACATCAATTTTCCCCAACACCCTTCCATTGACCATATGGTCCGCTCTTGAATTTGATCTTCCAAAATGCATCACTTCGCATTTGTCTGGATTGAACTCCATCTGCCATTTCTCTGCCCAACTCTCCAATCTATCTATATTGTGTTGTATTCTCTGACAGTCCTCCTCGCTATCTGCAACTCCACCAATCTTAGTATCATCTGCAAACTTGGTAATCAGACCACCTATACCTTCCTCCAGGTCATTTATGTAGATCACAAACAACAGTGATCCGAGCACGGATCCCTGTGGAACACCACTAGTCACCCGTCTCCATTTTGAGACACTCCCTTCCACCACTACTCTCTGTCTCCTGTTGCCCAGCCAGTTCTTTATCCATCTAGCTAGTACACCCTGAACCCCATACGACTTCACTTTTTCCATCAACCTGCCATGGGAAACCTTATCAAACGCCTTACTGAAATCCATGTATATGACATCTACAACCCTTCCCTCATCAATTAACTTTGTCACTTCCTCAAAGAATTCTATTAGGTTTGTAAGACATGACCATCCCTGCACAAAACCATGCTGCCTATCACTGATAAGTCTATTTTCTTCCAGATGCGAATAGATCCTATCCCTCAGTATCTTCTCCAACAGTTTGCCTACCACTAACGTCAAGCTCACAGGTCTATAATTCCCTGGATTATCCCTGCTACCCTTCTTAAACAAAGGGACAACATTAGCAATTCTCCAGTCCTCCGGGACCTCACCCGTGTTCAAGGATGCTGCAAAGATATCTGTTAAAGCCCCAGCTATTTCGACCCTCGCTTCCCTCAGTAACCTGGGATAGATCCCATCCGGTCCTGGGGACTTGTCCACCTTAATGTCTTTTAGAATACCCAAAATTGAAGGTGGGACAGGTTGACAGAGGGTTAATAAAGTATGCAAAATCCTGAGTTTTATTAACAGGGGCATAGAGTACAAAAGCAAAAAAGGTTATGTTGAACTTGAATAAGACACTAGTTCGGCCTCAGCTGGAGTCCAGTTCTGGACACCACGCTTTAGGGAGGCTGTGAAGGCATTGGAGAGAGTGCAGAAGACATTCATGAGAATGATTCCAGGGGTGAGGAACTTCACTTATGGAAATAGATTGGAGACATGGGGACTGTTTTTCTTAGAGAAAGGAAGGTTGAGAGGAGATCTTGTTGAGGTATTTAAAATCCTTATTCCAGCAATCAGTTGCTGTGTGCCCAGTTTTTGCACATCAATGGCAATTTTGAACCTGTGCCAGTTTCAGGTTTCAGTCACTATTTTATGGATTTTAGTGCTCAAGTTAATTATTGCACTTCCTTACCTCCTAGTTCCATAGAGAGCGCGACTTCTAAAGCCTTCTTTAGGTCTAAGTTGCTTTCTGTTAACAGCCTTTTCTGGGTAGCTTTGCTTCTTAACCCACAATGGGTTTCCTCCGGGTGCTCCGGTTTCCTCCCACAAGTCCCGAAAGACATGCTTGTTAGGTGAATGGGACATTCTGAATTCTCCCTCCCAGTATCCGAATAGGCGCCGGAATGAGGCGACTAGGGGCTTTTCATAGTTACTTCATTGCAGTGCCAATGTAAGCCTACTTCTGACACTAATAAAGATTATTATTATTCAGTGTGTCTCTAATGGTGTCGTTCAAGACATCTCCAAATTCATAGTATTCCGCTAATTGCATTAAAGTAGCTACGAGTTGTGTGATTCATTCTCCATCGAATATTTTTGAGCCTGTTATTTCTGGTTGCACCAGGCTTCACAGGAGGTTGAAGGTCGAACACCCCCCCATTCCCCATCATGCTCAGGAAAGTCAACCGAAATTTTGTTTCACCAACATGCAGTCCCTGGCTCCGCGATTGCATCTCCACAATCGATGGGATTGTCCATTCCAGAAGCCAAAAAACCCGTCTGGATGGCAGCTAGTCCCTGGGACCGGCTTGCTCTCCGAATGTCCGCTCCCTCATGAATTCCTACCTCCACCTGCTGTACCAGAGTATGTGTGTGATGTGCACCAGATAGTGTACCAGGAGCCTCTTCACTAATGTGCCCAACCGAGGTGAGTGTCTCTGGGATGTGCAGGGTGTTGGAGACAACTGTGACGGGGTGTCAGTGTCTTCCCCAGACGCGAGTTCTGGTGTGTCTCGGGATGCGGGTCAAAGGCTCCCGCCCATGTCAGTCTCACGTTTGTTGTTGGTCAACACATGGGGTTCTGGTTGCAGCTAAGGTCGGGAGTGAGGGACACCAGAAGGACCTGCATCATCACCAGCAGCACCTGCAAGACACAAGACAAGATGCATGATTGCATCGCGGGCTGGGGCGGAGTGGAGTGGGATGTGTGGGGAGAGGGGAGGAGGTGTAGGGGTGGTGGTGGTGGTAGTGGAGAAGGGGTGTGGGGGTGGTGACACGCATGCCATGGGGAAGCGCAACTCAGTGGGGTCTCATTTCCTCGCTAAGTGACACCCCACTGCGGGGGGACAGAATACGCACAGTGTTAGACAGTCCGACACATCCAACTCGGGGTGGGTAGCTGGTGGCTTCAGTGGCCAGGGCACGCGGCCATAGCAGCCAATGTGAGTGCCGGCATGTGGTGGAGGGGGGTGAGGGTTAGGGTGTATGGCACGGTGATTAATGCCAGAGGCACAGTGCTGCCTACTCACCCTGGCCGCCCTGAGAAGATTATGCAGTTTCTTTTGGCACTGCTGGCCGTTCCGAATGGTGTTGCCCACAGCACTGATGACTTCTGCCACCGGCCCTGCGCACAGCGGCAGCTGGCAGCCTCTTTCCCACCCCGGGGTACAGTGTCGCCCGCCTCTCCTCCACGACATCCAGCAGCGTCTCCAGTTCTGCGTCGGTAAATCTGAGTGCCACACATCTTGCTGCCATCTTGTTGGCTGGGATGGCGTGTGTGGGGAGTGCAGTGTGTCTATGCAGCTGCAAATTGTCAGCATCCTGAGTGCCAATCGCTAATCCGACAAATTGGCACCTTGTCTCTTTGGAATCGATTGTGTTCCACGTGGTGCTAGCTCCTTAGCAGTCGTTTAATTGGTCCAGGTGCGGTGCCAGTTTTGCTGTCGCAGAGGTCCACTAATCCTGCCCTAGTGTCAATATGGAAGGGAGAATCTGGCTGCGCATCTCTGACAGTGCTGCAAGCGTGGTTGTGTGTGCTCAGGTCTCTGGGCTGGGGTTTGAACCCACAATCCTCTGATTTAGAGATGTTATCACTGAGATAAGGCTGACACCCAGAAGGGGGCAATATCAGTAGCAAAACAATAACTTTGCTGGAGAGATATCCTTTACTGCGGCACACCTGGAGTACTATATCTACCTGAACAATGATGATGTTGTGTATGTACTTTGTTTTATCACTAGGTGGTGATATAACCATTTGACCATACTTTCTGAGGTAAATAAAATAACTGCATTTTGGGAATCTGCGTCCAACTTTAATATCCCTGACCCTGTTCACCATTCTATCAGGTCATTCGTTTTAAAATTATGCCCCTTGTCCTGAATTGCCCTGCCAGCGGGAATAGTTTCTCTGTATGTACCCGAGTGAAACCTTTTGGCATTTCAAACACCTCGATCAAGTTAATCCTTAATCCTCTAACCTCAAGGGAATACAGGCCAAATTTATGCAAATTTAAATAAACCCGTGAGTTTTTATGATGCTACTTCCTTTGATTCAACAACAATTTGGTCTATGCTAAAGAAAAAGCTACATAGCAATTCTGTTTTGAGCAACTAAACCCATAAGATGGCTCTCTTGATGTAAATCTTCAGATGGGTTTGGAGATTTAAAACATACATTTTCACTGATAATCTCTGTCTTCCATGTAGAGTTTCAGATTTAGGCTCAAATCTTATGTAATTTTACATCACTCTGTCTGGGTAGCTGCTTCACCTTGACAACTTCCCAATTTACTAACAGTTAGATGACTTTTTGTTTGAAATGGAAACTGGTGCCAAGTTTTTTTAAAAAATACAATGGTAAAGGGAGGGGGCAGGGGAGATGGGATAACGGGAAGGGAAAAGGAAAACGTTTACTGGAAAAAGAGAAAAAAATCTCAATGTTTATTTTTTTACTGATTTATTGTTTGTATGTTGTTATGTTCATGCATATTTGAATAAAAATATAAAATAAATATAATTGAGAACATTTCCCCAGAAATCAGCCTGAGTTTGATGTCATCGTCTGTCATCGCCCTGGAGTCTCCATAGGTCACTTAACTCTATTCCGAAGCACTCTGCAGATGAGTCTTGTGTTTCCATTCTGCGCTCAAGATAGTTCATTTATTTCAATGAACAGGTGGCTCAATGGTCAGATGTTTTTCCTCAGAGTTGCTTTGAAATGTAAACAGGTTCATTTTGAAAATGTGGTTTGGGTGGAATCGAGTTGTACCTAAAGGTAAGGTAAAGTCGCCTTAGTCCCTTTGATGGAGGAGAATTGACTGGTGGTGATTTAACCTGAGGATCACCACACCTCAGGAGAGGGGCAATGTTCAGAAGGCAGGGCCTTCATGAATTACTAATAATAGTTGACCTACCCGCTCATCAGCAAATGTATTTCCGTTCTCTGTTTATTTTTTCCTGTTTTAAGCTCCTTCTCTTCCACTTTGGTTGCTAAGAGTCGTGAACACCGCCCAGTCCATCACGCAAGCCCGCCTCCCATCCTTTGATTCTGTCTGCACCTCCCGCAGCCTTGGGAAAGCAAGCAGCATAATCAAACACCCCTCCCACCCGGGTTATTCTCTCTTCCATCAGGCAAAAGACACAAAGGTTTGAGAACACGCACAAATAGATTCAAAAAAAGCTTCTTCCCTGCTGTTACCAGACTCCTGAATGACCCTCTTATGGACTGAACTGATTTTTCTACGCATCTTCTCTACAGTTGTAGCACTACACTCCATATGCTTCTATGTATTTACATTGTATATTTATCTTATGTTCTATGTTTTCATGTATGGAGCGATCTGCATGGACTGTACGAAGAACAATGCTTTTCACTGTACCTCGGTACACGTGACAATAAATCTAAATCTAAGCATTCAGTGTTACCACTCTCTCTACATTCCCAGATTGCTTATCAGAAAGCTTGAATGGGATGAGCAGAAAAGTCTTCCAATTAAGTGTTGCAAAACTGAAGCCATTGTTTCACTCCCCACTATGAACACTATTCCCTCTCCACTGACTCCATTCCTCTCCCTGACAGCTGTGTGAGATTGAACCAGGCTAGTCACAACATTCGTGGTATATTTGATCTTAAGGTGAGCTTCCAACCAGGTATCCGCGCCATCACTAAGCCTGCCTCTGTGACATATTTCTGCCCCGTCTCTGCTCTTCTGCTGCTGAAACCCGCATTCATGCATTTATTGCCTCCTGATTTCACTATTCCAACACGCTTGTGTTCGGCCTCACACATTCTATCCTCTGAAAACTTGAGGTAATTCAAAATTCTGCTGCATGTGTCACTCAGCAAATACTTAACAACACTTCTGTTTACTTTATTCAAGTTGTAACATTAACTTTATGAAGTATTATTCACTCAACACTAAGGTATTATCTGTGATTCAGTAGGTAGCACTCAACCTCTAAATCAAAACGTTGTGGGTTGAAGACCTATCTTAGCTGATAGTCCAGTGCAATACTGACATAGTGCAGCACTGTTGTAAATGCTGTATTTCTGGATGAGACTTTAAACCAGGACATTGTCTGGCCTCTCAAGTAGACGTAAAATATCCCATCGCACCATTTCAAAGTAGAATAACACTTATGCACACAAGTGCTAAGCAATGACCACCCCTAACAGGAGAAAATCTAATCCTCTCTTTGACATTCAGCGACATTACTATTGCTGTATCCCCCACTATAAACATCCTGGGAAGGGGTGGGGCGCGGGGTACCATTGACTGGAACCAAACTGGACTAGCCATATAAATATTGTGGCTACAAGATTAGTTCAGAGGTTAGGAATCCTGCAGCAAGTAACTCACCTCCCGACTCCCTCAAGCCTGTCCACCATCTACAAGGCATAAGTCAGGAGTGTGAGGGAATACTCTCCACTTGCCTGGATGAGTGCAGCTTCAACAACTCAAGAAGCTCATCATTATCCAGGATAAAGTAAACCCCTTTATCGGCATCCTGTCCATCAGCTTAAACATTCACTCCCTCCACCATTGCTGCACAGTAGCAGCAGTATCTGCAATATGCACTGCAGCAACTCACCAAGTCTCTTGACAGCAACTTCTAAGCCTGTGACCGTTACACCTCAAAGGACAAGGGCAGCAGATACACGGGAACACCACCAACTGCATGTTTCCTTCCAAACCAGACACCATCCTGATTTGGAAATGTATCGCCGTTCCTTCACTGTTGTTGGGTCCAAATCCTGGGACTGCAGAGGTTCAAGAAGGGGCTCACCACCACCTTCTCAAGGGCAGTTGGGGATGGGGAAACATGCTGGACTAGCCAGCGATCCCATGAAATAATTTTAAAAAGAGCAAGTGATTTCTCTCTGGTGACCTGGCCAATATTTAGCCCTCAAGCATCATCATTAACACAGATGATGAGGTTAATTATCTCACTTTTGTTTGTGGGACATTACTGTGCACAAATTAGCTGCTCCATTACAACAGTGAATTGTTAGGATACTGGACAACATTTGTTAGGATACTGTACAAAAACCCAAAATAATTTTTCTAATTGTAAAACTGTGAGGAAATGATACTTCAAACCAGAAGTGATGACTCTGACCAATAGGCCAGAGTCTTTTATGTTAAACTTCAATTGTGACACATATTTAACCAAGCTAACCTCAAGAAATAGAATTACAATTATCAATTAAACAGTTCTTAAATAAAAGAAAAAACTTGAACTTGCTAACTACACCTGCTACTAATTCCAATTAAGCAACCTAGTTCAAATGTCACTTATCAATAAACTTAACAAAACAGGGTTCTTACTTAGCTCTGTAGAGACTTTTGGAGAGAGTTCCTTTCAAGAGCAGATCCTGCACACTTCTCTCTTGTCAGACTCAAATCCTATGGCAAATTGCTGTTCATCTTAAAATCTTATAACAGTCTGTAAAACTACAGACAGGCCTGGCTCCTCCCATGAATTCCAATATCTATCTCACTAAATTCCATGACCTACCTATGACTAAATACAATCCCTCATAACTTTGCTACACTCCAGGGAACCATCCAATGTTTCATCAGCTCTTTATTCATAACTATGTAAGTGGTTTGAATGAATGATTACCTCACTCTTTTATGCCACCTCAATTACAGCTTTAGCAGACATACTTCCTGTATGTATTTTAAAGCAGGTTTTTAAAATAACATTACTGCCACAAATATGAATATGAAATATATAACAATTCCCTACATTCATCACAGACTGCATTTCAAAACTACTTCATTAGCTGTAAAGCACTTTGGGGTGTTCTGAAGCTGGGAAAGGGGTGAAAGAAATACAAGTCTTTTTTCCCTTTTATTCTCCTATTTTTGAAGTGAATTATGTATCTGTCGTTGAGGATGCCCAGCTATGTAACCATTTGTTTTTTTTTGAATATAGGTAATCTATTATTTTTCATTGCAATTGGCTGTACATTTCCGATCTAATTTCAGAGGGAGGATTAACCTCTATTGTTCAGTCTCCCTGGGAAAGTAATTGCTTTTATGATGTTGAAATGTTCCATTCCTTAAAATATCCGTTCTACCCAAGTTATACTCTGTGTATCCTGCAGCCTTAACTTAGAGAATGCTGCCAACAGCTGATCAAGGTAGATCTCGCAATTAAAAATGCCACATGTGCGCAGAAACCCAGAGAGACCAGAAAAAATAACTTGCAAATTGGCTTGCAAATAGCAAAGCAAATATTTCAAAATTGTCTTTTTTGAGGTTGGGGGAAGGGGTTGAAACTTCTTTCATTAATGAAAGAAAAAATGTGTTCATGAAAGAAAAAACAAACCTCCCTCTGAAGATTCTGAGATCTGGTGGTGTAATTTGTATTTACTGTGAGATAACCCATTATTAACTTAGCTGAAAATTAATACAGTTAGAAAAATGCCCTTACACTATGCATAATACAGACTCAAACAATCTGATAAAACATAAGTTTAGAAGATTTAGATCTGAGGCTCCAACATTCTTTCCATCACATGGCTGACTAGCATTCTCTCCAACTCTTACCACCTGCCATTGGTGTGTGTTTGAAGGAATTTAAGGTTGATACTCAGCCTGCCTGGCCATGCTAAGAACACACTTTCCTTGGCCATCAAGTCCTGAACAGGGTATTAATCTGGAGATTCTGGCTCAGGGACACTACCCACTGTACCACAAGACCTCCAATAGAGTAGATAAAGAGAAACCCATTTCCTCTGGTGATGGAATTCAGAATAAAACAGATTAAAAGTAGAGTTAGGTCATTTAGGAGTGAAATCAGGAAACTCCTTCACACAGACCGAAAGGCTATTAGAGTTTTCAAGTTTGCCACTGAGGGATTGTTGTTAGCTAAGGATATCAATGGATATGAACCAAAGGTGGTAAATGGAGTTGAAAAACAGATTAGCTGTGATTTGATTGAATTGGAGAACATCTTTAATGGACTGAATGGCCTCCTCCTCTTCCTATGTTCTATCGTACAAAACTCTAATTTTTCTATATTATGCCACAACTGAATTATCTATTGACATTTTTTGTGTGGGGAATTCTTCATATTGTAGACTGCAATCACTTTAATATTACCTTGCGTTGATGGAGAAAAGTGACTCTTTTCAATCTTTTTTTAAAAAAAATTTATTTAAATTTTTTTATTTATAAAAATTTTTTTAGATTACCAAATTATTTTTTCCAATTAAGGGGCAATTTTAGTGTGGCCAATCCACCTACTCTGCACATTTTTTGGGTTGTGGGGGCGAAACCCACACAGACACGGGGAAATGTGCAAACTCCACGCGGACAGTGACCCAGAGCCGGGATCGAACCTGGGACCTCAGCGCCATGAGACAGCTGTGCTAACCACTAGGCCACCGTGCTGCCCATGCTCTTTTCAATCTTGTTCACATCTTGCAGTACGAACCTTGGCCCTTTACTGGTAGTATGGTAAACTGGGGTTATCAATTCTGGCCCAGGAAAAGGATTCAGAGAAATTCCAATTTCATTCTAGAATTTTTGTATAACTAGGAAGGTCTGTCTTCTTCACTTGGAAAACAGTTTGGAAAAGTGGAAAGATTAACAGGATGGTTAATAGTCTGGCAGCACACACTTGTAACCATCTTAAAACCAGCAGGCTGAAAAGTCCTCAAAACAGGGAGGGCTCTTTGGGCGCTTAGAACCTGAATGATGGTGGGGGAGATCACACACACCTACTGCACACATGTATCCTGCAGTATGTTAACCCAGAATTCAGAGCTGGAGCTCTGATTTCCATTTTCTGGGTTGGTGAGGCATTAAAAGTGAGCCACATGTCAAAGTGTACCTCGCCTATACCCTTTTCTTTTAACCACAGATTTGATATTCTTCATCCCATTAAGCTCATGGCTAGTGATGGCCTGCGATTCAAGAGCATGTTGATGCTCTGTTAATGTTAATGGTGACTTAAGTGCCAAGGAACCAAGAGTAGGTCATTCACCTTGGAGCCAGTAAGACTATTCAGTTAGATCATGGCTGATCTGAACTTGAACTCAATTTACGTGGCTTGGTTCCATAATCATTCATACCCTTCCTAAACTAAAATACTTGACAACGGTAGTGCCACTAACGATCAGGGGGAAATGGCTAAGCTAATCCTTGCTAACAATATTCATTGCCTGGCATATATTTAATACAAATGTTACATGCTTCTTGGGAGTGTAAGCCTGGATATTGTCCAAGTTATGCTGTGAGCTGGCTTGGGCTGCTGCATTATCAGAGGCGATGTGAATAGCCCTGAACACAATGGAATATTTGTTGGACAGCTCTTGACAGGAGAATTGAATTCACCCTGAACTCTCCACAGTGTTCATTATTCACCTTCCAGAAGATAACATGGTGGCAAGTACTCGTTTCACACAATGAATAACTTATTATAACACTCGTCTTCTTGTCATGTATGTAGATATTGAGCAATCAAGGTAGTTGCTGAGTCATAGAGAGTTTTCTTTATTATTTCAGGGGATGTGGTAGTCGCTAGCTAGGCCAGCATTTATTGCCCATCCCTAACTGCCCACAAGAAGGTGGTGCTGAGACACCTTAAACTGCTGCAGTACATGTGCTATTAGGGAGGGAGTTCCAGAATTTTGACCCAGCGGCAATGAAGGAACGGTGATATATTTTCACGTCAGGATGGTGTATAGCTTGGAGGGGAATTTGCAGGTGGTGGTGTTCCCAGGTATCTGCTGCCCTTGCCCTTCTAGGTGGTAAAGGTTGCAAGTTTGGAAGATGCTGTTGAAGCAGTGCCCTCCTTACTGATGAGGATGAACCCAAGAGACTACCCAGTGTAGATGTCAAATTTGCAACATCAATCTTTGTTCTATTAAATGACTACCACATTGCACATGAAATGCTAAAGTACAGTCCTGTCTGTCCCCTCTGGTAGACATAATGGATGGGGTTCTCCTGTCTCTCAGCTGCGTGGAGGATGCGTGCCATTCGGTGGAGGCAGGATTCTCTGCTCCTGCCATTGTCAATATAAATTCACATTGAAGCTACCCCACGCCATCGGGAAACCCACGAGCGGTGGTGTTTTCCCAGAGGGACCAGAGAATCCAGCTGCCAGCGAACGGGATCTAGAGATCCCATGCACAGTTTGCGAAAGAGCGGAAGAATTTTCCTTGGTGTTCTGGCCAATGTTTATCTCTCAGCCAACATCACTAAATCACATGAGCTGTTTTTATTTGCTTGCTGATTATTTTTCATTGGCTGCCTTTTTTGCTTACATTAATCAAAAGGATTACATTGGTTATGAAGCCCTCCTCAGGCTCTGGAAAGACCTTTAAAAGAGTCCTTTTCCTCACCAGTTTCAAATTTAAAATCATACAAAGTGCAACAATCATATTGAAATAGTCCCAGAGGGACCATAGGCTACTCTCCCCTTTGAGAGCTGACTGGTGGTGATTTAACCTGCGGATCACCACACCTCTGGCATTATACCAGACCAGACCCCAACAGTTGCTAGGATACTGTACAGAAACCCCAATATTTTATTTTAATTTGTAAGACTGTGAGGAAAGGATACTTTGCTCCAGGAGTGATTTCACACACAAATAGGGATATGGTTTATTAAAACAAACTTTATTATTATTCACATAGTATTAATAAATTTAACATTATAAATACAAATAGCTTTCAATTACCAGTTAAGCAACGCTTAACAATACAATGAAACAATCCTAACCACTATCTTTATCTCACCTCAAACAACACTCATCTCAGGACAAAATCCATTTTTAAATACGGTTAGAAGACGCAGGAATACTTGCTGTAAAGATCTTGGAGAAACCACTTTGAGAAAGTGATATCCTTCAGGAATCCGCTGCAGATTCTTGCTTATCTCAACTTACTGCTTAAACTGCCAGCCTTTGAAATTGCTTCTTTCCTGTTCACACAGGCAAATCTTTAACTTACTGTCTTGAGATGATCTGTTACACATTCAAATATTTCACTGAACTGTTTTGAAAATAAACTGCTAGTCTGTCCACACACAGATCTAAAACCCTAACTGTAGTGAGAGCACAGTTTCTTGTCTGTTCACATCCTAATCCAAAGCTAAACTCAATACCTGACTGCTTCAGCCCCTGGCTCCTCCCATTAACTACATCATCTTGCTAAGCTGAACACAAGTCTCTAATTATGTACTCCTCCGGGAACCCTCTTATATAAACAAAACTCCATTAGCTCAAACTTTTACAATGCTTTGATTGCACCTGTCTCCAAATAGTCTGGCTGTACTTCAAACCAGGATTTTAAAAAACAAGCCTGCAGCAGTCACACACGAACCCAGACTTTTAACCCTTACTGCACCAAATATATATAATACAATATGTCTGAACTTCCTACATTCATCACACAGGCAAGGGGCAAAATTGGGAAAGTGGGGTCTTCATGAATAACCTCAAGTGGTACAGTAATTGAACCTGCTCTGTTGCTATTGCTCCACATCATGAACCAGCCATCCAATATTGAGCTAACCAACCCCCTCAATATTGGAGGTAAGAGGAAGATCAATCTCAGTGAAGATTTAACTTTTAATAGTCAAATAAAAATAATTCCTCCCTGTGAACCTTGGAAGATTTGACCGGTGAGAAAAGAACACATAAAATCATTTATATAGCTCCTTTTGTGGCCAAATAGTTTTACAGCCAATGAAGTACTTTCAGAGCTCGATCACTGTTGTGTGTAGGATACAGAGCAGCAAGTTGGAAAACCAGGCTCCCATAAAGAGCAATCAGATAAATTTAAAGTAGTCAATCAGGACTAGACATCTTTTAGTGTGTGGGCATTTGTCCCACCCTCCCGATGTTCCAGAATGACTATCTCAGAGAATGACTATCTCATTGATAAGATCACTTTGCACTTTTTCTACTTTTAAGGTGCTGATTTCCCAACGCGACTGTCCCCTCTCAAGGAATTACGTTTGGGAGAGACGGAAGGCAAACCAAGCTGGAGCCTCAAGTCCCAGATCTATATTGGAATTTCACAGTCAAGATTTTAAAAATTATTTTCAAAAAGTTATCTTTTAATAAGAGCGGAGTGAGAAATGGGAGTAAGAAATTCAAAAGGGGATATCAGTAAGAAAAATCACAACAGTCCCAGATGACCGTCGGCTGCTTTCCCCTTTTGAGGGGTAGAGCTGACCGGTGGCAGCGCCGGCCCTAGGGTTGCTGGCGCCCCGGGCAAGCTGAACTTCGGCGCCCGTCGGGGGGGGGGGGGGGTAGTGACCTGGTATATGATCGGGACTCACCGATCGGCGGGCCGGTCTCTCTGTCGACAGGCCTCCTTTCTTCCACCGGCGAGCCTGGATCCATCCGCCATGTTTGTGCGGGGCGGCCTGAGGGAGAGCGGCCACCGCGCATGCGCTGGTTGGCACCAGCCCAACTGCGCATGCGCGGGACCCGAGTCTTTTACGCGGCGCCGGGTCTCTGACGCCGGTCACGCACTCCTTGATGGCGCCCCCTAGCACATGGCGCCCCGGGCGACTGCCCGAGTTGCCGGTACCTTGAGCCGGCCCTGCTGGTGGTGATCTAACTTGAGGATCTCAGGCCAGGGGCAAAGTTGAGATGGCAGGACCTTCATGAATAAACTCAGCCGGTTCAGGAATTGAACCCAGGCTCTGAAGCAGGAACCAACTGTCCAGCCAACTGAGCAAATCTGGCAGTGGAGGGTCGATGAGCATTGGAACCGGACTCCCTTCATCCGCCTTTGCTTTATATTCCTCAACACCCTTAAACGATCTGGCATAAAAAATGTTGTACTGACCCTCCGCACCTGTGTGAAAAAGTGCTTTTTACTATCACTCCTCGATGGCCTTGTTCTGGTATTAAAAGTATGCGTCCTTGTTCGAGATCCCCCACATACTGGAGGATTTGCTTTAATTTGAAAGTTGTGCTTTGGGTTTTGTTTTTGCCTTTTGACATGTAAACGACAATTTACAAGTTAATATGAAATATGTCAGCATGCAGTGTTCAGAGTGACCCTTGGAACTTGGTGCTAAGCCCAGTATGAATGATTTAAGAGGCACAAGTATGACATTGGATACTGCACTGACGTTGTTTGCTATTGAACAAGCTGGATGAAGAAATGATTTTGTATGGAGGGAGCACAGCGAACCTACCTAGCTGCCTACCTTAGCAGGGTGGTGTCAGTCAGTGTAAAGACTACAAAATGGGCAAAGGTTAAACCGAATCTGCTGGTCAGCAAGAGATGTAAATATGATGACGAGAGAACTGTGAACAAAGTTTGCAATTAAAAGACAGATTTTTAAAAAAAATACAAAGTTGGAACATATCACACAGGGAGATGTTGGAAACCGTACTTGTGTAACCAGTTTTTGGAAAAGAGGAAGGAATAATATTCCCACTCTGATATGTTGGAAGGGTCCCTATTTAATTTGAGTCCAGTGTAAGCAAAGCGAGATTGGTGATGAAGAGGAACGTACTCAGGAGGCGCTGAGCAGCTGCAGAAAGCCGTGCTGGACACAGTGTGGGCAACAGGAGATGGTTACTTGGGGAGGTGACCGACTCTCCATAGCCCTTTGTCGCTGTCCCTTGGAGCAGGGGAAAGGCGGCGAATTGCCCGACCAAACTTTCTCCCTCCCTCCCTCTGACCTGACTCCGCCCTACACTGGATTCCTCTTGGTTGGACGAACAAGGTAGGAGCTGAAACCGGATTCTGCATCTGCCTTGGAGCACAACACAGGAGCAGAGTCCCAGCTGAAACGTGTGGATCTCGTCCGGAACGACCTGCCGATTCTCCCAACCTAAAGGTGCTTTTTAATATATATATCAGCGCAGGGTTAGGGAGGTGTGTTTAATCATTTGCCACTGGGGTTTTTATTCAGATGTGTTGGAAAGTTTGATCACTATTATAGCAGAGAGCAGCTGAAAGAGCAGGAGTGGGGAATGATGTGGACGTTTTGAGTTTAAACCTCAAGTGCTGTTGCATGAAGCTTCAGAGAAGCAGCCTGTGAGGCTGGCAGCGTCCACTGAGCTTACCCAAGCTGGCAGAGGTCGCTGTTCCTCCGGACTCGGAGTCAGAAGAGGGGGTTTAAGTCTCCACTGGTACGATTTGAGCATTCCATCTCAGCTGGCCCTCAGTGCAGTACTGAGGGAGCACTGAACTGTGGGCAAGCCCTGACCCCCTCTGCCCTCTCGGGGGCACCTCACAGATCGCCTGCCTCTTTTCTAAAGAGCAGGGGAGGTCTACTCAATATTCATCTTTGAAACCAGCATGCTGCTTGTGGGAGTTTGCTGTGCCACAATTTAGCTGCCTTGTTTCCTGGATAATAACAGCGACCGCACTTCAAAAGTACTGACTCAATTGGCTGTGAAAGCACTTTCTTTATTTTTATTTTTTTAAATTTGAATTACTCAATTCATTTTTTCCAATTAAGAGGCAATTTAGCATAGCCAATCCACCTACCCTGCACAGCTTTGTGTTGTGGGGGCGAAACCCACGCAAACACAGAGAAAATGTGCAAACTCCACACGGACAGTGACCCAGAGCAGGGATCAAACCTGGGTCCTCAGTGCTGTGAGGCCACAATGCTAACCCACTGCGCCACCGTGCTGCCCTGTGAAAGCACTTCTGATGGTCCCATGCAGCTGGATAGTTAGGAATCCATTCCTAGTGACCATTTTCCTTCTTTCTGTGCACATTAGCTCAGTGATCATTGTATCCTGTCACAGGATAAAAATATCTATGTCATCAGAATGGTGTTGTTAACCTCCCCAACAACATTGCACTGTACAAGCCAGAGTGCTTCCTATTTAAAACAAAAGGTACAGACAAGGGAACTTGGTATTACTTCAGTTGCTGATTCAGGGATAGATTTATCAGAAACCAGTCTGACCAGAATAATGCCATTCAAGTCGTTATTCCGGGGAGTCAAAGTAAAGTTGGCGGTCTTTATAAGGTGACCCACAGGCGTGCCAGCTGCAACAGGCCAAACTTGACCCCCTTCTTGTGGAGCACTGCCTTCGCCCGGTTAAACCCAGCCCTGCTCTTCGCCACCTCTGCACTCCAGTCCTGGTAGATCCTGATCTCCGTATTCTCCCACTTGCTACTCCTCTCTCTCTTCGCCCAACGAGGCACACACTCACGGTCGACCAAGCGTTGAAAGTGGACCAGCACCGCCCTGGGCGCTCGTTCGGCCTGGGCTTTCGCAGCATCACCTGACAGGCACCCTCCAGCTCCAGAGGTCCCCAGAACAACCCCGCGCCCATCAGCGAGTTCAGCATCAGGACCACGTAGGCCCCCAAATCCGAACCTTCCAGCCCCTCCGGGAGGCCAAAAATCCGCAGATTCTTCCGGCGGGAGCGTTTCTCCATCTCCTCCATCCTTGCCAACCATTTCTTGTGAAGCGCCTCGTGCGACTCCACCTTCATCACCAGGCCCAGGAGTTGGTCCTCATTCTCCGAAGCCTTCTGCTGCAGCTCCCGAATCTCCGCAGCCTGAGCCGTCTGAGTCGCCCCGAGCCTGCCCAGTGATGCCCTCAACAGCTCCAGGACCTCAGCTTTAGTTCCTGGAAGGAGCGCAGCAGCAACTCCTGCTGCTCCCTCACCCACTGCTGCCACGCTGCCGGTTCCCCGCCCGCCGCCATCTTGTCCTTTCTGCTTCGCACCTTCTTCTGCTGCAAAGTTGATTTTCTGGTCGCTCCACTTCTAGTCCAGCCCATCCACCGGCCTCCAAGCACAGAGGCTGCGTTCCCGCCCGGGGAAAAGTCAAAACAGCGCCGTTGCGGGCCCTTAAAAGAGCCCGAAAGTCCAAAAATAGCAGGAGCCACCGAACGTGCGGCTTAGCTCTGCATCGCCGCAACCGGAACAACTCTCACTGTCTTCTGTCGAGTTTGGTAACCTTGTGATGGGTATCACGTTCCCCGCACAATTCGGTTTGAAATAAGACAACAGAAATTAATACGACCAGTATTTTAATTCAAAGCGGAATAAAACTACTTCAGCTAAAGGTCGTCCAAAAGTCACCATTTGAAGGGAGAAACTCCTTGCTGACTTCAAGGATCATTAGCACATTCCAAATAAATACAGGATAAGGAAATCCTTGCATTGACACACCGTAAATTCTCTAGATCACTCCCCAACACCTATAAATATTCAAACCATGAGGACAGAAACATTGTTCAGATAAACAGTACAACAAATCTTTTCTTAACTATATAACTCTTGACACTTAGAATAACACCCTCAAAGAAGTGTCTGTTTGATAATCTATATGTCCAAGAAACTTGGCAACATTGAAAAGAGACAGATCTCTATACGAGTCCCTCTTTGCCAATGTATCTTAAGACACCTGACATTCACACAGACACTAAGATCATTCAAACATATATTGATGATAATACATAAATTAGCCATTTGGCTATAGGCAATGAACCAACAATAAGTGATAAGATAACGGAAACAGTCCTTGACCGATTAAAAGGTTTTATGTATAGAAGGAGGAGGCACTTTAGCGAAAGTTACCTCTCTTCTTCAGTGCTACTGAAGGGGGAAAAGCTCTGTTCAAACCAGCTTGCCTCGTCAAACAAAGACCTCGTGGTTTTTGTAAGTATGTTTCTGTTAAACGTCTTAGAAATGACTTCCGTTGGCGGCTATGAAGGAGTAAGTCACACATTTGGTGGCTCCCGCTTGGGTCGGACGTTTCGACCTTTTTCCCTGATTTTGTACCGGACTTGATTTGAAAAATTGACGACAGAGGCAATTGTGAACTAAATTCCCACATCGGTGCATGGAGAGGAGGACTAGAAGTGCTTGTAAAAGCAGAAACAGAAAGACAGAGAAGGTGTGGGCTGAAGCAACACTGGGAGGAAGCATGGCAGAGGACTGGACCTCTGGCTTGTCGACCCAGCGGTCAACGGAGCAGTTGATGCAAGTGATCCAGGAGGGCTTCGCCAAGCAGAAGCGGGACTGCTTGGACCTGATTTAAAGAGGCAATTTCGCGGCTGGAACTTAGATTGGATGCCCAAGATCGGCCGATCTAGAAAGTAGAGAAGGCACTGGCTGACCAGGAGGAACATCAAACAGCAGTGGAGGTGGAGGTGGGGATGCTGAGAGACCAACAGAAAAGGCTCCTGGAGAAGGTGGAGGACCTAGAGAATAGGTCCTGTTGGCAGAGCTTGAGGATCGCTGGGCTCCCGGAGGGGTCCAAAGGAGCAGACACTGGGGCATATATAGCAGCCATGTTCGAGAAGCTGCTGGGGGATGGGGCATTCCCCTGACCCTTGGAGGTGGACAGGGCTCACAGAGCGCTTGTGAGAAAGTTGCGAATGGGAGACCCCCTGAGGGCAATGTGGTGAGATTCCACAGATACCTAGATAAGGAATGCATTTTACAGTGGGCCAAGCAGACATGGAGCTGCAAATGGGACAACAGTATCCTGCGGATCTATCAAGATCTGAGTGCGGAGGTGACCAGGAGAAGAGCGGGGTTTAACCAGATCAGATCGACCCTTTTCAAAAAAAAGGTGAAGTTTGGGCTGTTGTAACCGGCCTGCCCCTGGGTCACACATGAGGAGTAACATTACCATTTTGAGTCGCCTGAAGAAGTGCTGGACTTCGCGAAAAGGAAAGGACTGGTGTCGGACTGAGAACGTTGAATTTTGCTGTAGTGTTTATGGGGTTAAGTTTCTTGTTTCTTGCTTTTTTGGACGTTATTTGTTATGCCTGCTGCATGGATCTGGGCCCAGCTGCAGAGCTGTGTAAGATAAAGTTTGCATTTGCACTGTTGGGGGATTTGAACGTCGTTATGGCACCGTCAGACGGAAAGGAAACAGAGGTGGTTGTGGCATTGGACGCTGAGAAGGAATTCATCCACTGCTTGATGAAAGTTCTGGAGCTTTTCTCTCCACCGTGGGACTAGGCAGGGATGTCCTATGTCCCCCCTGCTGTTTGCACTCGCGATTGAGCCATTGGCCATCACATTAAAAAGTTTGGGGGTATGGAGAGGAATAGTGTGGAGGGGGGGGATAGATATAGGCTGTCCTTATATGCCGATGACTTTCTGTTATACGTGTCGGAACCGAGTGTGTTGATAGGGGGAATATTGGAGCTGCTTCGAGCGTTTGGGTCTTTCTCGGGGTACAAATTAAATCTAGACAAGAGTGAGTATTTTGTGGTGTATCGGCCGGGGGCAGGGGTGAGGGGGCTGCCATTCCGTAGGGCAGGACTCACTTTAGGTACCTGGGGGTGCAGGTTGCCTGGGAGTGGGGGGGGGGGGGGGGGGGGGTGCTCCGCAGGCACAATATTTCTAACATCATAGAATTTATGATGCAGAAGGAGGCCACTGTGCCCATTGAGTCTGCACCGGCTCTTGGAGAGAGCACCCTACCCGAGGTCAACACCTCCACCCTATCCCCATAACCCAGTAACCCCACCAAACACTAAGGGCAATTTTGGACACTAAGGGCAATTTATCATGGCCAGTCCATCTAACCTGCACATCTTTGGACTGTGGGAGGAAACCGGAGCACCCGGAGGAAACCCACGCACACACGGGGATGATGTGCAGACTCCGCACAGACAGTGACCCAAGCCGGAATCGAACCTGGAACCCTGGAGCCGTGAAGCAATTGTGCTATCCATAATGCTACCGTGCTGCCCACTAGTTTGGTGGGGAGAGTGAAAGCTGATCTGGCAAGATGGGATTGTCTCCCTCTGTCACTGGTGGGTCGGGGGCGGTTAAAATGAACGTGTTGCCGCGATTTCTCTTTATTTTTCAATGCCTGCCGATTTTCCTGCTTTTTTCAGAGAGATTGAGGGAAGGATTACTTCGTTCATATGGGGAGGGAAGGTGGCCAGAGTTAGAAAGGTGCTACTACCGAGGGGAAGGCAGGCAGGGGGTTTGGGTCTTCCCAACCTGATGTATTATTACTGGGCCTTCATATGTTTTGGTCCTGTCCAAAGCTAGAGGATTACTGGAAGGAGGTTTTTAGGGTAATTTCTAAAGTGGTGCACATGGACCCAGGCCCCCGGGAGGCCATGTTCGGGGTGTCGGACCAGCCAGGGTTGGAAATGGGTGCGGAGGCAGATGTTTTGGCCTTCGCCTCGTTGATCGCCCGAAGGTGGATCCTGATGGGTTGGAGAGCAACCTCTCCACCCTGTGCCCGGGCGTGGCGGGGGGACCTGTTAGAATTCTGACTCTTGAGAAGATTCAGTTTGAACTGAGAGGAAGGATGGAGGGGTTCTGCAATTCATGGGCATTATTCATTATGCACTTTCAAGAACTGGATAACATCGAACATTAGTTGGGGGGGTGGGTGGGAGGGTTGGGGGGAGGGGGGTGTGTGTTAATTGCGGCTATGGTTGATTCCTGATTCCTTTTTGTCATTTGGTTATGTGAACATGTGGGCGAACATTTGGCGTTTGGTGGGAGGATGGGATCATTGTTATTGATATGGGGATTGACATATTTGTTACAGATTATTGTTTATTGTTGGTGGGTGTAAATTTGGGAGAAAATGTGAAAAAGGAGGAGAATAAAGAAATATTTACATTTGCACTGTTGGGGCATGGAGGTGTGTTTGTTTCGATGCTAGATCTTTCGCTTGATCCTTTTTTTATTATGTGTTCAACTTGTTTGTTTTTATCTCTGTCAGGCAATTGTGTTGGGATTGCTTTTCATTTGAATATGTATGTATGAATGGGGGGGGGGAGGGAACAATTGGTGGGAGATTGTCTGGCGCTAGGGGTGAGGGCCACCAAGCTAGCTGGGCAGACTAGCTTATGGAAGCGTAGTGGGGAGTGAACAGATGTTAGGCTTATCAAAGGGGCTGATTTATTTTGTGCTTTTACTGGGGGGGGGGATGTTCTGCTAACGAGGGAGGGACTTTTGCTGAGGGACAGTGAGGAGATCGGGGTGGAGGCTGCCTGGGGCGGGCCGGTGGAGGCGTGGAGGTGGAGGCTGTTGACAGCCCCAAGAGAGGGGATGGCTGAAAGGCGAAGTGGGGGGGGGGGGGGCGATAAGCCCCCCAACTAGACTGATCACCTGGAATGTAAGGGTCAAGAGGGCACGCGTGTTCGCACACTTGAGAGGACTGAAGGTGGACGTGGTAATGCTGCAGGAGACGTACTTTAGAATATATTAGGTTAAAGAAAGGTTGGGTCGGACAGGTTTTTCATTCAGGACTGGACTCAAAGACCAGGGGGGTCATGATTCTGATCAACAAGCGAGTGGTGATTGAGGCGGGAAGAATAGTTTTGGATGTGGGAGGCCGGTACATTATGGTCAGTGGGAAATTGGAGGGAGTGCAGGTGGTACTAGTAAATGTATACGCGCCAAATTGGAACAATGTAGAGTTTATAAAGAGGATGCTGGGGAAGATACCAGACCTGGATTTGCATAAACTGGTCTTGGGAGTGGACTTTAACACAGTTTTTGACCCTGGTTTAGATCGGTTAAGCTCAAAAACGGACAGGGTGCCAGCAATGGCTAAGGAGCTAAATGGGTTCATGGAGCAGGTGTGGGTGGGGGGGACCCATGGAGATTTGGGCAGCCAAGAGTAAAGGACTTTTCCTTCTACTCACGTGCATAAAGTGTACTCCCGGATCGATTTATTTATTCTGAGCAGGGTTCTATTGACGGGGGTGGTGGACACGGGGTACTCGGCGATTACAATCTCAGACCATGACCCGCACTGGATTTACCTACAGGTTAGTAAAAACAGTAATCAGCGCCCGCACTGGAGGTTAGACGTGGGTCTTTTAGCTGACTAAGAGGTGTGCGGGCGGTTGAGGAAATGTATTCAGAACTACCTGGAAGTCAACGATACGGGGGACGTTTCGGCAGCGATGGACTAGGAAGCATTGAAGGCGGTGGTTAGAGGGTAGCTGATCTCGATACGGGCCCACAGAGAGAAGGTAAACAGGGCAGAGACGGACCGACTGGTAAAGGAGAAACTACAGGTTGACAGGAGGTATGCGGAGACCCCAGAGGCAGGGCTTTTAAGGGAATGGCAGAGGCTACAGGCGGAGTTCAGCTTGTTAACCACAGGGAGGGTGGTGGGGCTGCTGAGAAAGGCGAGGGGGGGCGATCTATGAACATGGAGAGAAGGCCAGCAGAATGCTTGCACAGCAGCTTAGGAAGAGGAAGGCAGCCAGGGAGATAGGGGAAGTAAAGGATGGAGATGGGAACCTGATTGGAGACTCAGCAGGGGTGAAAAAGGCGTTTAAGGAGTTTTATAGTAGGCTGTACGGGTCGGAACCCCCAACGGGGCCGGAGGGGATGAGGCACTTCATAGGGTGGCTGAATTTCCCGAAGGTGGACAGGAAGTTGGTAGATCGAAGAGATAGTGGAGGGACTGAAGGTCATGCAATCGAGTAAAGCCCCGGGGCCGGATGGGTACCCAGCGGAGTTCTATAAAAAGTTCTCTGGGATATTGGGGCCACTGTTGATGAGGACATTCAATGAGGCAAGGGAGAGAGGGGTGTTTCCCCGACGATGTCACATGCCACGATCTCGCTGATTCTGAAGCGGGATAAGGATCCGGAGCTGTGAGGGTCCTACAGGCCGATATCCCTATTGAATGTGGACAACAAACTGTTGGCCAAAATTTTGTCCTCTAGGATTGAAGACTGTGTTCCAGATGTGATTGGGGAGGACCACACGGGGTTCATTAAGGAAAGGCAGTTGGTATCCAATGTAAGAAGGTTGCTAAATGCGATCATGACACCCCCAGAAGGTAGGGAGGTGGAGGTAGTGGTCGCACTGGACGCAGAGAAGGCTTTTGATCGAGTAGAATGGGAATATATGTGGGAGGTACTGGGACGGTTCGGATTTGGGCGGGGCTTTATTGACTGGGTCAGGTTGCTCGATCAGGCTCTTGTGGCGAGCGTACGGATGAACAGGACGACATTGGACTATTTTAGGCTACACCGGGGGACGAGACAGGGGTGCCCCCTCTCCCCACTGTTGTTCGCGCTGGCTATAGAGCCGCTGGCAATTGCGCTGAGAGCCTCAAGGGACTGGAAGGGATTGGTCCGGGGGTGGGGGGGGGGGGGGGGGAGTAGAACACAGAGTCTCGCTCTATGCAGACGACCTGCTCCTGTATGTATCTGACCCAGCAGAGGGGATGGAAGAAATCATGAGGATTCTGGAGGAATTTGGCCGGTTTTCGGGGTACAAACTAAATATGGGGAAAAGTGAGATGTTTGTGATCCAGACAAGGGGACAGGAGAGGCGACTGGGGGAACTGCCGTTTTGAGTGGTAGGGGGAAGTTTTAGGTATCTCGGCATCCAAGTGGTGCGGGAATGGGAACGGTTACACAAACAATCTGGCCCGTCTGGTGGACTAAATGAGGATGATTTTCGGAGGTGGGACGTGCTCCCGCTGTCACGAGCTGGGAGGGTCCAGACGATGAAGGTGACGGTCCTTCCGAGATTCCTGTTTGTGTTCCAGTGTCTACCCATCTTTATTCCACAGTTCTTTTTTAAACGGGTTAACAAAATTATCACGGGCTTTGTATGGGTGAGTAAAAAAGGGGCTGATTGAGCGGAGCCGGGGAGAGGGCTGGCTGGCACTGCCAAACTTCAGTAACTATTATTGGGTGGCGAATATAGCTATGATCAGGAAGTGAGTGGTGGGGGAAGGGTCGGCAGGGAGTGTATGGAGGCGGCATCATGTAAGGGCACCAGCTTAGGGGCGTTGATAATAGCGCCTCTGCCATTCCCGCCAGCATGGTACTCCACCAGCCCCGTGGTGGTGGCGGCCCTGAGAGTCTGGGGGCAAAGGAGGAGGCATGTGGGAGCGGAGGGAGCATCGGTCTGGTCTCCAATCTCTAACAACCATAATTTTCCCCGGGAAGGATGGACGGTGGGTTTCGGAGATGGCAAAAAGCAGGAATTGAGAGGGTGGAGGATATGTTTATAGAAGGGAGCTTTCCCAGCTTGAGGGAGCTGGAGGAGAAATTTGGATTGGCGAGGGGAAACAAATTTAGGTATCTGCAAGTGCGGGACTTCCTGCGTAGACAGATCTCAACCTTCCCGCTCCTACCGCCAAGGGAGATTCAGGATAGGGTAGTTTTCAGAGGGTGGGTGGGAGAAGGGACATCTATAAGCAGCTCATGGGGTCAGAGGACACGCAGACTGAGAGCTGAAGCGCAAGTGGGAGGAGGAGTTACGAGGAGAGATAGAGGATGGTCTCTGGGCAGATGCACTGAGTACAGTCAACGCATCCACAACATGTGTCAGGCTCAGACTGATACAGTTCAAAGTTGTTCACCGTGCTCACATGACAGTGGACCGGATGAGCAGGTCTTTGGGGTAGAAGATAGGTGTGCGGGAGGGCCAGTGAACCATGTCCATATGTTTTGGACATGTCCAAAGCTCAGGAGATTCTGCCAGTGGTTTGCGGATGTCATGTCCACGGTGATAAAAACAAGGGTGACACCGAGTCCAGAGGTGGCGATTTTTGGGGAGTCGGAAGATCCGGGAATCCAGGAGGAGAAAGAGGCAGATGTTATGGCCTTTGCTTCCCTTGTGGCCCAGAGGCGGATATTATTAGCTTGGAGGGACTCAAAGCCCCCAAAGTCAGAGACCTGGCTATCTGACATGCCTAGCTTTCTCTGCCTGGAGAAAATCAAGTTCGCCTTGAGAGGGTCACTGTTAGGGTTCGCCCGGAGGTGGCAACCGTTCGTCGGCTTCTTTGCAGAAAATTAAACGTCAGCAGAAGAAGGGGGGGGGTTAGTTTAGATTAGAGTAGGGGGTTAATAAAGGTGGGACCTACAAGGGAGGAAGCAGGCTTTTTGCAGTATGTTTATTGACTTATGTATGCTGTTTATTTTGTCGTTGTTGTAAAACCAAAAATACCTCAATGAAATGTTTATTTAAAAAAAAAACTTCTTAGAAATGTATTAGAAATTGATAGGAGATACTTTAGGATTTTCCATGTTTTAAATACCTCATTCTCTTAAGAACTTAACGTGTTAGCAGATAACAAAGGACTGTTAACGGTTTTACATTATTAACAGATAACAAAAGACTGTTAATCAATTTATATTTTTAATTCTGTATATATCAATTGAGAATATTTTACAATAAAAATTATTAAAATTCTACTGTGTAGACTTACTCTCAAAGTTTAAAATCCTAGACACTCGTTTAAGAAATCTTAAATGACTCGGACCCACGACGACAGAGGTAACGATTTAGTTATGAGTGACACATCTGAACTTTTCCCATCAAAAGTAACTGAGATCCTGTTTAACTGTCTGAGACCCGGAAAAGCATTCTTCCTTCGTGAAATCTATTTTGAGTCTTGGCAGAGAAACGGGTTTAACCTCTTTTGGTGGGTTAACATAAATCATAGGATAATAATAAAGTATTTTCAGGCCCGGAATAACCTAAATCCGTTAAAACCTGCAGACATGTTCCGGGGGAGAACTAACCCCCACCACTCTCTGCACAACATTTCTGCCAAAATCCCCAAAGTTCGGGTAGGAGGGACTAAAACCAACGCCTTCTAACAGGAGCCACCCTGTTTGTGACCACTCACTCCTTGGCCGCCAACGGAAGTCATCGATAAGTTAATCTCCAAGAAATGTGAACAGTCAAGATTTGGAATGATCTGCCTCTGAGAGTGTGGTGGAGACAGGTTCAATCAAGGCATTCAGGAGGGAATTGGATTATTACCTGAAAAGAAATAATGTGCAGGGCTAGGGAGTGGAGGTAGGGGAGTCGCAAAAGGCGCACCACTCACTCGGAGAGCAGGTGTCAACATGACAAGCTGATCTTGACATTCGAACCAGGCCATTCAAAAGTGAAATTAGAAAGATATTTCTTACAAATAGCACAATGGAAATCTAGATCTCGAGAGAGAGAGAGAGAGAGAGAGAGAGAGTAGACTTGACAGCTGGGACCTATTGAAGCTTTCAAGCCCGCGATTGATAGATTTTGATTATCATGGGCGGGTAAATGGGATTTAGGTGTCCATCTGCCATGGTTTTGTTGCATGAAGGCTCGAGGGGCTGAATGACCTGCCTCTGTCCCCATCTCCATAGCATTTCCAACCTCACCCACTGCTGATTTCCCACAGCCTTGTGACAACTACGGCAACCCAGTCTTGTTCAGCATTGACAGTTTTATTGCCATTCCGTTTACCCCACCTTCTTTACCCCAGGGGCAGCACGGTAGCACTGTGGATAGCACAATCGATTCACAGCTCCAGGGTCCCAGGTTCGATTCCGGCTTGGGTCACTGCCTGTGCGGAGTCTGCACATCCTCCCCGTGTGTGCGTGGGTTTCCTCCGGGTCCTCCGGTTTCCTCCCACAGTCCAAAGATGTGCGGGTTAGGTGGATTGGCCATGATAAATTGCCCTTAGTGTCCAAAATTGCCCTTAGTGTTGGGTGGGGTTACTGAGTTATGGGGATAGGGTGGAGGTGTTGACCTTGGGTAGGGGGTAGGGTGCTCTTTCCAAGAGCCGGTGCAGACTCGATGGGCTGAATGGCCTCCTTCTGCACTGTAAATTCTATGTTCTAGTTGAGCATTTTCATTCTGCTGGAGATTCACCAGCCATGATCTCTAGGATCGCCAACCTTTCTACCTTTTGTATTTGGAACTCCTTTCGTCACCCTTAGCTGGCACAATCTTGTGGAGTGGATCACCACAGAATGAACATAATTGGGTTCTGCATCATGAGGGCAATCATCCCTCCTAGATTACCATCCAGGAGCCCAGGATGAAAATAGACCCCCCAGTATTTCTATCTAAAGAGGCTAAAACCAACACAATAGAATACATTGGGTAGGATTCTCCATTCCCCCAGCTGGATGTTTTTCGGCAGCGCGCCATTCACTGCCGGAGGGATTCTCTACTCCCGCCACTTGTCAATGGGATTCCCCATTGAAGCCACCCCACAGCACCGGGAAACTCACAGGCGGGGGTGCACTGCCAGCGGGAAAATAGAATCCCAACGGCCGGAGAATTCCATCCAATATTATCGCTACACATTGAGGTGTGCTGTTTGCCCAGAATGATTAACGACATGGGTGGGGGCAATTTTAACCCCTGCAAAATTCCTTGAGTTTGGTGTCGTCAACATTTTCAAATTGGAACCCAATCCCCTCAAGTCACCTCTCCAGTTTAAATGGAAGCATGTCTGGAGGACGGGGTCTAATCTGCCCTTCGGGGCCAAATCATTAATTTAAATATTTAAATGAAGCTGTTTACTGCAAATTACTTTACAAGCTAAAGAAACAAAGAAAAATGTTACATTTTTCCAACACTTTTCACATCTTCTCGAAGTCCTTCATGACTAAGGAATTAATTTGAAGGCGTTATTGTCATACAAACAGGCAAACTAAGAAACTACATTATACCCAGGAAATTCCAACCGACAGGATTAAGATAAAAGTTCAGATGATCTATTTTAATGATGTTGGTGGGGGTTATGGGCCGCAATGGAGAGCACCTCTTCTATTCTTCAAATTGTACCATGGTATCTTTTATAATCACCCTGAGAGGATCAGCAAGGCCTGAGTTACATCTCATCTAAAAGATGGGAACCTCCGCTAATGCAGCATTCCCTCAGTTCTGCACTGGTATGTCAGCCCCAGATTACGTTCTCGAAGTCTGTGTGTACAATTTTAAGTATGGCGAGCAATTGGCACACACCATCCGAGGAATCAGCGTCTAACGTACAGCCGTCGGCTCTCTTGGTCCCACTGCCATTTAACGCTCACTTGTGCATTGATTGGCAGTGGATGGGACTTCTATCTGCCTTTGGAAGAAGTCCCACCTGTGATTGGCCGACAGCTCTTGAACCAGGCCAGGTACTGCAGTACTGTGCCTGGAACTAAGTTCTGGGACCTTTGAAAATGTACGTCCCAGGAGATCTGTGGGCAGGAGGGTAGGAAACGCCCAGAGTGGTTGGGAGGGGAGGCAGTCGCAGCGACGGGGGTTGACTGGGAGGGGGTCCCAAACTTCAACGCCTCAACTCCAAGGGAGTTTCAGAGTGAGGCGCCATCTCTCCCCGCCCCCCCCCCCCCCCCCCCCCCATTCCTGCCCGAGATGGAGAAAAGCATAAATATCCCTTTCCCACCCTACCACCCTCGCTCCCGCAAGCCTAAAAATTGAGGCTGGGTGGGAAAAGGTGTTTAAGAGGTCCTTAAAGGGCCTTAATAGTTAAATGGTTGGGTTTTTCTGCCTGAGGCCCTGCCCACACAAACGTGAAATTGCGCTTGGATTTGGGCAGATGGGTTCTGGGCGTGGGGTGGCGGGAGGGGGGGTGGGTGGGTGGGGGGAATCCCATTCATTCAGTTTTATGCTCCTCCCCACCCAGCCTCAGAACCCGCCTTGGGGAGAGCATAAAATTCTGCCCTTGCAGTGGGGTGAGAAACTCATCCTGGAGATGACCGCGCCGATACTGAACTAAACCGACACCGAGGTAATAATAACTTCATGCATTCACTTCATGCTCAGTAAATTCTCTACCATGCTGAATAAGGATAGCTGAAAAATGGGCTTGGTATGAAAGGCAGGTGAGAGATTAAAAATAATCTGATAGCGTATTTTTCATGAACCTAAACAAGATAATGAATGGCGTGCTTTTCCCTATGACTAACAGAATAAATCACCTGAATGGCTTGACTTGACAGCAGCATGAATAGCTTATTCATTTATGTTTGGGAACCCAGGCAAAGGAAGCAATGGCAGTTGGGTCTCTCGTTGTGATTCAGGGTGTGTGTTACACAATGGTAAGTCGTTCTACAGGTTTCTCTTCATGACATTAAAGTGTCTGGAATTTCTACACTGGCAGACATAATAAAATGTTGACAGTTAAGTATTTGTCACAACATCAACTGAATTTCATGGACATTGCCTGAAATCACTGATGGGCAACTGAGGCTAGTGAGTGGGCTACATGAGTTCCCCCCCCCCCCCCCCCCCCCCCTTCATCTCAGTGGGCCGCATGTTCACTATAGATTTCATAGAACTTACAGTGCTGAAGGAGGCCACTCAGCCCATAGAGTCTGCACCGGCCTTGGAAAGAGCACGCTACTTAAGCCCACCCCTCCACCCTATCCACATAACCCCACCTAACCTTTCTGGACACTAAGGGCAATTTAGCTTGGCCAATCCATCTAATCTGCACATCTTTGGACTGTGGGAGGAAACCAGAGCACCGGAGGAAACCCACCCAACCCTGACCCTTGAAAAAGACGAATACATTCCGAATAGCTCCTAATTTATTTTAAAAATTCTTAATCATTCATATATTAATAGAATTGTCATCAACTTCAAGTGGTAAAAAGTGGAACACGCAGAGGGAGTCAACGGCTCTCACGGTCAGTGTTGTGAGCAGTCAGCACGCACTTCACTTCACTTGCCCTTGCTTTATGTGCTCATCATATGGCTTCCCGTACCAGCCTCCCCGAACAGGCGCCGGAATGTGGCGACTAGGGGCTTTTCACAGTAACTTCATTTGAAGCCTACTTGTGACAATAAGCGATTTTCATTTTTTTCTTTTCATCATTTTAGTTATACTGGGAGGAAAAATCTACGCTGTGGAAATCAGTGGAATGTGGCAATCCTGCGGGTGGGCACCGGTCAACAACGCCGCACTCAGAACCCTGATGGGTCACATGTGGCTCCCCGCATGTGGTTCCCCGGGTGTTGATTGTCCACCATTGCCTTAACTCATTCGGCCATTTTAGCTACTGATATGTGGCAGCGAGATAAACCAGCCTGTGTTGTACATTGCAACCTTCTCGAGATGACTTCTGATATTCAAAATGCCATAATTTACTTTCAATAACTTCAAAACTCTAGCTGGTATCTTCCCCCTCCCTCCCAAAAAAAACCCTGGCTGGTATCTCTCTCCCCCCCCCCCCCCCCCCCCGGAACAGATGGTGATTAATTCCTTAAAGTAGGTAATACATGGCTGCCACCTCCGGTAGAACTCTTCAACTAATCCTGTACATTCTCTAGGTACAAGAATTCCATTAGTTCCCCCAGCCATACCAAGGTGCTGGGTGGTGAAGAGAACCTCACCCCAGCAGAACCCATCTCTGGGCAATCAGTGGGGCAAAGGCCAGGACATTTGCCTTCGCTCCCATCTGCAGCCCTGGCAAGACCGACACCCCAAAAATAATCACTAAAGGACACGGCAGAAGGTACAGAAGTCTGAAGACCCACACATCCAGACATAGGAACAGCTCTTCCCCACAGCTACCAAGACTCCTCAACGACTCCCCCTCGGACTGATCTTTTCCCTGTAAGAACACTATTCACGATGCCCTATGCTGCTCTTGCTCATATATTTGCTTTGTTTGGCCCATTGTTCCGCACTGTAACCAATCACTGTCGATGTACCATTTGTCAATGTTCTCTGTTGATTATTCTCTTTGTCTACTATGTACGTACTGTGTACATTCCCTTGGCCGCAGAAAAATACTTTTCACTGTACTTCGGTACATATGACAATAAATCAAATAAATCAATCGATCCACCCCTTTCAGCACTTTGCCATGTTCCTTTACAACCTCCAAAGTCTTCTCCAACTTTTCAGGAACAGGACCCAGCATCTCCTCCGTTGACTTACGCATTGCCTCTCGACATGCTTCTCAAACTGTTCTTTGAACTCAATGGCCAGTGCCCTCTTTAGCATATCCACCGTGATTAGGGTGGCCCTGACTGCCACACCCACCGCCGCCACCTTCCCTGCTAAGGCTTGACACGAAGCCTCCGAGTCAGCTGAAGAATTTCCATCTGCAGACTTCTTAGTTATGGTCGTTTTTGACGTACTTCCCATCTCGGACGTCCCTCTTATAAAAAGAGATTGTCCACCAAAAGCCCTGGGATCCTTGCAGAGAGGTCCAAAAAATATGGTGGAAGCTACCTAAGGCACAACCTCATCCGACATTCCGCCACTAGAAGTCACCTTGGGACTCAGTTTGTGGCATTTCTGGATGACAATGAGTTGGGTGTAGATCAGTAAAATTACAAAACATTGGGACTGCAATTTTAGGACATGAGTGAAAACATCCAAGGATATTCATTTCCTTGCCAGGGATGGGGTGTTGGTGGCTAGCATAAAACAAAAGGTACCGGTGAGGTACAGCTGGGTGTGGTCAGTGTACATGCAGAAACTGACCCTATTGTTCAGTTCATGTCACCGAGAGGAAGCATGTAAATGATTTGGAGGGGGTCTAGGACAGATCGCTGGGGGACATCAGAGATAATAGCAGGTGAAAGAGAAGATTCTCTGGCTACAATCAAAAAAGGAACCAGGCCAGTGTAGACTCATCCATCTGAATGATGACGGAGAGGTGTTCGAGGAGAGTGGTGTGACCAATCTTATAACAGGTAGCCGAGATGGATGAGGAGGGAAAGTTTATCTTTATGACACCATTTGTGACTTTGAAAAGATCCGTTTCAGTGCGTTTTGGAAGAGGCGTAATCCTAACTGGAGAGATTCAAGCATGGAGTTCTGGGAAAGCTGGGGACTGATTATGGGTGGCAACGAGGTATCTAGGAAATTTGAAGGGGAAAGGAAGGTTGGAGAGTTGGGGGGGGGGAGGGTTTTGCATGAAGGGTGGAGTTAAGGTTTTCTTTGAGGAGTGGGGAAATGGCGGTGGACAAACGGAAGCTGAAGGGAGAGAACTGTTAACAATATTTGCTAACATGGGGGCCACGAGGGGGAGGCTTCCTTTATCTGAAGACTACGCATGGTGTTATGACAGGAGTGATTAACTATTATATGATTTAAAGTACATCTGTTTTCCTTTTTGAATAGGTTAGGCTCTACAAGCAATAATTCATGGAAGTTAATGTGCAAAACCTGCATGCTGGGACCTATCTGGAAATGCGAGACCGAGGGTGTGAAGCAGTGAACTTAGACGCCGATGAAAATACCTTGGAAGAAAAGAATGGTTTGAACGAGGGTATTTGTGCCTGGAAGCATGACACTGAGGCCCGGACAAGTCCATTTCAAATGGAAGACAACGAGGGCGAATGCATCAAAAGTTTGGCAGACAAGAAACCATTGCCCATCTTTAAATATTCCTCCTCCCCAGACCTCGAGGTTTCCCAAAGTCCCTGCTTTCAGTTTGACAGGTCAGCCCCTGCCAGGGTGTCCTTATCTCCATCTCTTCGAAGAATGAGGAAAAACATGTTGGCGTCACCAGCACCGCAGGAACCTAGTAGGGCAGGGAGGCAATTCAAAGACACAGAAGAGCACGCCCCTGACAGTGACACCTCTGTGCCATCAAATTACTTACAGATTCCTCATTTTGCAGTCGGTCCATCCCTAGATAGCCAAAGACCTTTGAGTAAGGAGACTCCAACGCAACTACAGCAACAGCAAGACACTGTGAAAAGTATGGAAACCCTGTTATATGTGAACCAGCAAAAAAGTAACCATGTTGGTGATGCAGAGGTCACCCCTCATACTGGGAAAGACACTCCTCTATGGGCAAGGCGAGGAGGTGAATGCAAGTTTGCTTTATTGGATAATCTTCAGCAGGTAAAATATACATTCACATTATATTTTTGTGCTTTGTCACTGTATTTAACTATCCTTAGGTTCAGGATAATAAACAATTTTCAGGTATTTACCATTTTATACATAGGAGGGGCCACTGGCTTATACGCATTCTCACTTTGTGACAACATTTGAGTTTCCTTTGCTTCTTGGAAATGCTGCCTGTTCCTTGGCCACCCAGAGGGTTCTGATCCTTTGCTGCTATCCGGTTCCTTCTGCTACCGTAGCCAGTTGACAGTTTATTTTGGTGTGAGTTTTGACAACGAGATTCATTGGGCTGTCAGACCAAGGGAATGGAATTTGCCAGCTCAATCCAGTTGTTATCCGATGCCTTATTTTCATGAGGGCTTGATGATCAGGATGGGGACCCAACCTGATTTCCCTCTTGCCAACCCAAAAATGCTGAAACTAATTGTAGCACTTCTATAACTAACCCAGCAAAGATCTGATAACTCAGGAGAGATCAAAGCTATCTTGTACCACCTGGTCTTCATGGCCAAGTACTTGGGAAGCTATAAAGAATACTCTGTTTCCAATTGTTACAAAGCCGATAATGGGTACATAAAACATGATAAGGGGTGTCATTTATGCAGATGATCTTTTCTAGTAGGTTAGAATCCCTACAGTACAGAAGGAGACCATTCGGCCCATTGAGTCTGTATCGAACTTCTGAAAGAGCACTCCACTCAAGGTCATTCCTCCGCCTTATCCCAATAACCCCCTAATCTAACCTACACATCTTTGGACTGTGGGAGGAAACCAGAGCACCCGGAGGAAACCCACGCAGACACGGGAGAACGTGAAAACTCCACACAGACACTCACCCAAGGCTTGAATTGAACCCGGGTCCCTGGCGCTGTGAGGGAGCAGTGCTAACTACTGGGCCACCGTGATGCCCATGAAGGCAATATTGCAAGGATTGCAGGTAAATTATCATTGCATTTCACGGACGCGCTTGCTTGATCGGCACCCCATCCACCATCTGGAAGATTCACTCCCTCCACTACCGAGGCACAGTAGCAGCAGTGTATACCATCTAAAAGATTCCTGCGGCAACTCACCAAGGCTGCTTCAACAGCAGCTTGCTAAACCGTGACCTCCACCACCTGGAAGGGCTCACCTCCAAGTTCCCCTTCAAGCCACTCACCATTCTGACTTGGAACTATATTGACCCAGCAATCCTGTCTTGCTGCTGAGCCCAAACCCTGGAGGTTCCTCGAAGCGATTCCATAGTCAATTAATCAGATCTAAGCTCCTGCCACATCCAGTTGTGAATGGTGGAGGTCAATTAAACAACTCCTCCGAAGGAGGAGGCTACACACATATCCCCATCTTCACTGATGGAGGTCCTCAGCATCACAGATGCCAGTCTTCAGCCAATTAGATTAACTCCACGTGATATCAATAAATAGCTGAAGGCACTGGATACTACAAAGGCTATGGACCCTCACAATATGTTGGTAACAGTGCTGAAGACTTGTGCTCCAGAACCTGCTGTACCTCTAGCCAAGCTGATCCAGTACAGCTACAGAACTGGCATCAACCTGGCAATGTGGAAAGTTGCCCAGGTGGGTCCTGTACACAGGAAGCAGGACAAATCCAACCCAGCCAATCACTGCTTCATCAGTATACTCTTGATCATCAGTAAAGTGATGGGAGGGGTCATCAACAGTGTTAACAGGCATCACTTGCTCAGCAATAACCTGCTCACTGATGTTCAGTTTGGATTCCGGCTCTGATTCCTCCAGCACCCTGGTTGATCAAAACCTCTGGTTTACAGCTGGTAATAGTCTTCCTTGCAGCATCATTCATTCAGAGTCCCCACAGATTGGAGAATGCAGTACTCACAGGCAGTAGGCTTTCTGGAGAGACACTTTATGTCTTATCAAACTGGGGTTTCAGCTCGAGGTTCGCCTCTGTAGAGATATTTTATTTCACCTCAAACCTTTCATTCAGCTCGTTTGACTTCAGACCTCCGCAATCTCAATAAAATTACACCTAGACTTGCTTGAGAGAGCGAGTCAGCCATCACAAAGGCCTTTTGTAGGGAATTGGTTGGATCTTTTTGGAGAGAGTTAGTTAGGTCCCTTCATTCAGGCTGCCAGAACCAAAGTTGAAACCAAATTGGAATCCTCGTAACTCTGAAAACATTCCAGTGGGCGCAGATCCAATCGCCACCTGTTACTGGGCAGAACACAGCCTTTTGGGCAAATTCATTGGCCACCAGCTAAATCAATCAAACCCAGTCTTCACTGACACTGGCCAGTCTGCAATTACCAGTCTAAAACAGCACAGCCCTCCGGAATCTTCTGTTTGAATTAAAAGCACAGGCCACTGCTTCCTTCTGCTTGAATTAAAGATGCATGCTGCCTTAAAGACACATGACCATAAATCTCCGATTGATCAAAACGTGACGGCAAAAATAAAAGGTGAAACGAGGGAATAAACAAGAACAAACAGGAAGGACCCTTACAATGGCAAGTAATATTCACAGCACACAAGTGCCAGGCAATGACCATCCCCAATGAGAGAATCTAACGTTTTTGTCCCTTGATATTAAATGGCATTACTATCACTGAAACCCCACTATTAATATCCTGGGGGGTTACCATTGTCAAGAAACTGAACTGGACTAGTCATATAAATACTATGGCTACAAGAGCTGGTCAGAAATCCTGCAGCGAATAATTCACCTCCTGATTCCCTAAAGCCTGTCCACCATCTACAAGGCACAGGTCAGGAGTGTGTTAGAATACTCTCCCCTTTCCTGGATGTGTGAAGCTCCAGCAAGACTGAAGAAGTTCAACCCCATCAGGACAAAGCAGCGTAAACTACTTATTGATTTCTTGGTTGAAGACTTTCCTTCCCAACATCTGGCCTAAATTCTTCCACCGATGTTCCCTTGTCCTGTGTGAAGGCTTACCTTGAGGCAATGACACAGTTACTTTATCTAGAAATTTAGAAAGTTCTTGCGTTTATAAATGATATCGAGATTCTGCAAAGTGTTTCCCAATATTTATACTTTTTAAAGGGGGGGGGTGGCACGTTGGCATAGTGGTTAGCATTGCTGCCTCACAGCACCAGGGACCTGGGTTCAATTCTAGCCTTGGGTTTCTGTCTGTGTGGAGTTTGTACGTTCTCCCCCGTGTCTGCGTGGGTTTCCTCTGGGTGCTCCGGGTTTCATCCCACAATCCAAAGATGAGCAGGTTAGGTGGATTGGTTATGCTAAATTGCCCCTCAGTGTCCAAAAGATTAGCTGGGGTTACTGAGTTACAGGGATAGGGTGGGGACATGCGCCAGATAGGGTGCTCTTTCAGAGGGTCGGTGCATATTCGATCGGCTGAATGGCCTCCTTCTGCACTGTAGTGATTCTATGATTCTAATCTAAAGTGTTGTACAAAATGGCAGCCAATTTGTGCTCAGCACACTCCCAGCAAACAGCAATGTGATAATGACCAGCTATTTTGTGATGTTGTTTGAGGGATAAATATTGCCCAGGACACTGATGAGAGATCCCCCTGACAGAATGATTACAGCACTAACGGGAGCCTTGTTGTCCATTGGGTCTCTTCAGCTCTCTGCAAGAGCAACTCAGTTGGTCCCACCCTCTGCACTTTCCCCAGCCCTGCATTATTTCTCTCCGGAGATAATTATCAAATTCTGCTTTAATGGCCATGATTGAATCTGCCTGCACCACATTTGAACATGTGCCACCAACATCACCTGAGAGAGCAGACATGGTCTCATCCAAAAGATGGCATGTTCAACAGTGAAATATGAAGGTTCACCACATGTCTAAATTACAGAATCACAGTGCAGGAGGCCATTCGGCCCATCGAGTCTGCACCAGTCCTTGGAAAGAGCACCTTACCCAAGCTCACAGCTCCACCCTATCCCTGCAACCCAATAGCCCCACCTAACCTTTTTTGGACAGTAAGGGCAGTTTAGCATGGCCAATCCACCTAACCTGCACACCTGGACTGTGGGAGGAAACCGGAGCACCCGGAGGAAACCCACGCAGACACGGGGAGAACGTGCAGACTCCGCACAGTGACCCAAGCTGGGAATCGAACCTGGGACCCTGGAGCTGAGAAGCAACTGTGATAACCACTGTGCTACTATGCTGCCCACTAAATTAAGGTTTCTCCCCTGTCTGGGTGAAGTTTTCCCCGTTCTCAGCCCCACCTTGTGTCCGTGTTAAGGGCCGCCAACCCCCTTCCAGTGTCGAGATGGAGGTTACGAACATACAAATTAGGAGCAGGAGTAGGCCACTCAGCCCCTCATGTCTGCTCCATTAAATAAGATCATAGCTCATCTGATTGAAAACTCAACCCCACTACCCGATAACCTTTCACCCCCTTGTTAATCAAGAATCTATCTAGCTCTGCTTTAAAGATATTCAAGGATTCTGCTTCCACTGCCTTTTGAGGAAGAGAGTTCCAGAGACTCATGACCGTCTGAGAGAAAATATTTCTCATCATCTCTGTCTTAAATGAGTGATCCCTTATTTTTAAACGGTGACCCCAGTTCCGACAAGAGGAAACATCCTCTCCACATCCACCCTGTCAATACCCCTTAGGATCGTAAAGACCTCGATCAAGTAGCCTCTATTCTTCTAAACTTTTGTGTATACAAACCTAAGAGTGCGATTCAGTGGACTATTTGCTAAAAATTCACCCGGATAGTCAATGGCACTTGTTGTTTTTTTGGGCTTGAGGGGATTCTCTCTGCTGATGCTGCACTCAGAGGGATTTCCTGCCAATCTTCCAATTCCTCCCTTTCAGGCCCTCCCCACCCCATTTTCCTGACCCCCCTAACCCCCCCAACCTTGAGGAGGCCCCCGGGAACCCGTCTCTCACCCTCCCTCAACCTACAAGGCCACCCCCGGGCCTGGGTCTGGCACCTGGCAGTACCAACCTAACATCTTGGCACCTTGGGGCCAGTCAAGGACAGTAGTGGGAAGTTGTGCGTAGAGTCCGAGGAGATAGGAGAGGTGCTAAATGAGTATTTTTCATCAGTATTCACGCAGGAAAAAGACAAAGTTGTCGAGGAGAATACTGAGATACAGGCTACTAGACTAGAAGGGCTTGAGGTTCATAAGGAGGAGGCGTTAGCGATTCTGGAAAGTGTGAAAATAGATAAGTCCCCTGGGCCGGATGGGATTTATCCTAGGATTCTCTGGGAAGCTAGGGAGGAGATTGCTGAGCCTTTGGCTTTGATCTTTAAGTCATCTTTGTCTATAGGAATAGTGCCAGAGGACTGGAGGATAGCAAATGTTGTCCCCTTGTACAAGAAGTGGAGTAGAGATAACCCCGGTAACTATAGACCAGTGAGCCTTACTTCTGTTGTGGGAAAAGTCTTGGAAAGGTTTATAAGAGATAGGATGCATAATCATCTGGAAAGGAATAATTTGATTAGAGATAGTCAACATGGTTTTGTGAAGGGTAGGTCGTGCCTCACAAACCTCATTGAGTTCTTCGAGAAGGTGACCAAACAGGTGGATGAGGATAAAGCAGTTGATGTGGTGTATATGGATTTCAGTAAAGTGTTTGATAAGGTTCCCCACGGTAGGCTATTGCAGAAAATACAGAGGCATGGGATTCAGGGTGATTTAGCAGTTTGGATCAGAAATTGGCTAGCTGATAGAAGACAAAGAGTGGTGGTTGATGGGAAATGCTCTGACTGGTGTCCAGTTACTAGTGGTAGATAGAGAAATACAGCACAGAACAGGCCCTTCGGCCCACGATGTTGCGCCGAACTTTTGTCCTAGGTTAATCATAGAATTTTGGACAATTTGTCATGGCCAATCCACCCAACCTGCACATCTTTGGACTGTGGGAGGAAACCGGAGTACCCGGAGGAAACCCACGCAGTCACGGGGAGGATGTGCAGACTCCACACAGACAGTGACCCAAGTCGAAATCGAACTTGGGACCCTGGAGCTGTGAAGCAATTGTGCTATCCACAATGCTACCGTGCTGCCCTTAAGAAGTTAACCTACACTCCCTTATTCTACCCTAATCCAAGTACCTATCCAATAGCCGTTTGAAGGTCCATAAATTTTCCGACTCAACTACTACCACAGGTAGTGCATTCCATGCCCCCACTACTCTCTGGGTAAAGAACCTACCTCTGACATCCCCTCTATATCTTCCACCATTTATCTTAAATTTATGTCCCCTTGTAATGGTGTGTTCCACCCGGGGAAAAAGTCTCTGACTGTCTACTCTATCTATTCCCCTGATCATCTTATAAACCTCTATCAAGTCGCCCCTCATCCTTCTCCGTTCCAATGAGAAAAGGCCCAGCACCCTCAATCTTTCCTCGTATGACCTACTCTCCATTCCAGGCAACATCCTGGTAAATCTCCTCTGCACCTTTTCCAAAGCTTCCACATCCTTCCTAAAATGAGGTGACCAGAACTGCACACAGTACTCCAAATGTGGCCTGACCAAGGTTTTGTACAGCTGCATCATCACCTCACGGCTCTTAAATTCAATCCCTCTGCTAATGAACGCTAGCACACCATAGGCCTTCTTCACAGCTCTATCCACTTGAGTGGCAACTTTCAAAGAACAATGAACATAGACCCCAAGATCTCTCTGCTCCTCCACATTGCCAAGAACCCTACCATTAACCCTGTATTCCGCATTCAGATTTGTCCTTCCAAAATGGACAACCTCACACTTGTCAGGGTTAAACTCCATCTGCCATTTCTCAGCCCAGCTCTGCATCCTATCTATGTCTCTTTGAAGCCGACAACAGCCCTCCTCACTATCCACAACTCCACCAATCTTCGTATCATCTGCAAATTTACTGACCCACCCTTCAACTCCCTCATCCAAGTCGTTAATGAAAATCACAAACAGCAGAGGACCCAGAACTGATCCCTGCGGTACGCCACTGATAACTGGGCTCCAGGCTGAATATTTGCCATCCACCACAACTCTCTGTCTTCTATCGGTTAGCCAGTTTGTTATCCAACTGGCCAAATTTCCCACTATCCCATGCCTCCTTACTTTCTGCATAAGCCTACCATGGGGAACCTTATCAAATGCCTTACTAAAATCCATGTACACCACATCCACTGCTTTACCTTCATCCACATGCTTGGTCACCTCCTCAAAGAATTCAATAAGACTTGTAAGGCAAGACCTGCCCCTCACAAATCCGTGCTGACTATCCCTAATCAAGCAATGCCTTTCCAGATGCTCAGAAATCCTATCCCTCAGTACCCTTTCCATTACTTTGCCTACCACCGAAGTAAGACTAACTGGCCTATAATTCCCAGGGTTATCCCTATTCCCTTTTTTGAACAGGGGCACGACATTCGCCACTCTCCAATCCTCTGGTACCACCCCTGTTGGTGTGCCACAAGGATCTGTTTTGGGGCCGTTGCTGTTTGTCATTTTTATAAATGACCTGGAGGAGGGCGTAGAAGGATGGGTGAGTAAATTTGCAGATGACACTAAAGTCGGTGGAGTTGTGGACAGTGCAGAAGGATGTTACAAGTTACAGAGGGACATAGATAAGCTGCAGAGCTGGGCTGACAGGTGGCAAATGGAGTTTAATGCAGAAAAGTGTGAGGTGATTCATTTTGGAAGGAATAACAGGAAGGCAGAGTACTGGGCTAATGGTAAGATTCTTGGTAGTGTGGACGAGCAGAGAGATCTCGGTGTCCATGTCCATAGATCCCTGAAAGTTGCCACCCAGGTTGAGAGGGTTGTTAAGAAGGCGTACGGTGTGTTAGCTTTTATTGGTAGAGGAATTGAGTTTCGGAGCCATGAGGTCATGTTGCAGTTGTACAAAACTCTGGTGCGGCCACATTTGGAGTATTGTGTGCAGTTCTGGTCGCCACATTATAGGAAGGATGTGGAAGCATTGGAAAGGGTACAGAGGAGATTTACAAGAATGTTGCCTGGTATGGAGGGAAGATCATATGAGGAAAGGCTGAAGGACTTGAAGCTGTTTTCGTTAGAGAGAAGAAGGTTAAGAGGGGACTTAATTGAGGCATACAAGATGATCAGAGGATTAGATAGGGTGGACATTGAGAGCCTTTTTCCTTGGATGGTGATGTCCAGCACGAGGGGACATAGCTTTAAATTGAGGGGAGATAGATATAGGACAGATGTCAGAGGTAGGTTCTTTACTCAGAGAGTAGTAAGGGCGTGGAATGCCCTGCCTGCAACACTAAACGCATTCAAATAGTCATTGGATAGGCATATGGACGATAAGGGAATAGTGTAGAGGGACTTTAGAAGTGTTTCACAGGACGGTGCAACATCGTGGGCCGAAGGGCCTGTACTGTGCTGTAATGTTCTATGTTCTATGTTCTATGTTCTTGGTACTGCCACTCTGCTGTCTGACCACCCGGGGTCTCCAATGGCCTGGGTGACCTCCTCCTAGGTGCCGTTACGTCTGGTCCAGGTTTGTGCGAATCAGTACTAAACGACCTCCGACGTCCTGGCGAGGCCTCCCCGGAACCGTTGGTGAATCCCAGGCCCCGATGAATCTGGCAAACATACATTTAGATGAGCCTTATTTAAATATGCAGATCCCGATCTTGCCCAGCAAGAGCGAGATCCATCTCGCGACCCCTCGTGAGATTCCATTGAGTCATGTGAGGCACGTCGAGCGTCGTGGATCTCATGAGAGGCCTCTCGTGAGATTCAACGGCTTCGTCCCAAAGCAAGTCGGGACCGATGAGGCCGCTGAATCGCTCCTCTAATCCCTCCAACCTTAAGACAACCCGCCCATTTCTGGTGTTAGTCTAGTAAACCTTGTCTGAACTGCTTCTAAAGCATTTACATCTTTCCTTAAACAAGGAGACCAATACTGTACACAATACTCCAGGTGTGGTCTCACCGATACCCTGTACAATTGAACCATAACCTCCCTACTTTTGTAATCAGTTCCCTTCACAATTAACAATAACATTCTATTAGCTTTCCTAATTACTTGCTGAACCTGTATCCTCGCCTTTTCTGATTCATACACCAGAACACTCAAAATCCGTCAGAATCTCAGAGCTCTGCAATCTCTCACCATTTAGATAATCTTTTTTTAGCCAAAATGGACAATTTCACATTTTCCCACATTTTCCTCTTTTTACCAGATCTTTGTTCAGTCACATAACCTATCTGTATCATTTGTAACCTCCTTATGTTCTCTACACAATTTACTTTCCCACTACCTTTGTGTCATCAGCAAACCTAGCAACCATGCCTTCGGTCCTTTCATCAAAATCATTATTATAAATTGTAAGAAGTGGAGGCCCCAACATTGATCCCTGTGACACACCACTAGCATATCCTGCCAATCAGAAAAAGATTCTGGGCGAGATTTAATGGTCACGTTTCTCTTCAGCGAGAGTGCAACTCGGCGGTTAGATTGGGGGAGATGCCAAAATTGGGAACCGCGCTGGGCGGCGATTGGTTTGTGATTTTTTTTTTTTAGAAAATATTTTATTGAAGCATTTGTAATTTTCACAGTTTAACACATTAACATTAACCAACACACGCAAAACACCTAAACGAACAAAAAACAGAAAACAACGTCCCCTACTACCCCGCCCTATTCCTTAATTACCCGTGTACTAAATTCCCGGTTTCCCTGTCCTTATCTAACATCGCATGCCTCCTGTTTTTCCCCCCCCCCCCCATTTCCCCACCCTCCCCCCTTACTGCTGACGTTCAATTTTCCTTGAAGAAATCGATGAATGGTTGCCATCTCCGGGCGAACCTCTGAGTTGATCCCCTCAAGACGAACTTGATTTTTTCCAGACTGAGAAATCCTGCCATATCGCTTACCCACACACCTGACTTTGGGGGCTCCGAGCCCCTCAATCCCAGCAAAATCCGTCTCCGGGCCACAAGGGAGGAGAAGGCCAGGACATCGGCCTCCCTCCCCTCCTTGGCCTCCGGATCTTTCAATACCCCAAATATTGCCAGTTCTGGACTCGGAGTTACCCTCCCTTCCAGGACTGCTGACATAACATCCGTAAATCCCTGCCATAATCCCCATAATTTTGGACATGCCCAAAACATATGTACATGGTTCACCAAAGGGCTTGTAGAGGCGCCATTAGTAGAGCCTCCAAACTTGTACCCTTGCAGGATGCCGCTTCCATTCACTCCCAAACTGACCCCTCCCCCACTACCTATTTCCTGACCATCGATATGTTGGCCGCCCAGTAATAGTTAATGAAGCTCGGGAGGGTCAAGACCCCTCTCCATGACCTCATGCCAGAAGTGCCTTCTTTACTCTCGGGGTTTTACCCGCCCACACAAAACCCAATATAATTTTCCTGAAAAAAGCCTTTGGGACAAAATCGGAAGACTTTGAAAAAAGAAGAGCAGTCTCGGAAGGACCATCATCTTCACCGTCTGAACTCTCCCCGCCAGCATCAGCGGGAGCATGTCCCATCTGCGGAAGTCCCTTTTCATTTGACCGACCGCTTTGCCCAGATTTAACTTATGAAGCTGCCCCCAATCCTTAGCCACTTGAATCCCCAGGTATCTAAAACTCCTCACAGCCACTTTAAAAGGTAACTCCTTCAGTCTCCTTTCCTGCCCCTGTGCCTGGATCACGAACATCTCACTCTTTCCCATATTTAACTTGAAACCTGAAAATCGCCCAAATTCTCCTATTATCTCTATGATATCTCCCCCCCCACCCCCCGAAAAACCGGGTCTGTCACATAGAGCAGCAAGTTGTGCGCATAGAGAGAGGCCCTGTGCTCTACCCCCGCCCCCTCACTATCCCCCGCCAGGCATTCGATGATGTAAGGGCCATTGCCAAGGGATCTATGGCCAGGGCAAATAGTAATGGGAAGAGCGGGCATCCCTGCCTTGTCCCCCTACAGAGACTAAAGTATCCTGACCAGACTCGGTTGGTTCTTATATTTGCCACCGGAGCCTGATATAACAGCCAGACACAATCCACAAATCCCGTTACCTCCGGGACACACTCCTCTATTCGGGTGGCCAAGATCTTTGCCAGTAATTTAGCATCTACATTCAAAAGGGAAATTGGCCTGTACGATCCACAGCTCTCCGGGTCCTTGTCTCACTTCAGGATGAGAGAGATCGATGCCAGTGATAGAAGTGGGGGAAGCACTCCCAACTCCTTGGACTCATTAAAAGCCTAGACTAACAGAGGTCCCACTAGACCCGAAAACTTTTTATAAAATTCCACTAGGAATCCGTCAGGTCCCGGGGCCTTAACCGATTGCATAGCCCCCAATCAGTCTATCACCTCCCCAAGCCCAATTGGGCCCCCCAGGACTTCCACCAGCTCCTCGTCTACCTTCGGGACCTCGAGCCTCTCCAGGAATATATTCATACCCTCCTCCCCAACCAGGGGTTCCGACTCATGTAGTCGACTATAGAATTCACGGAACGTGTCGTTAACCGCCCCCAGGTCCATCACTACCTTCCCCCTCATATCCTTTATTTTCCCTATTTCTCTCGCCGCCTCCTGCTTCCTCAACTGATGCGCCAGCATCCTGCTAGCTTTCTCCCCATATTCATATATTGCCCCTTTTACCCTCCCCAACCGCCCCTCCGCCTTACCTGTGGAAAGGAGCCCAAATTCCATTTGGAGTCTCTGACGCTCTGTTGGTAGCTCCTCATTCGGAGACTCCACATATCTCCTGTCCACCTGTAAGATTTCTCCTACCAACCTGTCCAGCTCTGCCCATTCAGTCTTCTCCCTATGGGCCCGAATCGAAATACATTCCCCTCTAATAACCGGCTTCAATGAAATGAAATGAAAATCGCTTATTGTCACGAGTAGGCTTCAAATGAAGTTACTGTGAAAAGCCCCTAGTCGCCACATTCCGGCGCCTGTTCGGGGAGGCTGTTACGGGAATCGAACCGTGCTGCTGGCTTGCCTTGGTCTGCTTTCAAAGCCAGCGATTAGCCCTGTGAGCTAAACAGCCCCTCCCAGACCAACCCAGCCCCAGTCTCTCCCGTGTCATTGTTCTTTATATACCCCCAAATGGCCTCCCACATTCGCTCACAGATCTCGTCGTCCGCTAACATCCCTGCATCTAATCTCCACTGCGGGCGCTGGGACTTTCCTGTGCTTACCCGCAGATCAATCCAATGTGGCACGTGGTCTGACACCACAATTGCTGAGTACTCAGTGTCCTCCGCCCCCTCTAACAGTGTTTTATCCAGTACAAAGAAATCTCTCCTGGAGTATACCTTGTGCACGAAAGAGTAGAATGAATATTCCTTGCTCCGTGGCCTCTTGAATCTCCACGGATCCACCCCTCCCATGTGCCCCATGAACCCCTACATCTCTTTCACTATTGCTGATACCTTCCCTGACCTAGAACTCGACCGGTCGATTCTTGGATCTCGGACCATGTTGAAGTCACCCCCCATAACCAACCAGTGCGAGTCAAGGTCCGGGACCTTTCCCAGCACCTTCCTGACAAATGAGACATCATCCCAGTTTGGGCATATATATTTACCAACATCACTGCCATTCCCTCAGGTTTCCCGCTAACCATAATAAATCTGCCTCCCGGGTCTGCCTCTACCTTCCCTTTTGTTAACCAGGATGGCCACACCCCTTGTTTTAAAGTCCAGCCCCAAATGGAATACCTGTCCGACCCATCCCTTCTTCAGTCTAACTTGGTCTCCCAATTTCAAGAGTGTCTCCTGCAGCATGGCCACGTCCGCTTTTAGCTGGCTCAAGTTCGCGAACACACGGGCGCTTTTGACCAGCCCATTCAGTCCATCAACGTTCCACTTAACGAGTCTGGTCGGGAGGGCTCTTGTCCCACCTCCCCTGTTGATCAGCCATGACCTAGGAAACTAGGCCAGCCCTGAGCCCATGTCCCGCACCTCCCCTGGCCCGCCCCTCAGCAGCCACCGCCATCTGGTCTCCATCTCCAACCTCCTAAAAGTCCACTAGTAGTCAGCAGTCCCCTCCCACCCCCTCTCCCCACTCTGTCTCTCTCCAGCTGTCCCCCCACTTTGTTCCCGTGAACCAGCTCTCCCAGCTAGCCTAGCAGCTCCCGCCCCTGGCGCCTAGCATCCTACCACCTGCTGGATCCTCACCCCCCCACTCTTAACATTAGTTCTCAAAACAATAGCAATAAACACAGAAAGTAGGTGGCACCTGGGTTAGCACCCAGCTCCCCCTCTCCCAGTCGGTGCCCATAGGGCCCTGGGGGGTCACCTCGGTCAGAGGGGCAGCTGGATTGAGCCCTGGCTGCCCATGCGTCACCTGGCTCTGCCAGCCCTGGTGGCTCCCCAATGCCTCGTAAAGATCCACCTGGGATTGGGACACATTCCCCAGCAACCAGGACATGCTCTGGAGTGCCTCGGCAATGCCCACCTGAGACTGGGACATGCTCCCCAGAATGGTCCACCCGGGACTGGACACATTGACCAGCAAGTCAGACATGCTGTTGAGGTGCTCAGGCATGGCCATCACTGACTGAGCCACGACTTGGACACCACCACTCATGCTGCTGATGTCGTGCAATCGAGTCTCCACTGCGGTTGCCACCCTAGCAGTGTTGGCCTCGGTGCCACACATTGCCGCCGCCATCTCCTGCGGCCACAACTTCTGGGACTCCTCCAATCGGCTATGGACCTGCTGGAATGTAGCTGACATGCCCCTCTGCATCACACGGCCGCACACTATTGACTGCATCAGCTCCGGGTAAACCTGGTCCAGAGGCTCAGCATCTGACTGGGACCCAGCTGGGACCTGGGATCCAGCAGACCTCCGACTGCTGTCTCGCTGGAGTTCCTGCCTCCGCCTGATGTGCTCCAGAAGCCTGACCACTACTGTCGCCCACCGAGGTGTGTGTCTCTGTGCTGTGGAGGGCGGGGCTGACAGCTCTACAGCTGTAGCACGAATATGGTGGTCTTCTCGGGGCCCCCTTCCGAAATGTTCTCTTGGGAGGCGGAGAGCGGCACCGTCAGATGGTGATCCTGCGGGAGGCTGGATATGTGGTCACTGGGATGGAAGGATCATTCTGTCCGGCATTAACATCTCACGTGTAACAGGTCATCTGGTGGGGGCTTGTGGGGGATCCTCACCTTTGCTCCATATGCCAACCTCTGAGCCGGTGATCGGTCTGCTCTCAGCCATCCCTGCAACCTCCAGGGCCCGTCCCTCATAGGGGGTGAGGACTCTGATTACCGGTACCCCTCTGCCCGTCTGGGCCCTCTCCCGTTTGTTGTGGCCCATCTTCTCCTGTGGGGACACAGAGACGGCATTGTGAGCTGCACACTTCATTCATTGCAGAGGGGGATGGGGTGGAATGGGGAGGGGGGGCAAGTGTGTGAGCACTATTGGAAATGGATGGGCCAGGGCACGGTATGGTGCTAGGTGGCACTATTTCCTGAGTTAGTTATATCCGGGACGTTTTTTGGTTCCCCTGTAGTAAAGACCGACGGAAAATACCTGTTTAATTAATCTGCCATCTCCTTATTTTCCATGATTAAGCCCCCAAACTCACTTCAAAATTATTTTCTTATTTAAGTATCTGTTGAAACTCTTACTATCTATCTTTATATTTCTAATAATCTTTCTCTCATACTCTGTTTTTCCCTCCATATTAACCTTTTTGTCATTCTTTGCTGTTCTTTATATTCTGTCCAATCTTCTGAGCTGTTACCCATTTTCGGCACGGTGGCACAGTGGTTAGCATTGTTGCCTCACAGAACCAGGGACCCAAGTTTAATTCCAGCCTTGGGTCACTGTCTGTGTGAGTTTACACATACTCCCCATGTCTGTGTGGGTTTCCTCCGGGTGCTCCGGTTTCCTCCCACAGTCGAAAGATGTGCAGGGTAGGTGGATTGGTCATGCTAAATTGCGCTTAATGTCCAAATATGTGTAGGTTAGGGGGGGTTATCGGGATAGAGCAGAAGATTGGGCCTAAGTAGGATGCTCTTTCAGAGTCAGTTCAGACTCAATGGGCTGAATGGTCTGCTTCTGCACTGTCTAAATTCTAATTCTGATTGCCTTTAACTTTTTTATTTAACCACAGATGGTGGGTCCAACCCTTGGAATATTTATTTCTCATTGGGACATATTTTGTGTATTCTAAAATATACCTTTAAATGTCTGTCACTGCATAGAATCCCCACAGAATCATAGAATCCCTACAGTGCAGAAGGAGGTTATTTGACCCATTGAGTCTGCACTGACCCTTTGAAAGAGCACCCTATGCCCCCACCTCTTCCTGTAACCCCACCTAACCTTTGAACACTAAGGGACAATTTAGCATGGCCAATCCATCTTTGGACTATGGGAGGAAATCAGAGCTCCCAGAGGGAACCCATGCAGACACGGGGCAAAGGTGCAAACTACAGAAAAACATCCAAGGTCAGAATTGAACCCAGGTCTAGTGCTAACCATTGTGCTACCATGCTGTGTCTCTGTTGACATGTCCCTTAACCTCATTCACCAATTCAATTTAGCTAGCTCTGCCTTCATGCCTACATAATAGCGCTTATTTAATTTTAAAAGACTAATCTTGGACCCATTTTTCTCTCCCTCAAACTGAATGTAAAATTTCATCCTATTATGATCACTACTACCTAAGGGTGCCTTCACTATGAGGTTATCAATTAATTCTATTTCATTGTACAACACCAAATCTAGTATATCCTGCCCTCTGGTTGGCTCCAGGATATGCTGCTCGAAGAAACTATCCCAAACCATTCCATGAATTCTTCATCTACGCTATCTTTGCCCATCTGATTTTTATATGTAGATTAAAATTCCCCGTGGTTATTGCTGAAACTTTCTGACAAGCTCCCATTATCTCTTCCTTTCTACTCTGATCTGCTGTGTAGTTACAGTTAGGGGGCCTGTACTCCACTCCCACTAAATGATTTCCTGCCTTTATCATTTTTCATCTCTAACCAAACTGCTTCTAAATTTAAAAAAAAATCATTTACGGGATGTGGGTGTCGCTGGCTGGGCCTGCATTTATTGCCATCCCTAGTTACCCTTCAGAAGGTGACGTTGAGCTGCCTTCTTGAACCGCTGCAGTCCTTGAGGTGCAGATACACCCACAGTGCTGTTAAGGAGGGAGTTCCAGGATTTTGACCCAGCGACAGTGAAGGAACGGCTATATATTTCCAAGTCGGTGTGGTGAGTGACTTGGAGATTTTCCGAGCTTAAGTCATCCCTTTTTAACTTACGAATACCATCATTATTTAACAAAGCTACACTTCCACCTTTTCCTAAATTCCTGTCCTTCCTAAACTTCACACTCCTTTCAATATTCAGGTCCTAATCTATGTCAAGCTGTGACCATGTCTCGGTAATGGTTATCAGGTCATACTTATTAATTTCTATTTGCACAACCAGTTCACCTGTTTTGTTTTGAATGACACTTATATTTAAATACAGAGCCTTTAGCATTGTTCTTGTTTATTATTTTTGTAAATTCTAGTCTTACTTGCTGATTTACTATTAGATTTGTACACTCTGTCCTTTCGCTTGATGGTCAGTTTATCATTTCCAGTGTGAGAAACTTGCTCTCTTGCCTTGTCTCAACTCTTTGGCTTATCGCATCTTCTCGAATACGATCGCTTGACCCCACAATTTAGCTGAAAACACCAACATCTGGGTGAAAATGTCCTTCTTCCACCTTCCCGCCTCCAGTGTGTCTGTATGAAGTGTTCCTCCCTAACCAGGCGTCTGGGTGAAGGTTCCCCCAGTTTTGGGGTAATGTTTTGGTCGGTTCTAGATGTAGGAAAAGATTCTCTTTCATTACAAAGAAAGACTTGCATCTTTACAGCGTCTTTCACAATCACAGGGAGACAAACATTTTTATCAGGGAATCCCCATCTCCCAGTTTTGTTTTTAATGCAGTCTAGTTGATTACAGAGTAACTTCCACATCTACTGGGCACAAAGTTCATTGACAAGGTTAACGTGGCCTCACAATAGAAATCTGATAATATTTCAAAGGAAAGGAAACTGACTAAGTTATGCGGACAATAATTACACCCTGAGCAAGTGAAGCTCACACAACCTTGTCAATCCAACAAGAATCTATCTGTTGGACTTACTCTTACTAACCCCTGTCTCCTGAGCTAGGGAGGTGGGCACTGTCCATAAACCCTGGCATTCTTCTGTGGTGCAAAATGGAGTCGAGGCAGAGATTAAACTGAGGTTCCATCTGTTCTCACATGCGGGTGCCTAAGGTCCCCTGGCTCTATTTCCAGAAAGAGCAGTGGATTTCTCCATGATATCCTGGCTGCTAGTTAACATTCAACCAATGTCACTACCAACAGGAATTTGGTCGTCATCACATTGTTGTTTGTCGGACCATACTGTGCACAAATTGGCTGCTATGTTTCCTACAATATAATAGTAACTTCAAAAGTACTTTGTTGTTTGTAAAGCTCTTTGGGCAGTATGGTAGCACAATGGTTAGCATTGCTCTCTCATAGCATCAGAAACCTGGGTTCAATTCCGACCTTGGGTGACTGTCTGTGTGGAGTTTGCACGTTCTCCCCGGTCTGCGTGGGTTTCATCTGGGTGCTCCAGTTTCCCCACACAGTCCAAAGATGTACAGGTTAGGTGGGGTTATGGGGATAGGGCGAGGGAGTGGGCCTAGGTACGGTGCTCTTTTGGAGAGTTGGTGCATACCTGATGCGCCGAATGGCCTCCTCCTGTAGGGATCCTTTCGGATTCTGTGGGATTTGAGATGCTCTGAAATTGTGAAAGAGACAGTCCACCACAAGTGCCTTCTCTGACTGACGTACCTCGAAATAGATTATCTTCAACACAGGAGTCTTTGACTGCAGGAGTGAAAGCCAGCCCTTGTACAGCACCTTTTCATATCATCAGTATTTCAGAATCCTTCACAGGAACGTCACACATGTAACTGTAGCAACCAGTCTGTGTGCATCAAGGCCCCAGAATAATAACCTATGCCTTTAACATAAAAACGGCCTAAGGTGTTTTACGGAGATAGGAGAAAAGTGAACACTAAAGCAAAGGAGATATTAGGAGGGGGGTGGCCAAAAGCTTGATTTAAAAGTTCAACGGAGGGCCCGAGATGAGGAATGAAAGGGATATCTGGAAAAGCCCAATGTCAGAGGAACGGGAAAATTAGATGGGAGTGTGGGGTTATGGGTCTTGAGGAAGCTACAGATGAATAAAGATCCTATGCAAAAGATCCTATGGAGCTATTTTGAAGAAGAACAGGGAAGTTTAACCATGTGTCCTGGTCAACATTTATCCCTCAATCAATATCCCTAATAAACGATTATCTGGTATTTTATCCCATTGCGACTGGTTGGATCTTTGTTTTTGATCCCTTTTACCTGTCTTTTTGGGGGATTTTGGTGACCACACCCCGTTGTGGGGTTAGAAAACTGCTCCTCAATGAGTCATGTTGAGAATGTCAAAAAAGCCCAACTTGAAGAAAGCTCAGGAGCCCATAGAAGTAAGGTGAAGGAGGGAAGATGGCCTCCAATAGGGTGAAGGCTGTTGTTTACAGTAAGGGCCTGTGATTTGGGGTGGTGTACCCAGCAAGGTCACCATGGATTCAAAGCACCATTTTCTTTGATACGCTGGAGCAGGCCTTCATCAGGGAGAAGTTTGGGCTTTTGTGAGATGGGTTATTTGGGACTTGTGTATGAAGGGGGGGGGGGTGCTTGTGTTCTGTACTTATGCCTTTGTGGGTTCTGTGTTTTTGACCTAATTTGGAGGGGGGATTTAATAAAGCTGTGGGGATGGTTTTGTGTGTTTTGGAATAGAAATGGGTGGTTAATGCTGGTGGGATTTGGGTGTGTTGGTGGGGAGTTTGGATCAGAAGGGATGAGGTGGTTGTTGTTTTTGAGGGGATATTGGAAGAGGGCCTTGGCTGGGAGTCACTTTGCGAGTGATGAGAAGGGAGGCTAGCGAACAGGAGTGAAGTGAGAGGAGAGGCTGCGGTCTGTTGGGCCTGTTTGGGTGGGTTACAATGGGTCTAGTGGTGAGGGGGATGGGCGGTTGGAGCGCCAGACAGTCTGCGGACCTGGCCGGGGCAGTGGATTATAAGGGTGGAGGAGGAGCCTGCTAACAGTGCCCAAGGTTTGTTCTTTCTTCATTTTACGGGTGGGATGGGCGGCCATCTTAGGTGGGCCTGGGAACAGGAATTTGGGCACGAATGTTAACTCACGGTGATGATGGTTAACTCAAGGGGGAGGGCTGGTGAGAGACCCCTGACAAGGTTCAACACCTGTAACGCGTTGGGGGGGGTTACAGTGAAGAGGGCAGGGGCTTTTTCCCATTTGAGAGGTTTAGGGGCCGATGTGGTGTTCCTGTATAAGACTCATCTTCGGGCGTGGGACCAGATTAGGTTGTGGAAGGCTTGAGTGAGCCAGGTTTTTCACTCGGGGTTCAAGTGGGAAGGTGATTTTGGTTAGTAAGTGGGTTTGGTTTCAGGCGAGGATGGCGGTGGTGGATCAGGAGGGTTGTTATGTGATTGCTATGGGTACACTGGAGGGGAAGGCAGTGTTGCAAGTAGTTGTGTATGCCCTGAATTGGGACGATGTGGGTTTTCTAGCTGATCTGGGTTCTGTGTTGAGATTTATAGGGCCATAGGGGGATACGCAGAATGGAATGATATTGGGACAGTCTCACCCTTAACGTTGTGGGAGATGTTAAAGAGGGTGATCAGGGGGGAGGTCATTTTGTACAAGGCCCATATGAATAGGAAGGCAAGGCAGGAGTGCCAGAAGTTGGTGTATGAGATCTTGGTGGTGGATAGGGAATGTGAGAGTGATTCCACGCCAGAGCTTTGGACACGCAGGAAAATGCTGAAATTGCAGTTAGACCTGTTGTCCCACGGGCCGGTTGGTCCATCAGCTGTGTCGGTAAAGGGGGAAGTGTTTTAGTATGGAGAGAAGGCTAATTGCCTTTTTACCCATCAGTGAGATGGCAAGAAGCTGCTGGATTTCTTCTACGCGCCAGCAATGGCGGAACCGTACAGAGGCCAGCGCGGAGGGAAAGAGTGCCCCCACGGCACAGGCCTGCCCGCAGTTCGGTGGGCCCCGATCACGGGTCAGGCACCGTGGGGGTACCTCCCGGGCCGGATCCCCCCCCCCCCCCCGAGGACCCTGTTAACCGCTCTCCAAGCCAGTTCCCGCCGGGATGGACCATGTCCATTTCACGCAGGCGGGACTGGCCGAAAATGGGCGGCTACTTGGCCAATCGGGGCCCAGAGAATTGCCGAGGTGCCACTGCCAACGGCCCTGACCGGCTTGGGGCAATCCCCGGCCCCGCCCAAAAACCCTCGCCGGAGAATTTGCCCCCCCCCCCCGGGATTCACGCCGGCCCCAAACCCCCCCCCAATGCGGAGAAGGTGTTAGGTTGGTTTGGGGACCAGGATGTTTTCTGGGTAAGGAAGGAGTTGGGATCGTGGAAAGGGTCGTGACTGGAGGCGTTGCCAACGGTTACTCTGCCGTTCGCTCTAGTAAAATATTCCTCAAATCCGATGGTTATCTCCACGTTAAAGATATGGCAGAAGCTCTGCCAACATTTCAAATTGCAGGGGTGGTGCGAAGGTGGTCCCCTATCTGTGGAAATAATTTGTTTCAGCTGGGGAAACTGGATGCCACTTTTGGCATTGGAAAGGTAAGGGACTGGAGTGAGTAAAGGATTTATTTTTGGAGAGTTGATTTGGTGACTGGGTGGAGGTGAGGGAGAGGGCAGGCCTTGGTGAGGTGGATACGTTTACTTTCAGGCGATTGGGCCCAGTGCGCCTTTTTACATTCCCGGTGGCACTGGAAAGGATTGTTTCTTGTGCAAGGTTGGAGGAGGGAAGCACGCCCGGTATATACGGACGGATCACGGGGGAGGAGCAGATCTCGGTGGAGGAGGTGAAGGCTAGGTGGGAGGAGGAGCTGAGTCCCATTTTGGAGGAGGATGTATGGAGCAAGTCTCTTCGTAGGGTGAATGCTACGCCATCCTGTGCGAGGTTAAGCTTGATACAGCAGGTTTTTGCTGTGTTCTTACTGTGTTAGCAGTTCATGGGGGGGTAATTTTGAGTTTGGATATTGTCAGGAAAGTGTAAAAATCAGGTTTAATGATTAACAAGCAGCCAAATGGATATTCTCTGCTACACATTGTAAGAAGTCTTACAACACCAGGTTAAAGTCCAACATGTTTGTTTCAAACATGAGCTTTCGGAGCGCTGCTCCTTCCTCAGGTGAAGGAGCAATGCTCCGAAAGCTAGTGTTTGAAACAAACATGTTGGACTTTAACCTGGTGTTGTAAGACTTTTTACTGTGCTCACCCCAGTCCAACGTCGGCATCTCCACATCACTGCTACACATTGTCACCCAATCTGACACTTCAATTTGTGGGGCGGTAAGACTATTGTTCTGAAAGGGTGTGCGAGGCACTTGTTGCCTACTTAGTTCAATTCAAAGCAACACGGCCTTATCTTCAATGAACTCTTGCAGTGTATTTTGAGGTAAACAAGATCAACAGGACAATCATGATTCACCGAATATCAAGGCAGAGAGGCTGTGGCATTATTTGGTGTTCTCAAGAAAGGAAAGAAATATTTTCATTCCTTATAGACCATCTTTTATGACCTCAAGGTGTCATAAAGGGCTTCACAGCCAATGAAGTACTGTTGAAGAGGCTTCATTGTTTTAAATAAGGAAACCCAGCAACCAAACTGTCCACAACAAGCTCCCACTAACTGCAATGTGATACATGGCCGGATAATCTGTTTTGGTTTTGCTGGTTGAGGGATTAATACTGCCCAGGACACTGTCTATTTGACGTCACTTCTGAAAAATGGTGCCTCTGACAGTGCAACATTCCAATCATGTTGGCCTCTCTTTGAGGGGCCTATGGTTCAGAGCCTGAAACAAACCTCATCTGAAACCTTTACTCAAAGGCCAGAGAAGATAGAATGTTCCAGTTGACAGCCGATTTAATATTGGCAGCACACAGCTTCACAGTGCAGATCAGAAAGAAAAATTACAAAAACTTGAAGCCTGAGGTAGAAAAAAAGATTTTAACCAAAATCTTTGCAGATCTGTTGTGTATTTCCAGTATTTTTGACACTTCATGGCTGGGATTCTCCGAGCCTGCGCCGGGTCGGAGAATCACCAGGGGGGGCGCGCGAATCCCAGCACTCCACTTTGACGCCGGGCTTCCGATTCTCCGGCGACCGGAGAATCAGCGCCAATCTCGCCGGCGCGGTCAGCGTCCATTGTAAGCAGCCCACACCACCCCAGCAATTCTCCGCGCTCGACGGGCCGAGCGCCAGCTGAGACCTGCGGGCGTCGTTTGCATATGGTCCTGCCCGGCGGGACCTCGGCGTTCTGGCTCCGGGGGCCATCCTGGTCTGGGGGCGGGGGGGGAACCGACTCCGGGGGGGGCGTTCACAGTGGCCAGGCCCACGATTGGGGGCAACCGATCGGCAGGCAGGCTCCTTCCGGGGGGGGGGGGGCCTATGTTCCTCCACATTGGGCCCATGTGAGGCTCCGCCATATTGCCAGGGGCCGGCACGGAGACGGCCTTGGCGCAAATGCGCGGACTCGCGCCGGCTGTGGCGGGCCGTCTAGCCCCCGAGGAAGGGGTGAATGCCTGGGCCTGGAGGCCCGTTGACGCCGGCGTCGTTCGCGGCAGTTTAGTTGGCCGGGATTTCGGAGAATCCTGGCTACGGGGTGAATTTCAGTTCAGAGTGTCTACGCCGTCGTAAGCGCCGTCGCGTTTTACAATGGCGTGAACGGGCCGACCCGACGACTAATTCTGGCCCAGACAAGTTGTGAAGTTGTCAGATTAAGGTAAACTATCCAACTGGTTCCCTGTTGCTCTTTAGGGAAGGAAACCCGAGGTATTTACCCAGTTTGGCCTACATATGGTTAACATACAACATGATTGACTCTGAACTGGCTTCTCCTGCAGGCTAACAAATCACTTAGTCATGTCAAACCGGTTAGGGATGGACAAGAAATGCCAGCCTTACACGCAACACTCAGAGAATGAACTAATAATTCGAAAGAAGTGTCAATTGCACCAATGATTGCGTCACTGTCCAATTGCTCATAAACACGGCACTATGGATGACAAAATATATTCCCTGGTAACTATTGCTTAAAGGGTGCTATTATCTCAACAGGCATCCAAAGAGTTTTTTGTTAACTTTATAAGGTGGGGCTTGGTCGAGAGGCGCGACACCCACTCAAATTTATCTTTGCGTTACGCTGTTTGTGTCCATGTGAACCCAATAGGAATGCGTGGTGGTCATCGATTACAGTCACGGCAACTCTGCCATAATACCGTCATCCTGTCATGAAGAGTCTAAGGGATTGGCATGCAGACATGACTGTTCCATGATGGGGATTGGCCACGTCCACAGTGAGGGAGACAGCAAAGCGAAAGGGCAAAAAATATTTGGGATTTCATAAATAGGGGTCAACCTGAAAAGTTGGATAGGGCATCAGTATGGCTGCTGTTAGTGTTTTGTTCAGATTTGGGGACCTCCTGGAAGCATAGTGGTTAGCACAAATGCTTCACAGCTCCAGGGTCCCAGGTTCGAATCCCGGCTTGGGTCACTGTCTGTGTGGAGTCTGCACGTTCTCCCCGTATGTGCGTGGGTTTCCTCCGGGTGCTCCGGTTTCCTCCCACAGTCCAAAAATGTGCAGGTTAGGTGAATTGGCCAGGCTAAATTGCCCTCAGGGTCCAAATTGCTCTTAGTGTTAGGTGGGGTTACTGGGTTATGGGGATAGGTTGGAGGTATGGGCTTGGGTCGTGTGCTCTTTCCAAGAGCTGGTGCAGACTCGCTGGGCCGAATGGCCTCCTTCTGCACTGTAAATTCTATGAAAAAAAGAAAAAATACAAAAGGTATTAAAATTGTAAATAATATACAGCACAGATCCACTGAGATTATATGATGAAAGGAAAGCTGTAGTTATGAGGAGAGATTTGTGATACCGGGAGCACAGAGGGTAGGAAGAATCCCTACAGTTCAGAAGAGGGCCATTCAGCTCATCGAGTCCGCACTAACCCCCTGAAAGAGCCCGGACTAGGCCCACTCCCCCTGCATATCTCGGGAGACTTGAGGGGCAATTTATTATGTCCAATCCACCTAACCGGCACATCTTTGGACTGTGGGAGGAAACCGGAGCACCGGAGGAAAGCCCCACAGACACGGGAAGAACATGAGACACAGACAGTCACCCAAGGCTGGAATTGAACCCGAGCCCCTGGCACTGGGAGACAACAGTGCTAACCATTGTGCCACGTGCCGTGGAGATTCAACTGCGTTGTTTTTGACGTGTTTCAATCAATTTATGTTTGTCATTAAGAGAATTAGGAATTGGGGATTAGAAATTATTTATTTTTGTGGGAACAAAAGAACAGGCGGAAGCCATTCAGCCCCTCAAGGCTAATCACCATTCAAGTAGATGATGGTTGATCTGTACCATAACTCTGATTTATCCATGTTTGCTCCATATTCCAGATACCCCAGTCCTGAAATCTTCAACTGAACTCCAGCACCCACAGCCTTTTGGGGGAGAGAGTTCTTCATTTCCATCTTTTGTGTGGAAAAATGCTTCTTGATTTCACTCTTGTATGACCTAGCTCTTATTTTAAGATGATGTACTTTTGCTTTTGATTCCGCGCCAGAACAAATAGTTCTCCTGCCTTACTAATTCATTCTATCATTTTAAAGAGCTCAATCACATCGCCCCTCAGTCCCCTAAACTCAAGCAAGGAGAGGACAGCTTTATTCAAACCTGTCCACATTATTTAATTCTATCAGCCCGCATATCATTCTGTTAAATCTGTACTGCACCTCCTCCAAGGCCAATATATCCTTCCTGAGTTGCAGTGTCCAAGTTGAAATGCAGTTCCTCCAGATGGAATCTGACCAAAGCACCAAACAGTTGTGAAAAATAACTTTTTTTGCTTATCATCCCAGCCACCTGAGATAAAGGGCCTTTGCAGTCCAACCTTCTTTCACAGAGATTAGTTAAATCGTACAATATTATACCACAGGAAATGTTTGATGGAGAGGCTATTCCATCTTTTGGGGCAAAGGAAGAAAGAACTTGCATTTTTGTAGCACCTTTCAGGACCTCAAGACATCCCAGCATGCTTTCATTTATCCCTTCATTGGATGTGGGTGTCGCTGGCAGGGCCAGCAGTTGTTGTCCATCCCTAATTGGTCTTCAACTGAGTGGTTTGCTGGGCCAAGTCAGAGTCAGCCATCTTGAGTCACATGTAAGACAGACCAGGTAAGGACGGCAGATTTCCTCCCCTAAAGGACATTAATGAACCTGATGGGCTTTAATGACAATGGATGATAGTTTTTATGGTCACCATTACTGAACTCCACTTCCACCAGCTGTCAGAATGGGATTTGAACCCTTGTCCCCAGAGCATTAGCCTGGGTCTCTCGTTCCTTAGTCCGGTGACATTACTGCGACACCACCATTTAACCATTGGCTCATACCCAATGAAATCCCTTTGGAGAGTAGTTACAATGTAGAAAGTATGACAGGTAATCTATGCACAGCAAGCTCCCACAAGCAACCATGTGTTAATGTCGAGTGTTTGTACTTTAAAGGCTGGACTTTTCCGGGTCGGGAAGACTGAGCAATCCTTTAGAAATTGCAGCGGCACACAATTGTGTAAGTCCTGTCCCTGTTTCTAACAGATCCAGGTTTGCCGGTAGGGGAATGTGGCCGGAGTGTGACTCACACAGACAGGAAACCCAAACTCAGCTGGGCCATTCAAACTCGGTGCTGAGTTTTGGCAGTCAAGGAGTCACAAATCAAGGGAGTAGCTGTAAATGCTCTTGAAGGACAGTTAAGTTCTGTAAAACTGTCGTGATATGAAGTTTTTTAAAAATCCCTGACTCTTTAAACCTTATTTTAAAAGCCTGCAGCTGTCACCGAGAGTTAAATAACCCCCTGCTGGGCTGTTGTGATTGACAGGCTACCTTCTGCTGGTTAGTAAAAAAACAGTAGCATCTGGTTGCACAGTTTCAGTAGAGTTCTTTGTTGGCATTTCCCCAAGGGCAATTTTTGGGGGCGATTCTCCGAGTCCTGCTCCGGGCCAGAGAATCGGAGCAACCGCGCCACAACGCCCCAACGCTGGCGCGCGATTCTCCCAGTTGCAGAGAATTGGCGCCATTTGCGCCGGCGCATCTGGCGTGGCGCCAGCCACAGGCCGCTGGAATTGGCGGGGTTGCCGATTCTCCGGCCCGGATGGGCTGAGCGGCCGCTCCGACACGACAAAGTCCCGCCGGCGCCATTCACCCCTGGTCGCTGCCGGCGGGAACGACCGGGGGATGGCCTGTAGGCGGGGGAAAGGTCTCCTTCAGCAGGGGGAGGGGGGGCTCCGATGGGGTCTGGCCCACCGATCAGCAGGCTGGCCTCCCACCCCCCTGGTCTACTTACCAGCGCGGCCGGCCCCTGAACACCGACCCCACGGCGCGCGTAAGAAGTTCCCCACGCATGCGCAGGATGGCGCGGCCCAACTGCGCATGCGCAGGATTGAGCTGGCCCAACTGCGCAAGCGCGGAGCCCAAGGCACCGCGTCTTTTAGGTGGCGCCGGGTCTCCGATGCCGCGCCGAAGCCCCGTCCCCACAATTCGAACCAGGCCCCTACCAGCCCCACAGAGGCCCCAGAATAGGGGTCTGGGAACAGGTGCCGACGCCGGAGTAAAACACTCCGGTTTTTACTCCGGCGTCGGCACTTAGACTCCCGTTGGGAGAATCCTGCCCATTCTGTCTTTATGAATGCTTGGCTAAGTTTCAAAAGCAACATTTATTGCAGCAGGGGGTTCTGAATTGGCAGTTTGAGTGACAATTTAAAGAGACTATTAAATAAATAGTTGTCTTTGATGTGGGACCTGGATAGAAATGTGTTTGTTTTGATAAGAGATGAACCATTTAAAGCTTTGAATGAGTTTTTTTGATAGAGTCCTGCACAATAGACTTTTGAGCAGAATTTGAGCTCATGGAATAAGAGGGATGGTAGCAATTGGATGAGCGATGGGAAACAGAGTGTAGTGGTTGGTGAATGTTTTTAAGGCTGATTAAAGGTATATATTGGAATTTCCCAGAGGTGAATTTTTCCTTTTCCTGTTATATATAAATAACCTGAATCTTGGTGTCCATGACACAATTTCAAAATTTTCAGGCAAAGCAAAATTTGGAAGAATTGTGAATTGTGAGGATAGGTTGGTGGAGCGGGTGGCAGATGAGGTGCAATGCAGAGTATTGCGAATTGATTCATTTTGGTCGGAGGAACGTGGAGAGACAATATAAAATAAAAGATTCAACTCTAAAGGGGTAGAAGAGCAGAGAAACCTGGGTTTATGTGTTGATAAGCTAATGAGGGTAGCAGGACTGATTGAGAGCATGATTAATAAAACATATGTTATTTTAGGCTTAATAAATAGAGTACAAGAGCAAGGAGGTTATGTTGAACTTTATAAGACACTGGTTTGACCTCAGCTGGAATATTATGTCCAGTTCCAGTTGCCACACTTTAGGAAGGAGGTGTTTTTGAGAGGATGTAAAAAGGGATTCATGAGACTGGTTCCAGGGTTGAGAAACCTCGGTGATGAAAATAGATTGGAGAAGTTAGATCTGTTTTCCTCGGGGAAAAGAAGGCTGAGAAGAGATGCAATAGAGGCGTTCAACATCATGAGAGGTCTGGATAGAGTAGCTAGAAAGAAACTGTTCCAGTCCCGAATGGATCAAGAACACGGGGGCAGAGATTTTAAAATAATTGGGCAGAAGAAGCAAACGTGATCTGAGAAAAGCTTTTCCACACAACAAGTGGTTAAGGTCTGGAATGCACTGCCTGAGAGTGTGGAGGAGGCAGGCAGGTTCAACTGAAACATTCAAAAGGAGATGTTATCTGCAAAGGAAGAATCTGTCCTCTGTGAGGTATGTATCATTTTAGGTCAATCATATTTTCAAGTTACTTTAATAAATGTTCTGCCTTTCACAATGTTCGATTTCCCAATTGTTATAACCCTTGTGGAGGTCACAGTATAAGGACTATCAGATACCCTGTGACCTCCACAGAATATGAACTTCTCTGGTAACGAGGTGGGGGATTTCCCCTTAACAAGGTGAAACGTCACCAGTATATAAACCCCGAACCTGGGTGCAGGTCGAGGAAGGAGACCCTTCGGGGAGTGAAGGTTATTGTACATCAAAATAAACCCAGTCTTTGTTTTCTACCTGCTTGTCTATCCAAGCTACTTTGGCAGATTCTACACCAACTACACCAATGCATTACACAATTAAATTAATTTGAAGTACAATCGCGTTGTAGTCACTTGTGGCAACCAATTGCATAGAGTAAGGTCTCACAAACAGCAGTGAGATAAAGGCCGGAATTCTCTGGCCGTTGGGATTTTGTATTCTTGCTGGCACCGCACCCTGCCTGCGGATTTCGCTGCTAGCAGTGAGAGTAAAGAATCCAGCCGCCAGCGAATGGTGCGCCACCGGGAAACCCTCTGTTGGGGGCACGGAGAAGCCAGAATTGGAATAGTCCAGTTCAGAATCAGAATCACTATAGTGCAGAAGGAGGCCATTCATCCCCATTGAGTCTGCACCGATCTAAACCCATGCCTCCACCCTATCCCAGTAACCCCACCTAACCTTTTGGACACTAAGGGGCAATTTAGTATGGCCAATCCACCTAACCTCACATCTTTGGACTGTGGGAGGAAACCGGAGCACCCAGAGGAAACCCACGCAGACAAGGGGAGAAAGTGCAAGCTCCAGGGCAGCTTGGGCAGCACAGTAGCACAAGTGGATAGCACCGTGGCTTCACAGCGCCAGGGTCCCAGGTACGATTCCCCGCTGTTTTATTACCTTGTTCTAGAGTCGCCAGGTATCTTAATGATACCACCACGGGGTTCAAGTTCAAGTGCTGATCAATGACTCAGTACACCAGTTAGTAAGGTTCAAATCAAAACACGTTTATTATATACACAGTTAATCGCTACTCATTCATAAACACTAAGAAACTAGGCTACCTCTACCACTACAGGCCAATACTTATCTTTGGAAAGGAAACCCACTGGGTCAGGGAACAATGGCCTCTTGTTCAATCCTGGGCTGCAGGCTTCCAACTGGTATGGACTAAGGGTCAGGAGCACCTATCCCGTAGCGTGCGTTGACTGGACACTTACTTGGTGGTGCAGCTGCAAGGCAGTTCAGGGTCAAGTGTTGTTTCAATCTGCTGCGTGACCCTGCCGAGAAGTCTATCGTGCGAGACTGCCAAGAGGAACTGCCAAGAGACTGAATTGAACTTGGGACCTGTCTTTTATAGGCCCTAGAGGCTTCGCGCCCTTTTGGGCGGACCCCGTCCATGACTCCAATCGATTGGATCACTGGCCCTCATCGCTGGGCGTTCCTTGGGTGCTCGTTAGCCTCTTTTGTCTTGGACTCCTGCTGGCGCCGAGGATTCTGGCTTTGCTTTGGTTATTCTTGATTGTTACCATTGTGCCCGGGAATTGCTCATTTAATATGTATGGCTGCTGGTTTCAGTGTTGTCTGCTTTCTGCGGACTGGATACAGAAAGGGACTCTGCAAACTGCTTGTTTTTGAACATTGTCCATTTTTCCCTGCGCTCTTTGCGAATCTCCATTTTGACTCGGGAAGTGGCCAACCCAGGTGGCTACAGGTGGAAGTGAGGGCTTAAGTGGGTTGGTGCAGACTCGATGGGCCGAATGGCCTCCTGCACTGTATGTTCTATCCACACAGACAGTGATCCAATGTTGGATTCGAACCCGGGTCTCTGGCTCTGTGAGGAAGCAGTGCTAACCACTGTGCCACCATAGGTTATCTCAGAGGATTGCGGGGCTGGAAGAGATTGTGGAGATAGGGAGAGGCCAACCAAGGAGGGATTTGAAAACAAGGTTGAGACTTTTAAAATCGAAGCGTTGTTTAACTGTGAGCCACTTTAGGTCGTTGAACTTGGGGGTGAGGGCTAGAGGGGATTACCTGTCTGCGGGGAGGGGGATTGGGGGGGGGGGGGGGGGGGGGGGGGTGCAGTTGCGGCAGCAGGTAACTGCAGAAGGATTTCTCAACCCCCTTTCCAACCCCTCCCCTTACCAATGATGCCCTGGTTGATTTTTTTTTACTGTTACTTGAATTTTTTTAAATGTTGGTGCGAGGGTGCCTCCATGTTGAAGCATCCTCTCAGTTGCTTACCCTCTCCTGCTGCACCTCTTAAGCTGGAAGGTCTCCAATTGGCCCAATAGTTTTGATAGCCTGCCTGCCACCCTTAATTGGACAGGGAACCCGACTCTCCATAACCAATTGAGGGGGTACCGTCATGAAAACCTCAGGATAGTAACTGTTCATCCCCCCCCCCCTCCCCCCCCAACCCTCTTGGGAGCAGCTTCAGACTCCTGCTCCCCATTCCCAAAGTCAACATCCAGCCCAGTGGGTTACACAGTTCACCACACAGGGTGCGTCATTTATTTTCTGTCACCAAGAGTAGCAGTAGTATTTTTATGTTAACATTTTTATATTTTGGATTATTGAGTCTGATGAAGTTATAAAATCCAACAATCTGTTTCCCCTTCTCTGCTTTGTTGAGTAACAACCTGAAGGTTTTGACATTTGGCTTGGGGAGGCCTGTTCTTAAAACTTAAAAAAAAACATTTTATTACGGCATTTATGGTTTTATAACAATAGACGATACAAATACAAATGTCAACATAATTCTGTGCGTAACACATCCCTCTATAACAACGAAACAACCTTGTCCTGCATGATGTAGAAGCGGAAAGATCGAAACCTGCCTTCACGTAAAATCCCTCACCTGCAGATATCGAAACCCATTCCCTCCCGGCAATTCGAACTCCTCCTCCAAATCCTCCAAACAGGGAAAGCTCCCATCAATAAATAGATCCCCAACCTCTCAATCCCCGCTCTCTGCCACCTCTGAAACCCCCCATCCAACCTCCCCGGGACATACTGGTGATTACCACAAATTGTAGCCCACACCGACACTCCCTTCACTCCCATATGCTTCCGCCACTGCCCCCAAACTCTCAGCCGCCACCACCACCGGGCTTGTGGAGTACCGGGCCGGCAAGAACGGCAAAGGAGCCATTACCAATGCCCCCAAACTTGCCGCCCAGTGATAGTTACTAAAGTTCAGCAGCGCCAGCCCCCCCCCCCCCCCCCCCCCCCCCCTCCCGGCTCCGCTCCAGCAGTACCTTCTTTACTCGCGTACACAAACCTAGAGATCACCCTATTCACCCGCTTTAAAAAGGCCATTGGTAGGGAAGCACTGGAAATCACACAAAATTCTCAGGAGAACCATCATTTTATGGTCTGTACCCTCCCCGCCAGTGACAATGGGAGCATGCCCCTTCTCCGGGAGCCACCCTTCATTTGTTCAACTAACCGGGCCAGATTTAATTTATGCAATTGCTCCCATCCCCGTGCCACCTGAATTCCCAAGTATCGAAAACTCCCATCCACCACTTTAAACTGCAACTCCCCCAATCTCCTCTCTTGCCCCCTTGCCTGGATCACAAAATCCCCGGACTAGCCCCTTCCAGTCCTTTGACACTCTCAGCGCCATCGCCAATGGCTCTACAGCCAAGGCAAATAACAGTGGGGAGCATGGACATCCCTGCCTCGTCCCCTGGTGGAGTCTAAAGTAGTTTGAACTCACCCGGTTCGTCTGCACACTCGACACCAGTACCTGGTATAGCAACCGAACCCAGTCAATAAAGCCCTGCCCAAACCCAAACCGTCCAAGGACTGCCCACAAATAATTCCATTCCACGGTTGAAGGCCTTTTCCGCGTCCATAACGACCACTACCTCCACCTCCCTCCGCTCGGAGGGCATCATGGTCACATTTAGGAGCCTTCTAACGTTGACGTTATCTGCCTACCTTTAATAAACCGCAGCTGGTCTTCTCTTATCCGGAACACAGTCCACTATCTTTGAGGTCAAAATTGTGGCCAACAATTTGGCTTCAACATTCCATAGGAGATTGGTCTGTATGACCCACATAGCTCTGGGTCCTTCTCCCGCTTCAGGATCAATGAGATCGAAGCCCGAGACATTGTTGGGGGAGGGACACCCCGCTCCTTTGCCTCATTAAATACCCTCACCAGCAGCGGGCCCAGCATCCCAGAAAACCTCTTGTAAAATTCCACATGGTAGCCGTTCGGTCCTTGGACCTTGCCTGACTGTATGGCCTCCAATTCCTCTACTACTTCTACTATCCCCATCGGGGCTCCCAACCCCTCCACTAACCCTGCCTCCACCTTCGGAAGCTCCAACCCTTCCAAAAACTGCCTCATCCCCTCCACCCAGCTGGGGATTCCAACTCATACAGCCGACTATAAACCTCCTTGAACACTCCATTCACCATTGCTGGGTCCAAGACCGTATTCCCCCCCTCTGTCCATCACTCTTCCTATCTCCCTGGCCACCTCCCTCTTCCTTAGCTGGTGTGCTAGCATCCTACTGCCCTTCTTCCCATAGTGAAAAATCTCCCCCCTTGCCTTCCTCAACTGCCCCATGCCTTCCTTGTGGATATCAAACCAAACTCCATCTGCAGCTTCTGCCGCTCCATCATCAACCCCGCCTCCGGGGCTTCAGAATACCTTCTGTCCACCTGGAGTATCTTCCTCAACAGCCTATCCATCTCTACCCGCTCCAACTTCTCCCTATGAGCCCATATCAGCCTCCCCGGACAGGTGCTGGAATGTGGCGACTAGGGGCTTTTCACAGTAACTTCATTGAAGCCTACTCGTGACAATAAGCGATTTTCATTTTTCATTTCATTTCATATCGAAATTAGCTCCCCCCGAACCATTGCCTTCAGTACTTCCCATACCGTTGCTGCCGAAACTCCCCGACCCCCCCCCCCCCCCCCCCCCCCCCCCCCCCCCCCCCCCGCCATCTGTTCCATAAAACCCTTTAGCTCCTTCGCTGCGGCTGACAACCTCCCTGTCCTTAAACTCGACCGATCCAATCTCGGATCAATTACCCTTTTGAACTGTTCCCCCCCCCCCCCCATGATCAGCTTATGCAATCCTCCCCATGATCAACTTATGCGAGTCCCAGGTCCGGAATCTTCCCTAATACCCACCTCATAAACTCTGCGTCGTCTCAGTTTGGTGTGTAAACATTCATTAATCCAGCTTCCCACTCACCATGATATACCTACCGCCCCCCCCCCCCCCCCACACCGAGTCCGCCACTATATTCCCTACCTCAAATGACACCCGCTTATTGATCAAAATCGCAACCCACTTCATTTTTAGAGTCTAGCCCCGAATGAAATACCTGCCCAACGCACCCCTTCCTCAGCCTAGTCTGATCCACTACCCTCAGGTGTGTCTCTTGTAACATTGCCACATCCACCTTCAACCTCCTCAAATGCGTGAATACGCACGCGAGCCCTCTTGACCGGCCCATTCAGCCTTCTCATGTTCCATGTGATCTGCTCCCAACCAAGCCCCACCTCTTCCACCCCCCGATCAACCATCACCCTTCTTAGGCCAACCGGCAGCTCGCGTCCCGAGCCTCCTCAGGCCCGCCCACGGGCACCCACTGTCCTCGGCCTCCAATTTGTCTCCCAGCCCCAGTCCCTCCCCTGAACAATTCCCCCCTCCTCCCCACTAACAAAACAACAATCCCAACCCCCCCCCCCCCCCATATCAAACTAGTCACCTGCTCGCCCCCCAATGTGCTTCCATTAGCTAGCCCGCCCAACTAGCCTGGTAACGCCGCCCAAGGCGCCAAGCATCCTACCCCCCATTGTTCTCCCTCCCACCCGCTCAAACATACATATGCAAAATGTAACAATCCCCAACAAACAGAAAGAAGCAAATTCCACCCACCATCTCCCCACAAGAACGAAGTTAACCCACATACAAAACTGAGCAACGGCCCACAAATTGGTACAAAAACACAGCTCATAAAGAAAATAAATTTTAGCAGCACAGGCACAGAATTGCTCGCCCCTAAGTTCAATGTCCTCCATCACCTGCCAGTCCCCTGTCCTTAACAAAGTTCATTGCCTCATCCGGCAATCCGGAATAAAGTCCTTGACCCTCCTAAGTGACCCACAAACGAGCTGGGTACAACATGCCGAACTTCACCCCCTTCTTGAAGAGGGCCGTTTTAACTTTGTTAAAGTTCCACACCCAACTCCTGGTAAATGCGCAGCTCGTTATTTTCCCATTTACAGCTCCTCGTCTGCCTGGCCCACCTCAAGATCTGTTCCTTATCCAGGAACCGGTGCATTCATACCACCACCACCCTCGGCGGCTCATTCATCCGTGACTTCCTCGCAAGCGCTCTGTGCGCCCTGTCCACTTCCAAGGGCCGAGTAAATGCTTCTTCGCCTAGTAGCTTCTCGAACATACGCGCCACGTATGCCCCTGCGCCCGATCCCTCGATGCCCTCCGGGAGACTAACGATCCTCAAATTCTGCCTGCGTGACTTGTTATCCTCCACCTTCTCCTGCCGCCATTTCTGGTGGTCCTTCATCAGATCCATCTCTACTACCATAGCGGTTAGCTGGTCCTTGTGCTCAGCCATCTTCTCCTCCACCTTTTGGATCGCCAGACCCTGGGCTTCCAATCTTTGCTCCACCCGATTAATCCTTGTCTTAATCAGGTCCAGGCACTCCTGTCTTTTCTTGGCGAAGCTCTCCTGAAGGAATTTCACCAGCTGTTCCGTTGACCACTGGGCCGGCAATCCCAGCTGCTGACCCGCCGCCATGCTTTCCTGTGCCACTGACTCCACTCTCTTCTTTGCCCAACAATCTCTTCTTTGCAGACCACTTCTGGTCCCCGACTCCATAAACTGGTGGGGGATTCCTCTTCTCTACCTCACCAGTCTCCAATTTTAACCGATCAAATCCTCCATAAGTCGGGGGAAAAGGTCCCAAAAGTCCACCACCAGCGGGAGCTACCAAATAAGCGACCTCTCACTCCATGGCCGCCACCGGAAGTCGCCTGTTCTTAAAACTTGAGAACAAAAACCCTCGGCATGAGTCGATGTTGGTGATAATCAGGGAATGTTGCAAACATACAATATTGCACACATGATTTTTAATGAAATACTGGTACATTTTAAAACCGGGAAACAAGATTATTTGTAGTTTTCAGGTAAAGCAATATGAAATGGCATAAGGGCATGGGGACAATTAGACCCAGGATGTTCAAATATAATAGCTATACGAGGCCCACGTGGATACTGTAACTAATCTCCCCATGGGGCTTGTGGAATATGAGCTTCCCCACTCGTGGGCAGTGGCCAGCCCAGCTGGGGTTCGTAGTAACTGAGTATAAAGGCCGGCCCATAAAGGCACGTACAGCATATTGCTTTTACAATGGGACTGTGTTGTATGAATAGTTCACTGTCATGACAGCCTTTAAATGACCCTGATTAAAATCTGTGTTCTTCCTACCGCTGACTTTCTGGGTCTTAATACTGTACCATACATTTGGTAATTATTTAACATCTAATACAAAAATTTCCAGTTCCCATTTCTCACTTTGCAATTACACCCTCCCACCTATCGTGATGCTCCAATGCCTCAACTGGTGGGAGGCTATAATTACCACATGACCTGTTTACGCCCAACCTTCCGACCTTTGGCCTCTGCACCTCCCTGACACATCCTCTTGCCGAACCTCCTGTTCCTTGACTTCACCGTCTTGACACTTCCCTCTCTTGAACCTACATTCCCCTTCAAGATTTGATCTAATGCTGGAGCTCCTGGTTTGTGGAAGTGCAAGCCCCGGTGGTACAGATGTGACAAGCTGGGACTGTCATGATCCATGTTTTCTTTTAAATGCCCCACACATCACTTCTCTCTACTGAACCCTTGCTGTGAGCGAGGGCTCTGAGGAGGAGCGGCTCCGGCAAGAGGCAGGAGGAACAGGAGGACCGGCAGCAAATTGGAGCGTTAGAGAGGAGAGGCCACTCCAAAATGGCACCAATCAGGTCACATGGGGAACGATGGTAAAACAGATCTTGCAATAATTACAGACCCAGTTAATTTGCTAATATTAAAACAAAACATCATTAAGCGGGGACTTGCTGTACTTGTTTCTCACTTTTTCTCCTATCTTTTTAACTGGGAGGTAGTGTGAGATTACACGGAATTCATGGTCCTCAGATGTTTCCTTTTCAACAACCCCCACTCATACTTCCATGTACTTTCTCACTCTGTGTGAAATACTCAACTCTTAAATCTTCTGCACCCCCTGTTCTTCTGATGCTCACCTCTACCTACTGAAACCATTTCCCCCAAATCTTCCCTTCATATCAGTTCCTAACAAAGGGGCTTTATTTGCTTTCATAATTTCAACATTTAAGAAAATCATTTTAGAATGAGGAAAGACACTAACGCTCTGCTCTCTGGAAATGCACCTTTCACTCAATGGTAAAGTGTTATTCTCCACAATAAATTGTATACTATACATCAAGACTCCGTTAGCATTGAAAATACATATCACAGCACCAGCTACGGGGGTGGGGGGGGGGGGGGGGGAGTTGGATGGCGATCAAGAGATGGAACACAGGCTGCAAGGTTCATGATTGAAAGAGTCTATAAATAAGAATATTCAACCTCAAAGAGTCAATGACAAAATAAATCAAAATCACCCATGCAAATAGGGCGGCACAGTGGTTGGCACTGCTGCCTCACAGCGGCAGGAACCCGGGTTCAATTCCAGTTTGGATCACTGTCTGTGTGGAGTTTGCAGTTTCTCCCCATGTCTTTGTGGCTTTCCTCCGGGTGCTCCAGTTTCCTCCCACAGTCCAAAGATGTGCAGGCTAGGTGGATTGGCCATGCTAAATTGTCCCTTATTGTCCAGGGATCTATATCTTAGGTTGTGGGGTTAGGGGAATATGGGGTAAATGCGTATGGGCAGAGTGCTCATTTGAAGAGTTGGTGCAGACTCGATAGGCCGAATGGCCTTCTTCTGCACTGTTAGGATTCTATGATTCTATTCTATGAAATATATAAGGACATTTGAACATCTGATAACAAGCATTTTTTAAAAAAATCAATTTAAACCAAAGAGATTTCCAAGAAATAAATCACCTCAGCACCAGTGGCCTGCCAGAGGAGCAGTGAATGGCCGCAGACTGAGGATGGGGTAGGGGTGGGCAGCTGTATCAACAGAGTGGAAGGAGAAGCAGGCTATACAGTATTGACCGAAATGGAGAGGACCTGAATAAAAGAAGTTAAGTGCATTTATATAGAACCTTTCACAGTCACAGGGTGTCCCCAAAATGCATTACAGAGGATATAGTGCTTCTGAAGTGTAGCCAGTGTTGGATTGTGGCAACCAATTTGCACACAGCAAGATCCCATCAATGCCAATTTGACAGTGACCAGATAATCAATTTTTAGTGATGTTGGCTGGGGGATAAGTATTAGCCAGGACACTGGGGAGAACACCCCTGCTCTTCTTTGAAACAGTGCCTTCAATGTCCCTTTGAGTGAAAAGACGAGGCTTCAGTTTAACACCTCATCCGAAAGTTGCCTCTTGCGACAGTGCAGTGCTCCCTCAGCGCTTCCCTGGAGTGTCAACCTGGATTTTGTGCTCTGGGCTGAGGAACAAACCTACGTCCTACTTAGAGACGAAGATGTTACCTCAGCCATCAGCAGTTAGGAACCAGCTCAGTGAGAGGGACAGTTCTCGATTTTCTTCAGTGAACCTGTCTGTGTTTACACTTTTCAGGATCCTTTATTTTCAGGTCAGAAACCTCAAACCAAGTTTATTTGGGGCATTTTAAACTGGGCCCACCAAGGCAGGCTTACACATCTGGCTTTCTGATTCTGCCAACAATCAGGAATTATCCAACATTGTCATTTGGTAAGCATAAAGACATTCAGAACTCACAAAACAGTTGATAGATTAAACCTATGATTATACCTGTCAATTCTGGATGTATGGACGGGGGAGTAAAGGTGGTGAAGGTGGCCACATGTTACACTGCATCCATTGCTATCGATATTTCACATGGGAGAGGCTGATCTGTTCAAGTAACAGGTTTGGTGAAACATGCAATATGTTGGAATTTTTGTTTCAACTTTATTTTGGACAACAGAAATGACAGTTACTGAGAGGAAAAATATCAGAAAGCATTTTGAGAGAAATGTAGGAACCCAGTGGCCAGCCCACTTGATCACAGTGCTGAATTTTCATTCGGAGTTGCATTATGAATTAGGAACTTGTAATGGAAAAAAATTAACACTAAAATGTAGCCTGAACATAACAACAAGAACCCCCAATGGTGCCCACAGGAAGTGTGTCAAGATTTCTCCCTCAATCAACACCTAAAAAAAAATGGGCGGGATTCTTTGGCCTCACAGCCGCTGGGAATTCCGATCGAAGCCACCCCAAACCGCCGGGAAACCCACGGGCAGGGGTGCACTGCCGGGGGGACCAGAGAATCCCGCCTCCAGCAAACGACCGTAAAATTCCGATCACTATCTGGTCATTATCTGTGAACGTGCTGTGTACTAATTGCCTGCTGTGCTGCCCACGTTCCACCAGGGACTACACTAAACATTTCCACATATGATTTTGAATGCACCATCTTCTTTGCTGTCTCGGAACCACATTAAATATTTTGTTCAAACTAATTACGTTGTGCTTGATCATCTAATCATTTCTATATTGTACAGTTCAATCTTCTGTTGCAAAAAGTATGAAAAGTATGAGAAGACTTTCCCGACTGTTTCCTAATTCTCAATTTTTTTTTTCTTCTCTCTTACCAGACGACCCAAGAAGCAAAGCCTGAGAGGTAATGCAGCATCCCATCCATACTTGATTGCAGCTGTAACAATACCCATTCTGTTTTCTGTGCCTGTAGTTTATATGGGAGTTAACTGATAACCAGGAGTACCTGCAAAAACAGATCTCTTCTCATTAGAACCACACAGGTTACGAGTCATATAATGGAAGCGTTTAAAATAGAAAGGGTGGATGGAAGCAGAGAGGGTGCCATGTGTTGTAGTTGTACCATTCCCTCCCTCTGGGCCTGATGCTCCAGGTTCAAGTTCCACTCCGGCATTTGATGGCCATGGAAGATGCGCTCATAATGTGGTTTATTATCGGTAAAAGCAAATTACTGCGGATGCTGGAATCTCAAACAAAAACAGAAAATACTGGACAATCTCATCAGGTCTGACAAAATCTGTGGAGAGAGAATGAAACTAATGTTTCAAGTCCGCATGACTCTATGTCAAAGCTCTTTGTTTATTATCAGCCTGTAAATCCTTCCAATGTGCCTGATTGGCCATGCTGCAGAAGGCAATAACAAACCACTGCAGTACTTTGATCAGCATAATCATGAACCAACCCAATGGAAATTCATGGTCGCCAACATGGGGGCCTGGTACATGGAGGAGGAGGAGGAGATAAAAGAAGAACAATTCCTGTAGTTCAGGGGCCTAGAGTAAGGGGCCACTGTACAGGATTATATATTTTGGATTAGAACAGAGATGAGGAGAAACCTCCTTACGCAGAGTTGTGAGCTGTAGAATTCACTTGCAGAGTTAGTGGTTGAGGCAGACACCGATGTTAACAGTGAAACTCACAGAATTTCAGAATTGTTACGATGTAGAAGAAGGCTATTCAGCCCATCGTGTCTGAAGTGGCTCGCCGAATGAGCATCCTGACTTAGTGCCATTTTCCCCACAACACTGCACATTGCTTCCATTCATATCATTAATCTCTTACCCTCGATTGAACCTGCCTCCACCACACATCCAGGCCGTGCATTCCAGACCCCAACCACTTGCTGTGTGAAAAAAGTTTTCTCTCAGATCACATTTTCTTCTTTTGCAAATCACTTTAAATCTGTGCCCTCACGGTCTTGACCCTTTTAAGAGGGGGAACAGTTTTTCATCATCTATCCTGGACAGCTCCCTCATCATTTTCAACACCTCTATCAAATCTCCTCTTAGCCTTCTTCTGCCCAAGGCGAACAGTCCCAGCCTTTCCAATCTATCCTGAAACCAAAGTTTCTCATCCCAGGAACCGCTCTTGTAAACCTCTTCTGTGCTTCTTAATGTGTTCACATCCTTCCTATAGTGTGGCACCCAGAACTCTACAAAATAATCCAGCTGAGGTCTAACTAGAGTCTTGCATAAGTTCCTTGCTTATGTACTCTTATGCTCCTGAAGCCCAGAATACTATATGCTTTATTAACTTCTCTCCACCTGTCCCGCTACCTTTTAATGATCTATGTACAGATAAACCCAGGTCTCTCTGTTCCTCCATCCCCTTTAGAATATTACCCCTTATTTCATATTGTCTCTCTATGTTCCTCCTGCAAAAATGGAACAGCTCACACTTCTCAGCATTGAACTTCATCTGCCACCTATCTGCCCACTCCACCAACGTATCTATGTCCTTTTGAAGATCTACACTATCCTCCTAACAGTTTGCCATGCTTCCAAGTTTTGTATCAGCTGCAACTTTTCTAATTGTCCCCTGCACACCCAGATCTAGAGCATTTAAAAACCAGGAAAAGCAAGGGTCCCAACACCAATCCCATTACAAACCTTTCTCCAGCCTAAAAAATATCCATCAACCACTACTCGCTGTTTTCTGTTACTCAGCCAATTCTGTATTCATGTTCCTACCGTCTCTTTTATTCCTTGAGTTATGACTCTTCTTACAAGTCTCTAGTCCAGTGAATGCCATTGGAAGTCCATGTACACCAGGTCACAGATTATTGGAACGATTAGGTGGCTGAAGTGATATGGGAAGAGGGCGGGTAAATGTGAATCGGACAAGTTGCTCATGTGGAGAGTAAGCACTGAGCCAGATCAGGAGAAATTAGGAAGGGTGATCAAAAGTTTGATTAAAATGATGGATTGGGACGGCATGGTGGCACAGTGGTTAGCACTGCTGCCTCACAGCGCCAAAGATCCGGGTTCAATTCCAGCCTTGGGCCACTGCCTGCGTGGAGTTTGCACATTCTACCCATGTCCGCGCAGTTTCCGGTTTCCTCCCACAGTCCAAAGGTGTGCTTGTTAGGTAGATTGGCCATGATCAATTGCCCCTTAGTGTTGAGGGATGTGCCGGTTAGGTTATGAGGTGACAGGGATAGGAGGGAGTGGGCAAGGGTGGAGTGCTCATTCGAAGGGTCGGTGCAGACTCGATGGGCCGAATTGCCTTCTTCTGCACTTTAAGGATACTATGATTTTAAAGAGCATCTGTAAATAGAGAGAGGGGAGTAGTTAGGGGGCAATGACAGAGTTTTATGTCTCAGGCGGTTGAATGTATGGTTACTAATGGCGGAATGATTAAAATTGGGGTTGCTCAAGCGGCCAGAATTGAACGAGTGCAGAAAGTTGATGAATTCTCAGGAGAGGAATGGACACCTTAAACTCCTTTAAGAAGGATGAAATTATAATATTCGCTTTGGTGCAGAAGGGCTGCAAAATCTGAATGAAACAGATACTTGAGAGTCCCTTCTGAGTTTGCATTTACATAGAATTGGAGAAGTTAGTGGAAGTCATGATGAAATTATGCCAGCTCTGATCGGGGCACACAGTAAGTAAATGTCCATTTCTGGTGACTGGGACACAAGGCAGATACTGAAGGATTGTTGGCAGTGCAGAGATCCGAGTTATGAGAAAAAACTGGAGGGATTTGGCTTCTTCAGTTGTGAGAACCTTTTCATTCATTTAACTGCAGCTGGAGAATCTTCATGTTCCCACACCAGTAAAGTAAGATAAAGTCGTCATAGTCCCAGATGACCATGGGCTGCTTTCTCCTTTATGACGGAAAGATGACTGGGGGTGATTTAACGTGAGGATCACCACACCAGTAATGCTTCTGTGAAGAAGCTTGGGACATTTCATTGCATAAAAATAATTTAGACATGCAATTATTGTGGTCATTATTATTATTATGGAGGTGGTTGTATAGAAAGGCACATATAATTCAGGGAATGGAAGTAGCAAATCTGGAATATTACTTTAAACATTAAGAGCAGAACAAGGGCTCATGGTTTACAACTGTAAAATGCAAGTTGCAGAGGTTTTCTTGACACCATTGCCGCCGATCTTAAGTTAGCAGCCCATTTTATTTCAATAAGAATATAAAAACAAATACATTTAAAAATACCATTTCTAAAATTGCCAATGTGAAAAATGAAAATGAAAATCGCTTATTGTCACGAGTAGGCTTCGAATGAAGTTACTGTGAAAAGACCCTAGTTGCCACATTCCAGCGCCTGTTCGGGGAGGCTGTTAAGGGAATGTCACCAAATTGTTGGGGGGCAGTCAATACTGAGGAGAGCTGCGGCAAATTACAGGAGGGCATTAATAAGGCCACAAAATGAATGCACACTTGGCAAATGAAGTTCAACATAGATTAACGTGAGGTGGTGCACTCATTACTTCAAAGGTGCAATTCGAAGTGAGGTGTAGGAACAATAAGGATATTCAAGTATAAATACACCGATCACTAAAATTTGTTTCACAGATCAACAAGGCCACAATAAAGCAAACTAAGAATTAGACTGTATGAATTGACAAATGGGGAATTTATGCTCAACCTGTTTTGTTAGGCCACTCTTAAGCAGTTCTAGTCACCGTATTGTAAAAATGATATAGAAAGGGCAGAGAAAATTTACAAAGAAGCAGCCATAAATATATAAGCCAGGAAAGGATATCAAGCAGCTCTAGCAAAACTGGAGTCAATTGAAATCAGAGGAAAACTCTCCACTGGTTGGAATCATATCTTGCAGGAAGGAAGATAGTTGTGATTGTTGGAGGTTAATCATCTCAGTCCCCAAGCATCGCTGCAGGAGTTCCTCGGGGTAGTGCCCTAGGCCCAACCATCTTCCACTGCTTCATCAATGACCTTCCCTCCATCATAAAGTCAGAAGTGTGGATGTTCACTGATGTTTGCACAATGTTCAGCACCAATCGTGACTCCTCAAATGCTGAAACAATCCATTTGCAATAAGTCCTGGACATTATTCCGGATTGGGCTGACATGTGGCAGGTAACATTTATGCCAAACAAGTACTAGGCAAAGACTGTCTCCAACAAGAGAGAATCCAACCATCTCTCCTTGATATTCAGTGGCATTACCATTTCTGAATCTCCCACTATCAACATCCTGGGGGTGACCATCGACCAGAAACTGAAGTGGACGAGCCATATAAATACGGTGGCTACAAGAGCAGGTCAGAGGCCAAGAATCACCTTTCGACTCCCCAAAAGCCTGTCCACAATTTACAAGCAACAAGTCGGGAGCGTGATGGGATACTCTCCACTTGCATGGGTGAGTGTGGCTCCAACAACATTCTAGAAGCTTGACACAATTCAGAATGAGGCAGTTCACTTACTTGGCACCCCATCCTTAAACAGTCACACCATCCACAACCGATACATAGTGGCAGCCGTGTGCACTGTCTACAAGATACACTGCAGGATCTCACCAAGGCTCCTTCAACAGCACCTTCCAAACCTGTGACCCCCTACTATCTAAAAGGATAAGGGCAGCAGACACATGGGAACACTACCACCTGCAAGTTCACCTCTGAACCACACACCATCCTAATTTGGAAATATATCACTGTTCCTTCACTGTTGCTGGGTCAAAGTCCTGGAACTCCTTCCCTAACAGCAATGTGAGTGTACCCACACCCCATGGACTGCAGCGATTGAAGAAGGCAGCTCACCCATTACTTTCTCAGGGCAATTAGGGATGGGCAACAAATACTGGTCTAGCCAGCGACGCCGACATCCCGTGACAGAATAAATAGAAATAATGGTTTGATAGGCTGGGGGTTTTTTCTTCTGAAAAAAAAAGGAAGGCTGAGGAGTCACCTAATAGCGATTCAGTAAAATGTTGAATGGTTTTGATAGAGTGGATGCAGAGAGAATGGTTACTCTTGTGTTGGAAGAGCATAACTGGAGCCCGTCAATACAGGAAATTCACCAAGAAATTGAATAGTTAATTCAGAACTCCTTCACCCAGAGAGTGGTGAGAATATGGAACTCACTGTCACAGTAAGCAGCCGGAGTGAATAGTAGAGATACATTTAAGGGGAAGCTGGACAAATATATAAATGGGAAGGGATTAGAGGGTTACTCTGATAGATTAAGGTAAAACAAGATGGGAGGAGGCTCAGAGTAGAGCATGAACTCCAACATGTACTAGTAAGGCTGAATGGCTCGTTTATATGGCATATATCCTGTGTCATAAAAGCAGGAGGTGTAATCCAGGCGGCCAACTCATTATCACCCATTCTATACCATTGCACAGCCAGAATCTATCCCAGAGTGAGATCCATCACATTCAATTGTCTTCCAGTGCTGTGCAGCATTAAATAAAAGAGGATCAAACCATTGTCCTTTGTCATTCAGTGGCATTACCATCGCTGAATCCCCCACTGTCAACATCCTGGGGGTTATCATTAACCAGAAACTGAACTGGACTAGGCACATAAATACTGTGGCTACAAGAGTAGGTCAAAGGCTATGAGCCCTGCAAGCAACTCACCTCCTGATTCCCCCAATCTACAAGGCACAAGTCAGGAGCGTAATGGAAAACCCTCCGCTTGCCTGGATGAATGCAGTGCCAACAACACTCAAGAAGCTCAACACCATCCAGGACAAAGTAGCCTGTTTGATTGGTATCTCTTCCACAAACATTCACTCCCTCCACCACCGATGAACAGTAACAGCGGTGTGTATCCTTTACAAGATGCACTGCAGCAACTTACCAATGCTCCTTCGACATGTGCGGAGTCTGCATGTTCTCCCCATGTCCGCATGGGTTTTCTCCGGGTGCTCCGGTTTCCTCCCACAGTCTAAAGATGTGCGGGTAGGTGGATTGGCCATGATACATTGCCCCATAGTGTCCAAAGTTTAGGTGGGGGAGGCTGTGTTACTGGGGTAGGGTGCAGGTGTGGGCTTCGATAGGGTGCTCTTTCAGGGGCCAGTGCGGATTCGATGGGCCGAATGGCCTCCTGTGCTGTAAATTCTATGATTCTATGACATCTCCTTCCAAGCCCATGACCATTACCATCGAGAAAGACAAGAGCAGCAGATGCATGTGAACATCACCACCAGAAGGTTCCCTCCAAGTCACTCAACACTCAGACTTGGAAATATATCACCGCCGTTCCTTCACTCTTCCTGAATCAAAATCCTGGAACTCCCTCCCTAACAGCATTGTGGGTGTACCTACACCTCAGAGATTGCAGCAGTTCAAGAAGGCAGCTCAATGCCACCTTCTCGGCCGCAATTAGGGATGGGCAATAAATGCTGACCTAGCCAGCGATGCCCACATCCCGTAAATTAATTAAGAAAACCCCAGAGTCATTTAAGAACCAATTGGGTGGTGGACCAGGGGCCTTTTCTGGTTGGGTAAGCTGGGATCTGTCGCTCATCCGTTCAACCCCATCTGAGTGACTTTTAACACAAACACTGTTGCAGTGTTCAGCAGCTTCAGGCACTGGGTTTCAGAGCCCCCACCATCACTCTGTCATCCGAACTGGCAGAAAAATCTGTTCAAGATTAAGACTGAAACTTACTAATTTTGCTGTTTTGCTTTATGATATCAAGCAGCCCTTTCTATATATGACACTTCCTGAGGTAATTCATCTGTGTCACACGGAAATATGAATAGGATCTCTCAATTCCTTCTGGCAGGTACCTCAGTCTATGAAGACCAACCCCTTCTAAAAGCCTGTTTATTGAAAGCCTCATACTTGCATTATAAGCTTTCTGAATGGATCCAAATTTAATGTATAAGGGTCCTTCCTGTTTATTCCCTTATTTCCCTTTTGTTTATATTGCCGTTTTTATTTTTGATCCATGGATTATTAATGGACATGTATCTTTAAATCAAGCAGCAGAGAGGAGTGTGGAATGCAAAGTTACAGGAGATTACACTCTGCTAGTTTGAAGAGGAAACCTCAGGCGTTTCAGCACCATAGAGAGAGATGGGAGGGACATGGGTTTGATTGAATAGCTGGTGACCAATGAATTGTCCAAAAGGCTGTACTCTGCCTGGTAATAGGTGGTGACTGGATCTTATCCCTTGGGATGGTTCTCAGAGAACTCCGAGAGTAGTTGAGACTCAGACACACGAAGACAAGGACCTACTTTCTCTCACTTGCCAGACAGGCTGTGAGTTTTATTTCTGAAGCTACAGAGACACGAATGAATCTACGGTTAAAAAAAAAACTTCGAACTGAAAGCAAAGTTTGAAGAGGAATAAGGTGCTGGAAACAACAATCTAAAAGAAAGATTATCTTTCCTTTTACTTATGATTTTCATCCTTCCCTCCCCTCTGTCTGTCTTTTGTGTGTGCAGAGGGTGGGAACAAGTTAAAGTGGAGTGTTAGGAATTAGATAATAGTTAACCTGTTGTTTTTGCTGCATATTTCATTATAGTTCTTGTTATAAATAAACAGTAATTGTGTTTAAATTTACAAAACGGTAATTATTGGGCAGCCAAAGGCCAAAGACGTCAGGTATTTTTCTAAGTATTATTGGTTAATTCACTTGTGTTGCGACTCTGGGTCAGGTGCGGCTGGAATTGACCGCAAACTAGCCCAGGGTGTGGTAACAAATACTAGAGGGGCCCATTCAACAGATCAGATTCCATCTGGTAAAGCAGGTCAGATTAGGTCTTGTAAACTGTGTCAGCGAACATACATGGACTTAAACGGCAATTATTTATTTTAATTGACTGCACAAATATTGTGATAGTTGTATGAATAAAGTGTGGAACACTGAACTATTTGCAGCATGGAACCTTTTTAATGGGTAACTTTTATAATGCTCAAAGTATGCCTCGTGGAAAAACTAGCATGCAAATATTAAAGTCCAAACATATGATGCAAATTTGTAAAAAGCAATAACTCGAGCTGATTATTTTCATCGAGTTAGTTGGAGCTTTGGGATAATAAAGGATTAGCTGGTTTAATTACACCTTGGGTTTCCTATCATTCAAATCGATTGGACACTGGTGATTAATGACGAGTGAGTGACTAACAACCATCGGTCAGAAGGAGCAGCCTGTATAGTAACCAGGCAACAGAAACAAAAGCTGTGTTTGCAAGAAACATTTGATCATATTTCGCCCCCCTTCTTAAAAGATTTCCACCATTTCTACAATGATGAAGAATGTGAGAAGAGCAAAAAGCATCATAACAATAATAATCTTTATTTTCACAAGTATGCTTACATTAACAGTGCAATGAAGCTACTGTGAAAAGCCCCTAGTTGCCACATTCCGGTGCCTGTTCGGGGGCATCCTGGCAAAGATTTTCAACTTGCTAACCTAATGTAAAAGCGGGGTTAAGATTTCGTTCCCAGTGGTAGAAATGGCCCAGTTTAAATTTCCAATGAGATCAATGGTGATCGGATTCAGGCAGCTTCGATCTCGGGTAATCAAACCATGTCCGCAGCTTTACAAATGCTGGGAATTTGAAGAACAGAAAGTGCTGGGAATACCAAGGGGAGATGGTGTGGTTGTTGCAAATGATGGTAGTGGTAATGCCACTGGACTAGTAACCCAGAGGCCTAGGTTAATATCTGGGGACAGGAGTTCAAATATTACCAATGTAGCTGACGGAATTTAAATTCAATTAATAAAATCTGGAATAAAAAGCTAGTCTCAGTAATGGTGACCAGAAAACTATCATTGATTGTTGTAAAAATCCATCTGGTTCATTAATGTGTGAGTGGGATAGGAAGTGGGGCAGCAGAAATTTACTCAGAATCTTCGACACACAGAGTAATTCTCCGACTACTTTGGACAGGGCCACTACAGCAAAGAGGGGTGCTTTGATTGCACAGAACAGGGGTAATAGAAGAGTTCAGTGTGTGCCTGATTGGAACATCAGAGGTTAGTTTATTTGGTACTATATCTTTCGAGATTGAGACGGGTGTTAATCTAATATTGCTCTTGTCCCATGTAAGACCCTCTTGACCCAGCAGTGTTTAAATAATGCCAATTAAAATATTCACTCTGTTCCTTTCTCTGTTGCAGGAGCTTGTCACACCGTCGTCGCAGCTCTTTAGTTGTTTGTTTACCTGGGCTGGAGATATTTCCCGGGGATTTATTCATTTCTAATGGCACTGAGCATCTTTATCGTACAGCGTCAACACCCGCTCTGAGTACAGGTAAGCTCACAGACCTCTATGCCAGTCGTATCGGCTCTTCTAGATCCTGTTTGCGATGTTGACAGCTTGTATTTCAGAAGCTTGGTTTCTTGGGTATTCAGTGGGCTGTGCGTTGGCTAATTTGAAGAAATGTGACCTGCCGGATAAGATGGCAAAATTCTAAAGCCACCCCAATTTTCTCTTTCAGAGTCCAAGAAGTCAAAGTGGCCCTTCACCAAACGAGGAATGGTAATGCAGTGTAATGTTTTAATAGACTGTTTAATGTTCTGGCACTCCTTCAGAATTTGTAGGTGGAATATGATACAGATTGAACAAATAGTTCATGTATATTGGGCAACTTGTGTCAGACACGTCCCAAGATAGCAGTGAGTTGTACCTCAGTCACCTCTTTGTACATGAGATCGGGGAGGTTATCTTTCAGTGATTTTCTCAAACACAGAAAAACGTAGCAGGTACAAACTGGTTTAACCTGTTCTGAAGCTTAATCCTAATGCATTGTACCTCTGGTGGTATTAATTGTCTATTCATGTATCAATAACATCAATGACTAGGGGGATTTCTGATGATAGATTTGAGAAGCATTTACTTGTTTACAGATAGGTGACTAATAGAATATTGTTTTGGTTTGCAGGTCCCTGGGGTGTGGATAATTTATATGATGTTGGGCGGGATTCTCTGGTCCATCAGCCACGTGTTTCTCAGCCACACGTTGTTCGCCGGCAGCGGGATTCTATTTTCCCGCCAATTGTCAATGGGATTTCTCATTGTAACCACCCCACATTGCTGGGAAACCTGCAGACAGCGGTGCACTAGCTCATCCCTGGAACCATTCTTGTAAATCTTTTCTGTGCCCTCACTAATGCCTTTTCAAAATCAATTTATGGGATGGGGTCCCACTGGCAAGGCCAGCACATGTTGCCCATCCCCAATTGCCCTTCAGAACTGTTAAGAGTCAACCACATTGCTGTGGGTTTGGAGTCAGATGTCGGCCAAAGTAAAGACACAGGTTTCTTTCCCTAAAGGACATTAGATAATCAATGATATTGGTGGCACAGTAGCACAATGGGTAGCACTGTTGCTTCACAGCTCTAGTGTCCCAGGTTCAATTCCCGGCTTGGGTCATTGTCTGTGTGGAATCTGCACGTTTGCCCTCTGTCTGCGTGGGTTTCTTCCCGGTACTTCAGTTTCCTCCCACAAATCCCGAAAGATGTGCTGTTAGTAATTTGTACATTCTGAATTCTCCCTCCATGTACACAAACAGGCGCCGGAATGTGGTGACTAAGGACTTTTCACAGTAACTTCATTGCAGTGTTAGTGTCAGCCTACTTGTGACAGTAAAGATTATTTTAAAAATTAGTTGTCACAGACATTATTACTGATGTTAGCTTTCAATTGCAGTTTTATGGATTGAATTTAAGTTCACCAGCTGCCATTGGTGGGATTTGAACCTGTGTCCCCGGATCATTAACGTGGCCTCTGGAATTCCCACTATATTACCATCTCCCCAATAATCAACTTCATATCCTTCTTGATGTGTGGTGCCCAGAACTGGATTCAGTATTCCAGTTGAAGATGAACCAGTGTTTTATAAAGGTTCATCAGAGTCTCCTTACTTTTGTACACTATGACCCGATTTATAGATCTTGGGCTCCCATATTTCATTCTAACCACTTTCTCAGCCTATCTTGTTACCTTCAATGCATTGTGCACAAATGCCTTTAGAGACCTCAACACCTGCATTCTCTTTAAAATTAAATAAATCTGCTGTCCGGTCAATGTGATGCCAGTCTAACATGGGTAACACTTCTCTGTCCTCTGAAGTTGCCCAGCAGGTTTCTCATTTGTTACCAGAACTGTAACCATCACCACTGCCACCAAACTGCCATCACCCACCACTGCCACTGCCATCCCCACCATTGCCATCACCACCGTGTCCCCCACCACTACCATCACCATCGTGTCCCCCACCACTGCTGCCACCATTGTCTCTCCACCACTGTTGCCATCATTGCCACCCCATCACTGCCGCCATCATTATCTCCCCACCAGTGCTGCCACCATCGTCTCCCCAACCATTGCTGCCACTATAGTCTACCCCATCACTGCCACCACCATCGTCTCCCCACCATTGCTGCCACTATAGTCTACCCCATCACTGCCACCACCATCGTCTCCGCCATGACTGCCACCACCATCGTGTCCCCATCACTGCCGCCACCATCATATCCCCACCATTGCTGCCAGTATAGTCTACCCCATCACTGCCACCACCATCGTCTCCACAATGACTGCCGTCACTATCGCCTCCGCCATGACTGCCATCACCATTGTCTCCCCCACCACCACTGGCACCATAGTCTCCCCACCACTGCCATCACCATTGTCTCCCCCACCACTGCCACCACCATCGTCTCCCCCACCACCACCACCATTGACCCCCCACTACTGCCACCACTATTGTCTCCCTCACCGCTGCTGGCACCATCGTCTTCCCACCACTAATACCATCATCGTCTCCCTCACCACTGCTGCCATCTTCACCACCCCCACTGCAACCCTGAGGCAAATTGCGAGAGGGCAAACAATGTCCACCTTGCCAGAGATGCCCACATCCTGTGAGTCAAGATTTTAGGAGGTCCACACAGTCGGGGGAGAGACGTACTAACCGCACATATAAATTAGTGACACCATTGAACAATTTCCAGATTGTTCCTTTTCATATGTCAGTAAGTTGTACTCAGTGTAGGTGGTTTTTGTGGTGAGGGTAGATCGTGAGGCCGAGGAGACAAAGGCCTCCATACTCATGGGCTGCACAAGTGTTCGAGCGGGTCAGGGACCTCCCAGCCTATCTGGAGATGTATTTAAGGATTGAGGTAAATTGATCTTGCCTATCCCAAAATCAATCCTTATACAAGCAAACAACGTCCCTCAGAGTTCTGTCTGACAGATGTACAAATGAAATATTTTATCACATCAAATCCACACATTTCTGTTTTCAGAATAAAGTGAAACAAAAGCAAATTTCGGACCTGGAAGGCCTCCTGGCGTCACTTGAGATTGGGAACTGTACAGATCACGGCTTCAAACAGTACCAGGTATTTTGTTCTGGCTCATCACTAGCACTGATCAACCATCTGTCCTGTCCTCACACACACCCTCTCTCAGTCACCAGAGTGAATGAATTGAAAGCTCAGTTCTCCCTGAGTTCTGACCCCTGAAGGAACCCCACTGACGCTGTTTCTAGATTCTGAACTACTGGTATTTACAAACACACATAAATTGTTATGAACCCCCTCTCATCTTAGGAACAGGAAAAAGGCCATTTAGCCCTTCAAACCTGTGCCACCTGTGCTGGATCACAGTTCCGTTTACACACCATACCCTGAGAATTATAGAATGGTTGGATCACAGAAGAAGGCCATTCAGCCCACCATCACCTTGCTGGCTCTTTGCAACAGCAACCCACCTCTTTGCCTGATTTTCCCCGCATCCCTACAAATCTTTTCTCTTCAGGCAATTATCCAAATTCTCATGAAAACCATGATTAAATCACCTTCACCATGATCTCAGGTCCTAATCACTTGCTGCCTTAATAAAGTTTCTCCTCGTGTCGCATCTGGTTCTTTTGCCAGTATTATGTGAGAGTACCTAGGTGTTTGTCAGTGATGTCAGAGTGTGGGTGGAGCTGTGCTGTCTGTCTGCTTTTTACTTTCATTTAACGCTGTTTGCTGCAGGGTGTGTTTTAGTTTCATTTTCAGCGCTGGATAGCTGCAGTCACAGCCAGAAGGTGTATGAGTCTCTCTCTCTGTAATCTAAGGACTGTAAATCGATCATTTGGTGATTTAAAACTAATAACTGCCCTCAGTAGTGACTTTAACCTGATGTGCATCTGTTTAAAGTTTTTTAAAAAGTCTTATGGATGTTAGAAGACAGCTGAAGGATTATTTGGTGTTGCATTCTTTGGGGGTTATATTTGAATGGATGGTTGTTAAGATTTTCACTATGTTTTAAAAAGGTTAACTTGAGTTCATAGAATAAACATTGTTTTGCTTTAAAAAATACTTTTCCATTTCTGCTGTACCACACCTGTAGAGTGGGCCATGTGCTCCTCATACCACAATCTATTAAACATTGTGGGTCAGGTGAACTCCATGGTACACTGTGAGGTTCTCTAAACCCTGGCCCATAACACCTGTCACCTTCAATCGCCTTCAATCTGTGCCCTTGACCCCTCTGCCGATGGGAACACTTCCTATCTACTCTCTCCAGACGCCTCAATTTGAAAGTTCCTATTTCTGTAATGCTTAATCTATCTTGTCAGGATAAAAGCTGGACGTATGCGACAAAGATCCAGAAGTTTAACCCAGAGACCAGACCTGAGCAAAAGGATAAGAAGCTACAGCAGGCCATGTGGGAAATCTTCACCAGTGAATGTACCTACTTCAGTGACAACCTATTGGTGATGGAGAAGGTGTGTTTGGCAATCTTGTCCAGCACTCCTAACTGTTGACGGTGTTCATAAGAAACAAACCAAGAATAGATCCAATGTGCAGTGAACTTGTTAGATATCTAGAATGTTCTGCATAGCTGGGAGTCAATTAATACAGATTCCTGAAGCATGAAGTCTTTAAATTTTTTTTGTAAACTTAAGAGTACAAATAGTTCCTGTGGACATTTTGCTTCCGTTTGTCCTGGTTTCAGCTACTCATTGCCCCAGTTTCAAATTTTCCCATCCCAATTCCTGGAGCCCTTCCCCCAGCCTATCCCTCTATCCTCCTAATCCCCAGCTCCATGTAGCCCCTCCCCCAGCTCCCTGTAGCCCCTCCCCCAGCTCAACGCAGGTCCTCCCCCAACTCCCTATAACACCTTCCCTAACTCACCATAGACCTTGCCCTACCTTTCCTTAGCCCCTCCCACTTTCCCAGTAATCCCTCCCCAGCTCCCTGTAGCCTGTCCCCATCTACCTGTAACCCCCACCCCCAGCTCCCTGTAGCCAATCCCCAGCTCCCTGTAGCCCCTCCTCAGCTTCCTGTAGCCAATCCCCAGCTCCCTGTAGCCCCTCCCATCTCTGTAACCCCCCCAGCTCCCTGTAACCCCTCCCCATCTCTGTAACCCCCCCCCAGCTCCCTGTAAACCCTCCCCATCTCTCTGTAAACCCTCCTCAGCTCCCTGTAGCCACTCCCCAGCCCCCTGTAACCCCCCCCCCCCAGCTCCCTGTAACCCCTCCCCAGCTCCCTGTAGCCCCTCCCCAGCTCCCTGTAGCCCCTCCCCATCTCTGTAACCCGTCCCCATCTCCCTGTAACCCCTCCCCATCTCCCTGTAAACCCTCCCCATCTCCCTGAACCCCCCACCCAGCTCCCTGTAACCCCCCCCAGCTCCCTGTAACCCCCCCAGCTCCCTGTAACCCCCCCCCAGCTCCCTGTAACCCCCCCAGCTCCCTGTAACCCCTCCCCAGCTCCCTGTAACCCCTCCCCAGCTCCCTGTAACCCCTCCCCCCAGCTCCCTGTAACCCCCCCCCCAGCTCCCTGTAACCCCTCCCCATCTCCCTGTAACCCCCAGCTCCCTGTAACCCCCCATCCCCCTGTAACCCCCAGCTCCCTGTAACCCCCCATCCCCTGTAACCCCCCCCACCCAGCTCCCTGTAACCCCCCTCCCCAGCTCCCTGTAACCCCCCCCCCAGCTCCCTGTAACCCCCCCAGCTCCCTGTAACCCCCCCCCCAGCTCCCTGTAGCCCCTCCACAGCTCCCTGTAACCCTCCCCCCCAGCTCCCTGTAACCCCCCCTCCCCAGCTCCCTGTAACCCCCCCTCCCCAGCTCCCTGTATCCCCCCCATCTCCCTGTAACCCCCCCAGCTCCCTGTAACCCCTCCCCCCAGCTCCCTGTAACTCCCCCAGCTCCCTGTAACCCCCCCAGCTCCCTGTAACCCCCCCCCCCAGCTCCCTGTAACCCCCCCCCCAGCTCCCTGTAACCCCTCCCCACCTCCCTGTAACCCCTCCCCATCTCCCTGTAACCCCCCCAGCTCCCTGTAACCCCCCTCCCCATCTCCCTGTAACCCCCCCCCAGCTCCCTGTAACCCCCCTCCCCATCTCCCTGTAACCCCTCCCCATCTCCCTGTAACCCCTCCCCACCTCCCTGTAACCCCTCCCCATCGCCCTGTAACCCCTCCCCATCTCCCTGTAACCCCCCCCAGCTCCCTGTAACCCCCTCTCCCCATTTCCCTGTAACCCCCCCTCCCCATCTCCCTGTAACCCCCCCAGCACCCTGTAACCCTCCCTCCCCAGCTCCCTGTAACCCCTCCCCAGCTCCCTGTAACCCCCCTCCCCAGCTCCCTGTAACCCCTCCCCACCTCCCTGTAACCCCTCCCCAGCTCCCTTTAGCCTCTCTCCAGCTCCCTGTAACCCCACCCTGATCTCCCCATAGCCCCCCCCCCCCCCCCCCCCGCATCACATTGTCCTTCCCCTAGCTTCCCATATCTCCTCCCGAGAGAGTCCCTTCTGCTCCCTTAGCCCCTCTCCCCTTATCTCCACCTCTGTCTGACCATAGTGACTCATACTGCCGTTTAGCCTTTGAGGCACTCTACGTTCAGATCAGGACAGCATGAGGCTAATTCTAATGAGCCAAAACTGTTGTTCAAGAGCAGTGGCAATTTCATTCTTGGGTTGGCAAACTCACTGGTTCATTACCACTTACATTCAGGCCACCATCATTTTTAAAGCAACCGTCTCCTTGTGGGGTGGGGTGGGGAGTGGGTGGTGAGGGTGCTGGTACAATGATCTGTTTCCAAATCATTAGGCCTCTTCACTATGGCAATAGATTTTCTCTTGTAATTCAGCCATTGATAGCTGTAACAACTCATAAAGAAGCTGCTGTGAATGAAGTTGAATTTTATTACAATTACAGGTTCAGTACAGCATCTCACTTCCAGTGCAGACCTCACTGGGAGGATAGATCTGATCAGATCCCGAGTTGTGCCTGCTTTCATCCTCTGCATTCGCACGCCCCAGGTGATTGGCTTCTGCACCCTACCTAGAGAGGTCATACCGAGTCCCACAGGGAGATCAATGATTGTTTCCTCATTGTCCTCATTGTCATATTAGGAGAAGCAAGGATTCCCCAGAATGGCTCTTTACTGGTTCAGTAATGCATCACCTAGCCCACAGAAAAGTATAAAGGGAACCCTATTTTATTAGTTAATGTGTACTTTGACTCCCTGGTTTTTCAGAAGTTTCACACTGTGTTTCTGTTCTCAAGGTCTTCCTGAACACATTGAAACATCTACAGAGCAGAGGATGGCTTCTGGACATTGATTCGTGGAGACTGTTTGCGAACCTTAGGGAACTGTCCAAGGTGAGCAGAGCAGGGAGGTCGTGCAATGGTGTTACACCAGTCTCACACTCACAATGTACTCAGGCTTTGACATCTCTGTATAGAAGTCCATCTACTTCAGGTAGACAGAAGGAACAAAACTCACAACTCCAAGTGGGCCCTTAAACTCGTGGTAGTGACTTGGCCACTTTTCCTTTCCTTTATGCTCTTAGCATGCTGAGTGAGTGGTAATAGTTCTTAGCTTCAGGCCGTGCTGTGAAACTACAACTTAAATTTCCTATGCCTTTATCGAAGCTTCATTGTAGTTCTAGTTACACTGGAGACTCGCTCTGTATCGGCTTCATCTTGGAATAAAGGGGCAAGAGTATATTGTGTGACACCAGATGCTTTGGTGTAAACTGACACACATCATACTCCCAGTTTAGTTTACGCTGAAAGACTGACAACATTTATGGAACAATGCTGATATGCTGTAAGGGCCATATTATCTGCATTCAGTGGAAATCTTATCCATGAGGTAATGTACTTCCCCTAATTGTTAGCAATAGATTTCTTACCAGTTCTGAAGAAATGTCAATGGGCTCAAAATGTTAAATCTGTTTCTGACCACATATGATGCAAGAGCTGCAAAGCTTATCCAGCATTTTCTGATTTTATTTCAGATTTCCAAAATCCTCAGAAATTTTGTTTTCATTTCTTATCTGTAATATTCATTACATCCTGACCATTGCTCCATGACTGGCAGCCTCTCAAATTCTGTTCCCACCACCCGAGTTCTGTTCTTTGTAATTCCCACCCTGAGCCCCTCCAACTCCCTCCCCCGCCCTGAGCACCTCCAACTCCCTCCCCCACCTTGGGCCCACCCAACACTCCCTTCCCCACCCTGGGCCCCTCCAACTCTCCCTCCCCCACCCAGAACCCCTCCAACTCTCCCTCCTCGCCCCGGAGCCCCTCCAACTCCCTCCCCCACCCTGGGCCCTCCCAACACTCCCTCCCCCACCATGAGCCCCCCCCAACACTCCCTTCCCCACCCTGGGCCCCTCCAACTCTCCCTCCTCAACCCTGAGCCTCCCCCACCATGAGCCCCCCCCAACACTCCCTTCCCCACCCTGGGCCCCTCCATCTCTCCCTCCTCAACCCTGAGCCCCTCCAACTCTCCCTCCTCAACCCTGAGCCCCTCCAACTCTCCCTCCCCCACGTTGAGCCCCTCCAACCCCCTCCAACCCCCTCCCCCAGATCCTGAGCCCCTCCAACTCTCCCTCACCACCCTGAGCCCCTCCCCCACCACCCTGAGCCCCTCCCCCACCCTGAGCCCCCCAACTCTCTCTCCCCCCCACCCTGAGCCCCCAACTCTCTCTCCCCCCCCACCCTGAGCCCCCCAACTCTCTCTCCCCCCCACCCTGAGCCCCTCCAACTCTCTCTCCCACCAACTCTCCCTCCCCCACGCTGAGTCGCTCCAACTCCCTCCTCAACCCTAAGCCCCTCCAACTCCCTTCCCCACCCTGAGCCCCTCCAACTCTCCCCCCTCCACCCTGAGCCCCTCGACCTCCCTCACCCACCCCGAGCCCCTTCAACACTCCCTCCCACATCCTATAAGACATGAGAGCAGAATAATTCCACTTGGCCCATCGAGTCTGCTCCGCCATTCAATCATGGCGGATATTTTTCTCATCCCCATTCTCCTGCCTTCTCCCCATAACCCCTGATCCCCTTATTAATCAAGAACCTATCTATCTCTGTCTTAAAGACACTCAATGAATTGGCCTCTACAGCCTTTTGCGGCAAAGAGTTCCACAGATTCACCACATCCTGGCTGAAGAAGTTCCTCCTCATCTCTGTTTTAAAGGATCGTCCTTTTAGTCTGAGATGTCGGTTTGTCGTGGAGGACTCTCAATGGTCCTTGGTAAGCTGGTCTGTGTCAGCTCCGGGGGAGGAAACGAATCTGAGGCCCACACCTGGTCCAGGTGTTTCTTTATTACATGTTTTCCCACACGTATCTCATACAACACAGGTCCTGCCCTGGCCTTGACTGTTCCTGCTACCCATGTGGGGCCATTCGCATAATTTCTGAGCCATACATTTTCACCCGTGCTGAACAGCCTTTCTCGACGAGTGTTGTCGTGGCCCCTGCATTGGGCCTCTTGGTGTCGCTCTATTCTGCCACCTAAATTCAGGAATAATAGACTCAGCCGGGTTCAGAGTCGTCTGCCCATGAGTGGCTCCGCCGGTGCTATTCCCATTGTGGCGTGTGGGGTTATTCTGTAGCCAAATAGCCGGCGCGACAGTTTGGTGTCCAATGATGCTGCTGACACCCGACTTTTAAGGTCTGGACGGCTCTCTCCGCCAACCCATTCGATGCCGGGTGGTATGGTGCCGTCCTTATGTGCCGAATGCCATTTGACTTCATAAATTTTGTGAAGTCCTGGCTGGTGAAAACCGATCCATTATCCAAAACTAACACTTCCGGGATACCCTGAGTTGCGGAGTTTTTCCAATGGTGGTTGTTGAATTTGCAGAGTTCATTTTGCAGATGTCCAGCCATTTGGAATGGGTGTCTACTATTATAAAATAACCATTGAACCCATAAACGGGCCTGCAAAATCGACATGAAGTCGCGACCATGGTCTACCTGGTCATTCCCATGGATACAGCGGGGCTGCCGGTGGCATCTTCTGCCCTTGTTGGCACTGACCTACCAATGCCGCCGTGCCTGTGTCCAAGTCCGGCCACCAGCCATAGCTTCTGGCCAGCATCTTCATTTTTGCGACTCCTGGGTGCCCATGATGTAGTTCAGCCAGTATGGCTCGACGGCCTAGACTTGGAACTATTACTCGAGCCCCCCATAGCAGGATCCCATCTTCCACGGTGATCTGCTCTCTTCAGCTCCAGTAAGGGTGGAATTCCGCCTGGACCAGTCTTTCCATCTCCCCATGTGTTTTATTTTTCATAAAACCGGGTCTCTTTGGGTCCATAAACGAATGTTTTGTGCGGCCACTGGAAGGGTGGCCAGGAAATGTAACGTCATCACCGTTTCCTCTATTTTGGATACTAATGGCGGGGCGTCCAGTAATGGCAGCCTGCTTAGTGCATCGGCGTTTCCCACCCGGGTTCCTGGCCGATGCTCCAGTTGATACTGGTTCGCTACCAGTAGTAGGGCCCAGCTATTGGTGGTATTGCTTTGTCCTCTTTCAACAAACCCAGCAATGGCTTGTATTCTGTAATTAGTGAATTTCCGCCTGTACAAGTACTGGTGAAATTTCTTCACCGCGAAGATCACAGCCAGTCCTTCCTTTTCAATTTGGATGTACTTTCATTCTGTTGCTACCAGTATCCTGGGAGCAAACGCTATAGGCCATTCTTGTTCGTGTTGCCCTCTGTGTGCCAAAACTGCCCCAACGCCATATGGAGACGTGTCGCACGTGAGCACCAACTCTTTCCTGGGGTTGTAGTGTGCCAAGGCGTTCTCCGAGGAAAGCTGTTCTTTTATCTTCTTGAGACCCCTGTAATGGTGGGCGGACCACTCCCAGGTTTGCCCCTTTTTTAGTAATTGGTGTAGGGGGTCCAAGATGGAAGCTGTTCTGTATGAACTTTCCATAATATGTCACCAGTCCTAAAGACCTTAACTCCTGGATTGTGGTTGGGGCCGGGGCACCTTTAATCGCCCTCACCCAATCCTCCAAATGGTATAGCCCTGATTTCTCAACCTTGTACCCCTGACGGGTTACTTGAGGTGCTAGGAAAACTCATTTCTCCCTCTTTAGGCGCACGCCTGCTGCTGAAAACCTCCTAAGGACTTCCTCCAGGTTTTACAGGTGTTCTGCCTTTGTTTTTCCTGTAATGAGGACGTCGTCCAGGTAAATGGCGACTTGTGGTAGCCCTTGCAATATATTCTCCATTGTCCTCTGGAATATCGCACAAGCTGACGATACCCCGAAGGGTAATCCTGTATCCTGAAAAAATCCCTTAAGGGTGTTTATTGTTGAGAAATTTTGGGACTCTTCGTCCAGCTTCAGCTGTAGATATGTGTGGCTCATATCCAGCTTTGAGAATAGGAGTCCTCCAACCAGCTTTGCAGACAAATCCTCAATCCGGGTGAATTGGGTATTTGTCGAGTTGTGAGTAGCGATTAATCGTTTCTTTGAAATCTCCACAAAAGCGGACGGAGCCGCCCGTCTTATGGATAGGCACCACGGGTGCCGCCCATTCTGCAAACTGGACCGGTTTTATTATTTCCTCACACTCCAATTGTTTTATTTCCATATCGACTTTCTGCCTGAATGCGAAGGGTACTGGTCAGGCCTGGTAGAATTTTGGGACTGCCTCTGGATCTACATGCAATGTTGCCTTTGCTCCCTTTATTGTTCCAAACCCTTCTCAGAAAACCTCTGGGTATTTTCACAGGAGTTCACTCAGGCGGCCATTTTCCAGCTGGAAAATGTTTACCCAATCCAGCTGGATCACTTTTAGCCAGTTTTGTCCCAATGAGCTTGGCCCCACACCTTTCACTACCATTAAAGGCAGCCTAACCAGTTGCTCTCCATAAGCCACAGGTATATGTGTTGCGCCCAACACTCTCAGTGGTTTCTCTGTGTATATCCTCAGTTTTGCCAATGTCCTGGTTAGGAATAAGGATTGGAGTCCAGTGCGAGTTTTATTGAATACTGTTTCCCCTAACACTGATACGGCTGCTCCCATGTCGACTCCCATCAGTGTGGCCAGGGCCGATGCTAGGAATTGTGGGCCCAATTAGAAAATTATGGCGGGGCCCCTACTCTACAAAAGTAAAAATTTATGTATGTTTATATTTCGTGTAGTATGCTCGTCTTTAACCAAAAAAAAACATTAAATGCTTGATATACTAAAATTTTGAAACTTACTTACCCGGGCGGAAGGATTTGGCGGCGCAGGGCTGAAGGATTTGTCGACGGTAATGCGGTGCTTTCCCCAAAAGTAAAAACTACCCTATAGTTCCTCTTAGAATACAGAAAAGGCTTCAAACGGTAACTCTGTCGCCGCTGGCGCAGGGCCCCCTTAAGGTGCGGGGCCCCATTTGATTAAATTGGTCAAATAGGCTTAAAACCAGCCCTGAGTGTGGGACATTCATTCAACCTCATGGTTAATTTAATAGGTTTTGATTTCAACATCGTTACACAATTTAGTTGTTCCTCACCGGAGGTAGGTGGGGCTTCTAGGGTATGCATTTTCCTGTACCCTGGCCTCCATGACCTTCTCCACGATGATGGTTTTGGGTTTCTATTCCTCCTTTCTGTCTCCGATCTCTGGCAACAACTACAATATTTTGCCGGGCAAAAGGCTGCAGGGGCTGCCGTCTGTGTGGACTAATTTTCCCTTGCTTGGGAGGGCTTCTGCGAGTGGGCCTGGTTAACTTATCCGAGTCGTTCCTGAGGGTGGCTATGCAGTTGCCTATCCCCCAGCGGTAGTCCCTTAACTCAGTTTCACCGGTATGGGCGTCTACCTCCATCCGAGTACCCTGTAACTCATGCGCTCCGCTTGCTGCTTTTTCTAAGGACAAAGCCAACTGCAATGCTTGGTTGCAATCCAGTTTGGCCTCTGCTAACAGACGTTTCTGTACTGGTAACTTATTTATTCCACATACCAAATGGTCTCGGAGCATCTCATTTAGCATCAGGCCAAATTCGTACGCCTCTGCTAATCGCCTTAATCTTGTTCAAAAGTTTGTAACTGACTCCCCAGTGTCTCGGAACGCTCAGTAAAACCGGTTCCCTCGCAGGATCAGAGGTAGCTTAGAGTCATAGTACTCTTTTGCTAAGTCCGTCTATTCTTGGAAAGTTTTCGTGTCCGGTGCCTCCGGAAAAGTGAGACTGCGCATAATGGAAAAGGCTGCTGGCCCACACGCGGGCAGCAGAATGACCCATTGCTTTTCATCTGGAATTATATCATTTTCTCTAAAGAAGTACTTCATCCGCTCTACATATTGGGCCCAGTCTCCCCTGCAGGGTCAAAAGAGTCCAACTTTCCAAATAAAGGCATTTTGCCTGTCAGTGGCTTATCTTCAATATGCTGCAGCTGCTGACAAGCAGGTTTCTTCGGGTCATTCCATTTTCTTTGTCACCACTGTAATAAGTCCAGGGAGGCAGAAGTCCCATCACCAGAATTCCTTTTATTTACAAACCCAACAGCTGAACAACCATGACCATTCAGGCTGCTGTCTACACCGGGAGTGCAGAGAATCTGACACTCCCTGTTATATACACAGAAAGGAGTTCCCCGATTGGTCCACTAATCAGGGAACTCATTCTAATTGGCCAATCTCAAAGGACTGGCCTAAATCATTACACCCTCCAACTATTCCACCACCACACTAACCCTTCCAACTCTCCCTCCCCTACCCTGAGCCCCTCCAACTCTCCCTCCCTCACCCTGAGCCCTTCCAACTCTCCCTCCCATACCCTGAGCCCCTGCAACTCTACCTCCCACATCCTGAGCACCTCCAACTCTCTCGGCCACCCTGAGCCCTTCCAACTCTCTGTCCCCCACCCTTACCCTTCCAACTCTCCCTCCCCCACCCTGAGCACTTTCAACTCTCCCTCCCCCACCCTGAGCACTTTCAACTCTCCTTCCCCCAACCTGAGCACTTTCAACTCTCTCTCCCCCACCCTGAGACCCTGCACCTCTCCCACCTGAGCCCTCAACCTCTTCCACTTACAATACCTGCCCTAACCCCCTCCACCTCTCTGCCCCACCTTGAGCCCCTCAAACTCTCAATACCCACCCTGAGTCCTTCCACCTCCCCCTCCCCACCCTGAGTCCCTCCACCTCCCACTCACCACCCTGAATCCCTCCAACTTTCCCTCCCACACCCTGAGACCCTCCAACTCTCCCTTTTTAAACATACTACTGAAAACCCACCTCTTTGAGCAAGCCTTTTATTACTCCTCTGAATCACTCATTTGCTTTGACATGCCTTTTCCTCAATTCTCTGAAATACTTTGAGACATTTTTAAAAATTCATCGTTGAGATGTGAGCGGCACTGGCAAGCTAACATTTATTGTACATAGATAGTTGCCTAGGTGGTGGTGGTTTGTTGTATCTGAGCTTGCTAGATAAAGTAAATTGTGTTGGTGTTGGACTGGAGCCACATATTGCCCAGACCAGGTAAGGATGGCAGGTTACCTTCCCTGAAGGCTAGTGAAAAGTTGTTTCATCGACCTTAAAGGTGCGAGCTATCGTTGAGTTGGCCCATTGTAAATAAGGTACACTTGATGAATCCTGAACCTTATCTAATTGATACTGAATGCAAATTGTACAGGGATCACTATGGTGCCATTAGTTAATGGTGCTCATGATTCACATACAGAAATAGTGACTTAGTAGCACAAAATCTGAGTTTTGCTGAAAAAAAAGACATGGGGCGAAATTCTTCCCTACCCGGCGGGGCGGGGGGTCCCGGCGTAGCGGGGGGTCCCGGCGTAGCGGAGTGGCGCCAACCACTCTGGGGTCGGGCCTCCCCAAAGATGCGGTATACTCTGCACCTTTAGGGGCTAGGCCTACGCTGGAGTGGCTCCCGCTCCGCCGACTGGCACCAATGGCCTTTGGCGCCACGCCGCCCGGCGTCGGGGCTGGTCGAAAGGCCTTCGCCGGTCTGCATGAGTCCGCGCATGCACCAGAGCGTCAGCGGCCGCTACGTCACCACCGGCGCATTCGCGGTGGAGGGCGTCTCTTCCGCCTCCGCCATGGTGGAGGCCGTGGCGGCGGCGGAAGAAAAAGAGTGCACCCACGGCACAGGCCCGCACACCAGTCGGTGGGCCCCGATTGCGGGCCAGGCCACTGTCGGGGCACCCCCTGGGGTCCGATCGCCACGCGGGGTGCGGGTAGGGGGGGGGGGCCAGGACCCCGGAGCCCGCTCACGCTGCCTGCTCCCGCCGGCACAGAGGTGGTTTAAACCACGTCGGCGGGTGAGGCCTGACAGCGGCGGGACTTCGGCCCATTGCAGGCCGGAGAATCGCGCGCGGGGGGCCCGCCAACCGGCGAATCCCGCCCCTGCCGATTCCCGGGTGGCGGTGAATTCCGGGCACAGCGGGGGCGGGATTTACGCTGGCCCCGGGCGATTCCCCGACCATGTGGAGGGTTGGAGAATTCTGACCCCTGTCAAAGTTTTTCATCTTGCAGTCATCAGCACAGAGACAATGGGTGAAATTCTCCCCTACCCGGCGGGGCGGGGGGTCCCGGCGTAGCGGAGTGGTGCCAACCACTCCGGCGTCGGGCATCCCCAAAGGTGCGAAGTTCTCCGCACCTTTAGGGGCTAGGCTCGCGCCAGAGTGGCTCCCGCTCCGCCGACTGGCGCCAATGGCCTTTGGCGCTACGCCGACCGCGTCGGGATTGGCGAAAAGGTCTTCGCCGGTAGGCGTGAGTCCGGCATGCGCCGGAGCGTCAGCGGCCGCTGACGTCACCACCGGCGCATGCGCGGTGGAGGGGGTCTCTTCCGCCTCTGCCATGGTGGAGGCCGTGGCGGCGGTGGAAGAAAAAGAGTGCCCCCACAGCACCAGCCCGCCCGCCGATCGGTGGGCCCCGATCGCGGGCCAAGCCACCGTGGGGGCACCCCCCGGGGTCCGATTGCCCCCCCGGGCCCCGGGGCCCGATCGCACTGCCTGCTCCCACCGGCACAGAAGTGGTTTAAACCACGTCGGCAGGAGAGGCCTGACAGCAGCGGGACTTCGGCCCATCGTGGGCCGGAAATCGCCGCGGGGGGCCCGCCGACCGGCGAGGCGCGATTCCTGCCCCCGCCGTGGCCGGAATTCTCCGCCACCCGGGAATCGGTGGGGGCAGGATTTACGCCGGCCCCGGGTGATTCCCCGGCCCTGCGGGGGGTCGGAGAATTCCGCCCAATAATTCAAAGTTTCAGGGTGTTCAACAATTTATTCTGCATGAGACAAAGATGCTGATTGGTTGGCAAGTTGACTGATTGGTTGAGGTGTTGCAATGTAGAATGCACCAGGGAACTATTGTTCCCCCATCTTTCGTTTAATTCAAGAAAATGCAATGCCTGGACACGTTCCTTTTGCCTGCAGATGACAAATGAATACATTTAGCTTCGAGCAAGTGTAAGTGACTCCCATCTTACATTGGTTATATTTATATTTCTTAACACACTCAAGATTATTCAGATAGTGTTGTCCAATTGTGGAATCACAACTAGCGTTATACATTGTTCAGTTCTGAGTTATTTTACTTTTTGCTTTTTTGAGCCTTCTCAGTCTTTTTTCAACAATACTCCAAAATAGTTCAAGCGTAGTTGTAAATTCTGAACAGAACACAAGTTGCAATTGGGTATCTACAGCACAAGGTGTATCTCACATTTCAAATAATGTAATCCTGTGTATTGTTTGATCATATTAGGTGAGCTTTGATTTCTTGACCAGTCTCCTGGATACAATTCAGAGCTCTTGGAAGCTATCATCACTCGCTGCTGTGTTATCAAAGGTACTTGCTACTAAATAGTTTCTGTGTTTGATTTTTAATGCTGAGTGTAGAAGCATAACACCCCAGCTCTGAAATCAGAAGAAATGAATCTTGAACAATTGCCATGGTACCACCTTTAACCATCTTACCCAGTGTCCCCTGTTTTATACAACACTGGAGTTCATGGTCTCAAAATGCTTCTCAAGTCTCTTTGCCATGAAAGGTCACTGCACAGCATGAGCCTTGGCTGGTTTGCTACTCAAAGGGTTGCAGAAGTCAATTAAAGCACCCTTAATGCTAGTCAGCTGAGATGAGCTAACTTAGACAGGTTGGGTATGAAACCTAGCATGTTCTTTTTCGCATGTTTATTGTGGTTTAGATTTCAGTCTTGAGCAATCCTAATCCAATGGACAATCCCAAATCAAAGGCACGTTTTACATCTCTCTAGATTTACATCTCCATTAACCGCTGTAGAAGTCCAGTGTACACTCTCACAAAGTTAAACTGATCTCCATTGTATTTACCAGTGCAGGAGGCTGAGATGTTCGGTTGACCAATATTCTGTATGGAGAAAAAGGACAGAACATTTGAATTGCTCCAGTAACTTTCACAAACTCAATTCCCCATATACATTCCAGCCAATGAGGCAGCCACTATTGTAACATATGTGCTAACCAGTGTACGCACAGCAAGACCCCACAATTTGATAACAACCAGATAATCTGTTCTGGTAAAGTTAGATGATGGATAAATCTTGCCTGGGACACTGGGAAGAACCACCCAGCTTTTCTGTGAACAAATGCAGAGGGATATAACTAGCTTCTATATAAATACATTACAACATTCGATTGTTGCAATTATGGAAACCTCAGGCGCTTGTAGCCCAGGAGGAGGCCATTCTGCCCATCCAGACTGTGCTGGTTAGTTGCCAGAGCAACACCAAATGCGTTAAGAGGCTGATCATTGTGAAAGCAATTGGTCTCATTTTCAGAGTCCATGAGGATCACTCTGCAAAATTCACAGAATTGTACATTTGAGCCTTACATTGTACCAGACGTAAGCAGATGAATTTTATCATATCATTCAACGTTGTTTTGATATCTCCATGGCCACCCCTTCCTATCTGTGTAACCTAGTCCAGCTCCACAAATCTCTTGCTGTATATTTGACCAGCGAGTATTGGTGCCGAGGAAAAATAGATAAGAAATAGAAGCAGGAGTACACCAGACAGCCTGTCCCGCCTGCTCCGCCATTCAACGCCAGTCCATTCCCCTTCAGTAATGTCACTGCACCTGATGCAGAGAACCCATGTTGTATTTCATTTTGATGTGATCACTGCTTCCATATTTTTAGATTTACTGTGTTTTGATGAAAATGATTTTCTTTCCCTGATGCAAAAATGTTTTTCCATCAGTTTCAGGAGAGAGTATGCTGCAGTCATCATGAGTATTGCCTGAATTATTCCTCAGCTAGTCTCTACCTCAATAACCTGAAGACGAGGGAGGACTTTGGCACCTTTCTTAAAGTATAATACCTATTCTGACTCTCTACAGTGCTTTTTTACTTTATTCTTTCATGGGATGTGGGTATCACTGGGAAAGCCAGCATTGTTGCCAGTTCGCTAATTGCCCCTTGAACTGATTGGCTTGCTCGGCCAGTTGAGAATCAATCACATTGCTGCAGATCTGGGAGTCACATGTAAGCTAGACCGGGTAAGGACAGCAGAGTACCCTCTGAGTCATGGTTACCTTTTGTATTAATACAAACTTTAATTTAAATACAGAATTGACCACATTAACAACAGAGAAAAACAGTTACTATTTAAGTGAAAGAAGAAACTTTAACTTATTTCCTAAACCTGTCATTACATTCCAATTAAACAATTAGCTCAAATGCCACTCATGAATAAAGTTAACAACCAGGTTTTTACTTGCTGTTCTCTGTGCAGGATCTTTGGAGAGAGAACCTGTCAGAGCCAAAACTGAAACACCTCTGTTCAGATTAAAATCCTGGGAAGAACCAATATTTTCAGACACACGTGGCTCCTTGTCTTAATTACATCACCTGTACCCAAAGCATAAGGCATTCTTCTGTCTCCCCCCACAAGATGTCCCATGACCTGTTCAGCCAGGACCAAACACAATACCCCTCATAAATTATCTTCACCCCAGTTGTCCTTTATATGCAAATAATATTCCATTAGCTAGCCAGCTGTAAACCACTAAATAGTCCTCAAATCTATTAACAGGACACTTCACCTGCAAAATCAATGATTACTTCACTTTTACCACACCTTAATCACAGTTTTAGCAGACATACTGTCTGTATGCATCTTAACCCATGTTTTAATTGCATTACTGCAAAAATATATATAAACTATAAAACAATTTCTTACATTCACCATAAATTTGTGTTGGTACCAAGTGTGATGAAGAAATGAGCTTTGAAAAATTGGCAGATTGTTGTAAAAACCTCACTGGTTCGTTGGTGCCCATCAAGGAAGAGAAGTTGTTTGGGTTGACACCTGTCTAAGTTGACACGAAATCTCCCAAGAAGTGATGAGTCACTCAGTCGGAACATGAATCGCTATGTTCTCAGCAATACTGTCACAATGACGAAAGAGCCAGAGACGACATCAGGAAACATGTGGAATGTACCACCTCAGAGTGGGTGGAGGCAGATTCAACTGAGCTTTACAAAAGGGAGTTTGATGCTTATCTGAAGAGAAAGACTTAGCAGGACTAGAGGGAATAAGGAACGGAGTGGGACTAAATGAGTTGTCCTTATAGAGAATCAGCACAGATATCATGGCCTCCGTCTATGCCATAACCATTCAATGGTCCTATATATTCCATATCAAGCCAACTGCCTATGGGGCCATGGTAGCGCAGTGATTATATTACTGGATTAGTAATCTGGAGGCCAGCATGAAGAATTCAGAGAGCCTCAGCACAAATTACACCATCAGAATTTGAGGATTGGAATTCAGATTAAAAGGTTTGCGGCACGGTAACATGGCGGTTAGCACAAATGCTTCACAGCTCCAGGGTCCCAGGTTCGAATCCCGGCTTGGGTCACTGTCTGTGTGGAGTCTGCATGTTCTCCCCGTGTCTGCGTGGGTTTCTTCCATGTGCTCCGGTTTCCTCCCACAGTCCAAAGATGTGCAGGTTAGGTGGATTGGCCATGATAAATTGCCCTTAGGGTCCAAAATTGCCCTTAGTGTCCAAATTGCCCTTAGTGTTAGGTGGGGTTACTGGGTTATGGGGATAGGGTGGAGGTATGGGCTTGGGTAGGGTGCTCTTTCCAAGAGCCAGTGCAGACTCTATGGGCCGAATGGCCTCCTTCTGCACTGTAAATTCTATGAAAATATTAAAATTTACCATGAGAGTTATAAAAGACAACCGATACAGTCATGTCACAGCAGGGAAGGAAACCTGCTGTCCTCACCCAGTTCCTGGTTATGTAGCTAGGACTTCCCCACCCTCTAACATTGCCCAGCAAACCACCCCATGGCCTCAAACCTCAAGGGAACACGTGTAGGGCAATAAATGCCAACATCCTGACAATTACCGTAATTGAAATAAAGGAATGATGAAACTTCCTTCCAGTATGAAAATGTGTAGATCCACCAAGAGATAAAGGCTACAATCGTAGGGCCTCGGACATCGCGATCTTGACCTCAATGAGGCAGGATCCAGATTTGCATACTAAAGTGAACAGCTAACGTCACTTAAATATGTCAATGCCGGAGTTTCCCACGGCTGGGATCGAACGTACATGCCTGGAAGACCTCTCCATGGCGCCATTTAGCACTGGTTTCCAGAAACGTGGACCAGACGTAACGGCACTTGGGAGATCTCCCAGCATTTAAAAATGACGCCCCTATCTCTTCCTACAATGGCCAGCAGAGCTCGTCAGTGCAGGAAATAAAGCTAAGAGCAGCCTTGGTGGGACGTTTTTTGCCGAGGCCCAAAAAAGAAACATAATCCTGTTTAATAGCGGGGTTGTTCTTGGCCATGCAGGTGCCTGTCAAACGTTTTTTTCTCATTAAATCGTGCCCAAAATCGTGAGACAAGTTTAGACAATATTACCTTTTGCCATTTTTAATAGTGTATCTTAAACAAATTGTCTTGGAAACTAGACTTGTGGACAAGAGATTCAAGTCATGAAGACTTGATATGTCAATTTTCTATTCATTCTTCGGATGTGGGCATTGCTAGGCTGGGCTAGGTCAGCATTTATTGCCCAACCCTAATTACCCTTGAGAAGGTGGTGGTGAGTTGCCTTCTTGGACCGCTGAAGTCCGTATGGTGTAGGTGTACCCACAGTGTTGTCAGGGAGGGAGTTCCAGGATTTTGACTCAGCGACAGTGAAGGAACGGCCGATATATTTACAAGTCAGGATGGTGTGTGGCTTGGAGGGGAACTTGCTGTTGGCAACGTTCCCATGTTATCTGCTGCCTTTGCCCTTCTAGGTGGCAAATGTCACAGATTTGGAAGGTGCTGTTGAAGGTGCCTTTGTTAGTTGCTGCAGTGCATCTTGTAGATGGTGCACACTGCTGCCAGTTGGTGGTAGAGGGAGTGGATGTTGAAGGTGGTAGATTGGGTGATAATCTACCGGGTTGCTTTGTCCTGGATGGTGTCAAGCTTTACGAGTGTTGTTGGAGCTGCACTCATCCAGGCAAGTGGGGAGTATTCCATCACACTCCTGACTTGCGCCTTGTAGATTATGGGCAGGCTTTGAGGAGTCAGGAGGTGAGTTACATGCCACAGCCTCTGACTTGCTCTTGAAGCCAACGAGAAGGCAAAACCACTTCTACATAACCTATTGTTTGCTGTTTTAAATAATCTGCTGGTGAAGCCCTGCTGTTTCTTCAGAAATGTTCCTCTTTTTTCTTTGCATGGTGACAGTGGTGTGAACAGAATGAGCTGTGCAAGCGACTGCACTTGTCCGACTTGCTGGTTTCTCCTCTGCAGAGGTTGACAAAGTATCCGTTACTCCTGAGGGGCCTTTGGAAGAGAAGCAACGACACAGCAGAGAAACAGAGTGTCCAAGCGATCATCAAACAGGTGGACAATTCGATATGTGAGTGCGCATTTCTAACTGCAGGAGATTCTGTTCAAATTCGCCTGCTTGGGGTTTTCAAACCGCGTGAAGCCAGACTCACTCAGCCCCTTGGCGCTTTTGCCACACAGCAGAGATTCCCCAAAAGCTTTGGTTTTACCGAAGACTATAAGAGAGGGGAGACATCACTTAACTGGAGAATACATCAGAGTAGCCCAGACCTATAGAACATGAGGATGTGGCACTTGAAAGGGGAAACCTGGATAAATTCAAAATTAATCTACAGAAAAGTATTTCAATGAGTGGTGGTGTTGCGGAACATACTAATGATGGTGGAAGCAGTTTGTATTGATTCACTCAAATGCAAAATAGTTTCCTGTTCAGAAAATAACATGTTGCGCATTTATGAGTAATTTGGGACATGACATGTAGTGAGTATAGCCTGTTTAGGAGATTCCGGTGTCTCCAGTCTGCTGTAGACTAATTGATAGAGATTAATTTGTCAACAAATATGTTATTGTATCAGGCCACTGCTAGGATGGTGGAGAGATTAGATGGACATTGATCTTTTTTCTCCAGCTGTTTCTGTGATGTTGCACAATTTTAACTCACCCTGGTTGCCAGGAAGTGGATTAATAATCAAGCAGCTCTGTTTCCCGCTAATTCACCCGCAGTCTTCATCCTATTGCCTCCCCTTCAGCCAGCTGCCTGCTTATCACCAGAAATTGTCATCGACTGACTGGCGGTGTTCCCAGTCCTCAAAGAACAAAGAAAAGTACAGCACAGGAACAGGCCCTTCAGCCCTCTAAGTCTGCACCGACCACTGTGTCCATCTAACCTAAAACCGTCTATACTTCCTGGGTCCGTATCCCTCTATTCCCATGCAATACATGTATTTGGCAAGACGCCCCTTAATCATCACTATCATACCTGTTTCTACCACCTCCTCCGGCAGTGAGTTCCAGGGACCCACTACCCTCTGTGTAAAATACTTCCCTCACACATCTCCTCTAAACATTTCCCCTTGCACCTTAAACCTATGTCCTCTCTTCCAACCTGGGAAAAGCTTCTGACTATCCACTCTATCCATGTCTCTCATAATTTTGTAGACTTCTTTCAGGTTTCCCCTCAACCTCTGTCGTTCCAGTGATAACAAACCGAGTTTATCCAACCTGATTGATTGATTTATTGTCACATGTACCGAAGTACAGTGAAAAGTATTTTTCTGAAGCCAAGGGAATGTACATACATAGTAAACAAAAGAATAATCGACAGAGATCACTAACAAATGGTACATCACCAAATAGTGATTGGTTACAGTGCAGAACAAGGGCCACATAAAGCAATACATGAGCAAGAGCAGCATAGGGCGTCGTGAATAGTGTTCTTACAGGGAACAGATCAGTCCGAGGCAGAGTTGTTGAGGATTCTAATAGCTGTGGGGAAGAAGCTGTTCCTATGGCTGGATGTGTGGGTCTTCAGACTTATGTATCTTCTTAGGGGCTGGTTTAGCACAGTGGGCTAAATAGCTGGCTTGTAATGCAGAACAATGCCAGCAGCGCGGGTTCAATTCCTGTACCAGCCCCCCGAACAGGCGCCAGAATGTGGCTACTATGGGATTTTCACAGTAACTTCATTGAAGCCTACTTGTGACAATAAGCAATTATTATTATTATTATTCTGCCTGATGGAAGGGTCTGGAAAAGGGCAAAGCCTGGGTGTGAGGAGTCTCTGACAACCTCTCCACTTAGCCAGTGCCCTACATACCAGGCAACATTCTGGTAAACCTCTTCTGTACCCTCTCCAAAGCCTCCACAACCTTCCGGTAGTGTGGCGACCAGAATTGTGCACTATATTCCACGTGTGGCCCAAAGTTCTATGTAGCTGCAGCATGGCTCACCAATTTTTACACTTAATGTCCCGACCAATGAAGGCAAGCATGCCGTATGCCTTTCTAACTACTTTATCCACCTGCGTTGCCACTTTCAGTGACTTATGGACCTGTACACCCAGATCCCACTGCCTGCCAATACTCTGAAGTAGTGTATATTTCCCAAATGTATTAGACCTTCCAAAATGCATTACCTCACATATGTTCCAGGTCATGCACAAAGTGTTTCAATGTGAAAATCCCCTTGGTTCATAGATTTTTGTTGTGTTGTGTGTGTCAGGTGACCTTGAGGGGAAAGTGAAATGGTTGGAAAGTTTTCAGAAATTCCAGCAGATTCAAGAGATGATTGTTTGGCCTCCAATCTGGGAAAGAAATAAGAAAGTGTTTCTGCCTGAGGTGAGTCTGCTCTTCTTGCCGTTCGAAAACCCGGGAACTTTAGAATGATCATTTTATGTTTTACAGTTTTGGATTCTTGTCTTTCTGACATGTTACACCAGGTGCCATCAACAGGCCTTGTTGCTCTCAGTTCATTTATTCTTTAATAGGACATGGGTGTTGCTGGCAAGACCAGCATTTGTTTCCCATCCCTAATTGCCCTTGAGCTGAGTGGTTTTCCAGGTCATTTCAGAGAGCAACTAAGAGCAACTAACATTGCTGTCACATGTCGGCCAGACTAAATAAATACAGCAGATTTCCTTCCCTAAAGGCATTGGTGAACCAGATGGGTTTTTATGACAATCGAGGATGGTTTCATGGTCACCATTACTGAGAAAAGCTTTATATATTCCATATTTTATTCATTGTATTTAAAGTGCACCATTTACTGTGGTGGGATTTGAACCCATATTCCCAGAGGATTAGCCTGAGCGTCTGGATTGCTAGTCCAGTGGCATTACCACTACACCACCCTCTCCCCAGTTGTCTCTGTTCCAATAAATCTTCCCTAATTTCTTTCTTCTTTCCTCATCACCAAAGCCTCTCACCAGGGATTGTCTTCTACACTCTTTTTCTCTGATCATGACATCTTTCTGAAAGGAAGGTGCCCAAAACAAGACACTACATTCCAATGGTGGCCTAACCCATGACTTGTGCTGACCAATCATTCGCCTTTACGTTTGTATAGTAGGTGATCCTATTTATAAAGTCTAGTATTCCATTGGTTTTCTTACAGCTTTATCAACTTATCCTTCCACTTTTTAAGATTTGCGTTTCAAAGCCTCTAAGTTCCGCCGCTCACCTGGACCCTTTAAAGTTGACCCATTTGTTGCTCAGCGCGAGATTCTGCCCCCCCCCCCCCCCCCCCCCCCCCCCCTCCCCTCCATCAGCGTTACTTATAATGAGACATGTTTAGAATGTGCCGTCACCATCTCTAAGTGTTTCCAACTGTTTGTGCACTGACCTTTGGACCATCTTGTACAAGTGATGCAATCATCAATTCATGCGAGACAGAGAGTTGAAGTGAACAATAGCTTTAATCGACTAGAACAGTGCCTGCCTGCGACTGCTCTGCCAGTGAGAGCCGCCTACAGGGCAGCTGCTCTTTATACCTCCCCTCAAGGGGGCGGAGCCCACAAGGGCACCAAAATGATACATTCTATGTAATATCGTACAATGGTCCATAGGTGGAGCCCACATGGGCAACAGCGTGATTCAGTGTAATACATGGTGAATGGTTAGTACAATACGTTCACCACAACAAGCTTGTTCATTTTCTAACTCATTGAAATTGGCTTTTGTTTCACCTAAACAGCTTCCCTATTGATTGAGTCTTCACCTTTTCGATACTCAAATCAATCCTGTTACATAAGGCTCCATTTGTTCAGTGTGGGCAAATGTATGATTGCTCAATTTAATCCAAGAAAGATAAATGTTCTCATTGGTGAGACACAGAACTGTAAAGGGATTAAACACTCCCCCCCCCCCCCCCCCCCCCAACCTCGCAGAGGGCATCAAAGGCAATAACAACAACAACCCGCATTTATGCAGCACCTTTACATAGGAACTGAGGAGCTGGAGGAGGGCATTCGGCCCTTTGCAGCTGCTCTGCCATTCATTAAGAACATGGCTGATCTGGTGGTGGTCTCAACTCCACTTTCCTGCCTGGCTCCCATAATCCTCGACACCCTCGTCTGTCAAAAAGCTATTTAACTCTGACTTGAATAAATTCAATGGTCCAGCCTCCACTCTTATCTGGGAAAGAGAATTCCAGAAACAAACAACCCCCGAGGAGAAAACATTTCTCTTCATCTCGGTCTTAAATGGTAGACCTCTTATTGTTAAATCGTGTCCCCTGGTTCTAGTCTCCCCACAAGAGGAGGTATCCTCCCTGTATTCACCCTAAAGTCCCCTCAAGATCTTATGTGGTCCAAAAAGATCACTTCTCATTCTTCTAAACTCCAGCGGATTTGCCGGCCCAACCTGTTCAACCTTTCCTTACAAGATAACCTCTCAACCCAGGACTGAGTCACGCGAACCTTCTCTGAACGGCATCTAATGCAGTTCTACCTTTTTTCAAACATAGAAACCCAAACTGTACACAATATTCCAGGTGTGCTCTCACCAAGGCCCTGTACAACTGTAGTATAAATTTCCCTATTTTTATATTCCATTCTCCGAGCACTAATTCCATTTGCCTTCAGAACCACTTGCTGTACCTTCATAGAGATTATCATAGAATTTACAGTGCAGAAGGAGGCCATTCGACCCATTGAGTCTGCACCGGCTCCTGGAAAGAGCACCCTAACCAAGGTCAACACCTCCATCCTATCCCCATAACCCAGTAACCCCACCCAACACTAAGGGCAATTCTGGACACCAAGGGCAATTTATCATGGCCAATCTACCTAATCTGCACATCTTTGGACTGTGGAGGAAACCGGAGCATCCGGAGGAAACCCGCGCACACACGGGGAGGATGTGCAGACTCCGCACAGACAGTGACCCAAGCCAGAATCGAACCTGGGACTCTGGAGCTGTGGAGCAATTGTGCTAACCACAATGCTACCGTGCTGCCATACTAACATTTTGTGATTCATGTACCAGGACACCCAGATCCCTCCGTACCATTGAGTTCTGCAATCTATCTCCAGTTTTTAAAAAATGCTGCTTTTCTATTTGTTATGTTCTTTGTTTTAGCCACAGAGAGAATCAGGTCTGGCACACGATGAGATTGTATAACATGGTGCAAGGAGTTTATTTACAAAATGCTGCTCAAACTGGGTGCAATAGAGAACGCCACAAAAGCCCGCAAACGCTCCGATTACATCACTGTGTAACATGTGACGTGACAGCAGTCAATGGTGTTACTTTGATAGATGACATTATTCTTCCTGCCAAAGTTGCCAAACACATATTTTCCACCATTATACTCCATTTGCCAAAGTTTTGCCCGCTCGCTTAACCTGTCTATATCCCTTTTCAGACTCTCTACCTCCCCTTTACAACTTATTTTTCTGTCTGACTTGGTGTCATTAACAAATTTGGCTATCGCACATTTGGTTCCTTCATCCAAACATTGGTGTATTGAGGCCCCAGCCCTGATCCCTGGGGCCCTCCGCTGGTTACAACTTGCCAATCCAAAAAAGACCAATCTTTCATCCATGCTAATGTTACCCTTTACACCATGTAAACCATAGAATCTAAAGAAACCCTACAGTGCAGAAGGAGACCATTCAGCCCATCGAGTCTGCACTGACCCTCCGAAAGAGCACCTGACCTTGGCCCACTCCCCTGCCCTATCCCAGTAACCCCACCTAGCTCAGCACGGCCAATCCACCTAACCTGCACACCTTTAGACTGTGGGAGGAAACAGGAGCATCCGGAGGAAACCCACGCAGATACAGGGAGAACGTGAAAACTCCACATAAGAGTCAACCCTGGTCAGAATCAAACCCAGGTCCCTGGTGCTGTGAGGCAGCAGTGCTAACCACTGTGCCACCATGCCGCTTGTATAGAAGGAAAGTGTCTCAAAGTGCTCTACAGGAGTAATCAGATCAAAATTGACCTTGAACCAAAAAAGAAGACATTAGGATAGGTGATAAAAAGTTGCTGAAAGAAACAGGTTTTCAGGAGGAGAGAATTGGAAGTCAGGGAGGTTTAGGAGGGGAATTCCAAAGCTTAGGGCTTCGCCATCTGTGGGGGTATTGGGGTGGGTCCGTGCAAGAGGCCAGAGCTGGAGGGAGAGCTCTTGGAGAGAGAGTAACTGGACTCCCAAATGCTTGAACTCTTTTTAAGGCATGGAGATCTAGTCAGTACCAGGTTATAGATTGGCACTGCTTCACTCATCATCCTGATTGATTTGACAGTTAAACTGCCAAACAAATTGTAAATCATTCAGGAGGATAACATTGTCTTAAGAGACATAATAGAATGTAACTGACATAAGTAATGATTACACTTGCCTCTGCTTACTCCATCACCATTACAATTCTATAATTTAAAGCTCACTTGCCAAGACATTGGAACTTTGACTATCTGCCAGAATCTTCTTAGATTTGCATTTGTGCGGGGGAAGGGTAGAATTTGGGGCAAGTGCTTCACGACCTTTATGACTTCAGCCTGGCCAGTGCTTCAATTTAAAATACCACATGAGGTAGTCTTGATTATCCACTAATTTCCATTAACTGTCAATGTTTTCTGTGCCAAGATCAAACCTCTCCTGATTAGACTGCAGGGTGATAGGAAATAACATTGAAGCCAATTCCTCCTGGGAACGACGACATTTGTGAAGTGATTTTGGAATGTTCCGGTGTGATATTGGTTACTGGAACACACAGGAGTGCTTATTAGCTTCTGGCAGCTTCATAGACTCTGACCTGTCGACATGGCAACCACAATCTCGCAAGTGTTTTTTCATCTCCTGTGCCCATATCTGGGGGCGGCCATGACCTGGTGAGAGAGTTTTCATCCCTTTTAATTATTGACTCTCATCTGCACAACAATGTCAGCAGTGTTGTCAGCAGGGACAAAAGGGTGATTTGATTTTAGCCTCAATGCTTTGAGAGTCTCATTGTCCCTTCAGGCAGCTGGTTGTTTGGAGAAGCATCTCCAATTTTCAGATCATGGGCAGAATTCGCCCCCCAAAATTTCTAAGTCTTGTCCCTGATGAGCCATCAGTTGCACGAGAGCCGAGTTGCTATACAAAAGTTAGGCTTTAATAAGCTAGAACTTAGCCCTGCGGTTGACTACAATAAAATGGACGACCGCCGGGCGTTCCGACTATTTATACCTCGGTATGGAGGCGTGGTTAACTCAGCCTCTCGACCAATCGGAGAGCCGTCACATGACTGGTCTCAACCAATCGGTCGAGAGGCACATGACCGACCAGGGCCAATGGTAAGCCGGTGTTCTGCACCAATGGCAGACAGCTATGCAAATCATACCACCACATTCACACCTTGCGGAGAAAGAAGCCGGGGGGGGGGGGGGGGGGGGATCAACGAGAGCCTGGGGGGGGGGGGGGGGGGGGGGAAAGAGAACTGGTGGTATGAGTAGCAGCCGGGAGAACAAAAATTTTCTCTCCTTTTCTTTTATTACATTTTTGGCTTCCCACTGGCCCAGACAATTAGCAATATTACACAAAGTCCCAACAAAGTCCATGAAGCTGTTTAAATTTAGATCGATTCGATCAGTCTTTTCGTGGCCCGTGATGTTCTGGCAGACCGACGCAGTGGAGTAGGTGACGTCGGTTCAGCCGATGGTGGTGGTTCCACTGACGTCCTGGAGTCCGGGAGCGATGGTCCTTGAATAGTCTCTGTCACCCGAGCTGGCTGTGGAGACGCCATGGATGGGGAAGGGGTGACCTGGGTGGGGCGCTGGGGGGAAAAAAACAAGGGGGGGGTCTGTGGTGAAGGGGGGGGAAGGCCGCACGCCGGCGGGTGCCAGGTCCCGGAGGGAGACCGTGTCCTGTCGACCGTCGGGGTACTCCATGTACGCATACTGCGTGTTAGCGTGGAGTAACTGGACTTGTTCCACCAACGGGTCGGACTTGTGCACCCGCACATGCTTCCGGAGCAAGATGGGTCCGGGGGTGACCAGCCACGTCGGGAGAGGGGATCCGGAGGACGACTTCCTGGGGAAGACAAGAAGACGTTCATGAGGTGTCTGATTTGTTGCGGTACAGAGGAGTGAGTGGATAGAATGTAGGGCATCGGGGATAACCTCTTGCCATTGGGAAATAGGGAGATCTCTGGACCAGAGGGCCAGTAGGATGGTTTTCCAGTTGGTACCATTCTCCCGCTCGAAGCGGGAGAATTCGTTACCACCAGGAAGTAAATGTTGCGGTTGTTAGAGGGAAGGGGCCCCTTGAAGTCAATGCTGAGACGTTCGAAGGGGCGGGATGCTTTGATCAGGTGTGCGCGCTCGGGGCGGTAGAAGTACGGTTTGCACTCGGCGCAGATGTGGCAGTCACGGGTTACTGTCCTGACTTCCGCGATGGAGAAAGGCAGGTTGCGGGCCTTAATGAAATGGTAGAGACGGGTCACCCCTGGATGGCAGAGGTCCGCGTGGAAGGAGCGGAGGCGGTCTATCTGCGCGCTGGCGCAGGTACCGCGGGACAGGGCATCAGGAGGCTCATTGAGCTTCCCAGGACGATACAAGATCTCATAGTTGTACATGGACAACTCGATCCGCCACCGCAAGATCTTGTCATTCTTAATCTTGCCCCTTTGTGCATTGTCAAATATGAAGGCTACTGACCGTTGGTCTGTGAGGGGGGTAAACCTCCTGCCGGCCAAATAGTGCCTCCAATGTCGCACGGCTTCGACTATGGCCTGGGCTTCCTTTTCCACAGAGGGGTGGTGGAGTTCGGAAGCCTGGAGGGTTCTGGAGAAGAAGGCCACGGGTCTGCCCGCTTGGTTCAGGGTGTCCGCCAGAGCTACTTCTGATGCGTCGCTCTCGACCTGGAAGGGGAGGGACTCGTCGATGGCGCGCATCGTGGCCTTTGCGATGTCCGCTTTGATGAGGCTAAAGGCCTGGCAGGCCTCTGTCGACGGCGGGAAGGTCGTGGTTTGCATGAGGGGACGGGCCTTGTCGGCGTAATTGGGAACCCATTGGGCTTAGTAAGCGAAGAAACCCAGGCAGCGTTTGAGGGATTTGAGGGTATTGGGGAGAGGGAGTTCCATCAGGGGGCGCATGCGTTCGGGGTCGGGGCCTATCACTCCTTTACGCACTACATAGCCGAGGATGGCTAGACGGTCGGTGCTAAACACGCACTTATCCTTATTGTACGTGAGGTTAAGGAGTTTTGCGGTTTGGAGGAATTGCTGGAGGTTGGGTCATGGTCCTGCTGATCGTGGCCGCAGATGGTGACATTATCAAGATACGGGAAGGTAGCCCGTAATCCGTACTTGTCGATCATTCGGTCCATCTCCCGTTGGAAGACCGAGACCCCATTTGTGACACCAAATGGAACCCTAAGGAAGTGGTAGAGGCGCCCATCTGCCTCAAACGCGGTGTATTTGCGGTCACTCGCGCGGAGGGGGAGCTGGTGGTAAGCGGACTTAAGGTCCACAGTGGAGAAGACCTTGTATTTCGCGATATCGTTTACCATGGTGGAAATACGGGGGAGTGGATAGGCGTCCAGTTGCGTAAACCGGTTGATGGTCTGGCTATAGTCGATGACCATCCGGTTTTTCTCCCCAGAGAAGCGTGCAGGCCAGGCGCGGGGGCCCGGGGGTGGGGGGTGCGCAGCGTCCGGGAAGGCCCGGAGGAGAGAGAGAGGCGCGCAGGCCAGGCGCGGGGGCCCGGGGGTGGGGGGGGGGGGAGTTGCACGGCGTCCGGGAGGGCCCGGAGGAGAGAGAGAGGCACGCAGGCCGGGGGCAGGGGCCCGGGGGCGGGGAGGGAGAGAGTTGCGTGGGGTCCAGGAAGGGACCGGTAGGGCCCGGAGGAGAGAGAGAGGCGCGCAGGCCGGGCGCAGGGGCCCGGGGGGGGAGAGAGTTGCACGGCGCCCAGGAGGGGACCGGAAGGGCCCGGAGGAGAGAGAGAGGCGCGCAGACTGGGCGCAGGGGCCCGGGGGCAGGGGGGAGAGTGTTGCGCGGCGTCCAGGAAGGGCCAGCAAGGGCCCGGAGGTGGGGATCCCTGGTCGCTGCGCGGAACCGCAGCGACCGTTTTGGCCTGGCAGACAGCGGAGAAGTGGCCCTTCTTCCCGCAGCTCTTACAGAGGGCGGAGCGGGCTGGGCAGCGCAAGCGAGGGTGTTTCACGAACCCGCAAAAGTAGCAGCGGGGCCCCGTGGACTTGTTGGGGCGTCCCGCGGCGCAGGCCTGAGGGAGGTCGGGAGTGGCGGATGGCGGTGGGGAAGCGTGCCAGGAGGCTCAGGGCGCTGCAGCGCGGCTGGGGACATAGGCGCGGGCGTTTAGATCGGCGACCTCCAGGGAGGTGGAGAGAGTCCGTGCCTCAGTTAAGCTGAGGTCGTCTTTCTCCAGCATCCGCTGGCGGATAGCGGGTGACTGCATCCCAGCCACGTAAGCGTCTCTGATCAGTAGTTCCATGCGCTCTGTAGCTGAAACTGCCAGGCAGGAGCAGTTCCTCCCCAGGATGGCGAGGGCCTGGTAAAATTGGTCTAATGACTCACCGGGGAGCTGTTGTCTGGTGGCCAGCAGATGTCGGGCGAATACCCTGTTGACTGGTTTAAGGAATTGTCCATTCAGCTTTAGCATGGCGGCATCGTAATCTTTCTCCTCCTTGATTATCGGGTAGGCTGCTATATCCACGCTGGAGTGGAGGATGTGAAGCTTCTGTGCCATGGTGGGGGGGCTGGTTGCAGACTCCAGGTATCCTTCGAGACATGCCAGCCAATGTTGAAAAAGTTCTGCAGAGTTCGGAGTTTGCGGGCTGATGCGGAGGCATTCGGGCTTGAGCCGGAACTCCATCTTCAAAAATCTAGCTTATTAAATTGATGAGCCATCAATTGCACGAGAGACGAGTTGCTATACAAAAGTTAGGCTTTAATAAGCTAGAACTTAGCCCTGCGGTTGACTACAATAAAATGGACGACTGCCGGACGTTCCGACTATTTATACCTCGGTATGGAGGCGTGGTTAACTCAGCCTCTCGACCAATCGGAGAGCCGTCACATGACTGGTCTCAACCAATCGGTCGAGAGGCACATGACCGACCAGGGCCAATGGTAAGCTGGTGTTCTACACCAATGGCAGACAGCTATGCAAATCATACCACCACAGTCCCCAGCAGGGAAAGCGTTGAGTTTTCCGCTGGATGAGTCGGCGCAATGCAGATCACAATCCACCCACACTTGGTCTTTTCTTTGGACCTTTGGGAGATTCCCACCGGGAAAGAGATGTGCAGGACCTAGAGACGCCAGCCCAGTTGACTCCCTGGAGATCAGAAGCTGTTTTTAATGCATGTTCCATCTCGAGACAAACGTACAGCACCCCACTCACTCACTATAGAGACCCCCTCCCCACTCGCAGTCATCAGGCCCCCCCATAACAGGTACCAGCACCCCCGCCTCAAGTTACCGACGCCCCACATTGGGGTTGCCGAAGGCCCCCTCTTTCAGCCCCCCCCTTCATGTCCTCCCCCTGTTCAGGCCCCCCCCCCCCACCCCCGGCAGTTCTGCTTGGCCAGGTTGACACTGCCTGGTGACCAGCTGCCCTGTCCCCGACCTCCCAGGGGCTGCAATGGCCTCCAAGCCCACCGCTCTGGTCTCCATTGATAGAAGAACAGAAATGATTCCTGCCGTCCTCACACTGCGCTGTAAGGACGTGAACCAGATTGCATCTAGCGGGGCCGGGAGCATTGTTCAGCTCTCGATGATAACTCCATTTAGTGGGTCTCCCGCTATTCTCCGGGAATAGTGGGAGGTGTGTCGGGAGCAATGTGGGCGGAGAATCACCACTGATATTTCCTGGCCCAGGTTTCTCCTGTGTTGTGCTTGTCCAATGGAGGGTCAGCAGCATCTTTGCCAAAAAAGTCATCAGCAATGTCAGAGACACACACATCAGTCTAATGAATGGAAGTCAGGCTTTCCTTGTTAGCAAATAATTCATCACTGGGGAGTTTGGCCTCGTGTCAGTCAGCTGGAGGCCTTGAGCAACTGTTCAATCTTAGCTGTTAGATATTAGATTTTGAAAAAGCGTGTGGGATACTTGGAGATAAATAACTTACGTTGAATGTCATTCCCTGCAGGCTAGTTCTGGGTAATGGAAATAAACAGTGTGGGAGATGAGATCACTTTGCTGCTTCCTCCTGTGTTGATTTTGCAACAGTTTACCTCATTCCAGGATAGAGCCTTCATCTTAAAAAGATTCTACATTTTAAAAATACCTTTCATAATCTTGGGACTATCCCAAAGCCCATCAAAACCAATCACTTTCTTATGAAGTGCAGTTGCTGTTGAAATGTAAGAAATGCGGCTACAATTATTGTCTATTTAGCCAATGCTAAGTCCCAGAGCTAAGCAGCTTCTCCCGATGCTGCTGTGTTGAGTGTGGCCTCGGCTGAGTCTGTGGGTTGGACATTCTTCTATGATGTGGTGCATCGTTTGTTTCTCACACATAGGAGGCTGGCACTAATGCCTGTGATGATCGGAATACCTTGCCCCTTTAAGAGGCTTGTGATGATCGGAATACATTGCCCCTTTAAGAGGCTTGGAACCCTGGGGGACTCCGCCTCTGGCCACGCCCCCTGTGAAACAGTACTTAAGAGGAGACTCAATTTTGCGAGCACACTTCTCATGGAGGCTGCCATTGTTCACTGCTTATTAAAGCCTTTGATTACTGACCTAGCTTTCGTGTCGTAATTGAGAGTGCCTCAATTTAATAAGCAGTGCACATCAAGATGGACAGCGGTCTGAAACCAGAGAAACTCAACCTGGATGGCAGGACGCCTGAAGCCTCGGAAATCTTTAAACATTGGCTCCGGTGTTTTGAGGATTATCTGGACTCCTCACCGTCTGATGTCGACAGCGCTCGCAAGCTGCGCTTCCTACATGGCCGGGTGAGCCACCGAATCTCCGCCATGATTGAAACTGCTACGACCTATGAGGCGGCGATCGAAATATTGAAGAAACGCTTCATAAAGACTACCAATGAGGTACATGCCAGGCATTTGCTCTCGACCTGCAGCCAGCGCTCCGGAGAAATGCTGGACGAGTTCGTGGAAAGACTCACCGCGCTCGCGAGGAACTGCGACCACAAAGCAGTGACGGCTGAAGAACACAGGGACTTACACATTCGCGACGCCCTTGTGTCTGGCATCAGGTCATCGTACATCCGGCAGCGGCTCCTAGAAGACGGGGCGAAGGATCTCCAAGGCACGGTAACGCTCGCCTCTTCTCTCGAAACAGCCCACCATAACCTCCGTACGTACTCCGCGGACCTTACGAATCCCTCCCGATCCCCTCCAGACTCGGCCACGCTACAGGGCTGTGCCACGCGTAGATCCACTCACTCCGGGGGCTCCCCATGCTATTTCTGTGGGCAAGGCCAGCACCCACGTCAGCGTTGTCCGGCCCGATCCGCGACCTGCAACGACTGCGGGAAGAAGGGGCACTTCGCGAAAGTCTGCCTGGCTGGGCCCAAAGGCCACAAACAAAAGTCTCACCGGGCCCAGAAATCAAGCTCCCGGCCTCACATACCCCGCAACGCGGCTGCACTGCGGCCAGACACGCCCACTTCTGACGCGTCATCGACCTCGTGCGAGTCATGGGAGCGGCCATCTTGGCGGCGGCCATCTTCGAAACCCGACACGTGCGACCGGCGGCGGCGGCCATCTTGTGACTCCGGGCGGCCATTTTGTGAGTCCGACTCTGACGGTCCGCACCTAGGAGCGATCACGCTTGATCAATCACGGCCGAAACACCTGCGAAACTCGATGATGTGGGTGCGAATCAACGGCCAAGACACTCCCTGCCTGTTCGACTCCGGGAGCACGGAGAGCTTTATCCACCCAGACACGGTAAGGCGCTGCTCCCTGCGCACCCATCCCGCCTCCCAAACTATCGCCCTCGCCTCAGGGTCCCATTTGGTTCAAATCACGGGGTATTGTGTCGCTGACCTCACAATTCAAGGCGCGAAATACTCCCGTTTTAAACTGTACATTTTTCCTCAACTCTGCACCCCCCTGCTGCTTGGCCTCGACTTTCAGTGCAGCCACCGGAGCCTGACACTGAAGTTCGGCGGACCCCTGCCCCCACTCAGTCTGCAGCCTGGCGACACTCAAAGTTGCGCCATCCCGCCTCTTCGCGAACCTCACTCCCGACTGTAAGCCCATTGCCACCAAGAGTCGCCGGTACAGTACCCAAGACTTGACTTTCATCAAGTCGGTGGTTCAGCGGCTACTAAAAGAGGGGGTCATAGAGGCCAGCAACAGCCCTTGGAGGGCCCAGGTATTAGTAGTCCGCTCCGGGGAAAAGCAACGCATGGTTGTGGATTATAGCCAGACAATAAACCGCTTCACACAACTCGATGCGTACCCACTTCCCCGAATAGCTGAAATGGTGACCCAAATTGCCCAGTATCGGGTATTCTCCACGGTTGACCTCAAATCGGCCTACCACCAACTCCCTATTCGCTCAGAGGACCGCCCCTACACGGCTTTTGAAGCAGCCGGTCGGCTGTTTCACTTCCTCAGGGTACTCTTTGGTGTTACAAACGGAGTCTCCGTTTTCCAGAGGGCGATGGATCAAATGGTGGACCAGTACGGCTTACGGGCAACCTTCCCGTACTCGGACAACGTCACCATCTGCGGCCATGACCAGCAGGACCACGACGCAAACCTGAGGAAGTTCCTCCAGACTTCCTCACCTACAACAAAGAGAAATGCGTGTTCCACACAACCCGGCTCGCCATCCTCGGCTACGTCGTGGAGAACGGGGTCCTAGGCCCGGACCCCGACCGCATGCGTCCCCTTAAGGAACTCCCCCTCCCCCGTAGCCTCAAGGCACTCAAACGGTGCTTGGGGCTTTTCTCCTATTACGCCCAGTGGGTCCCCAGATATGGGGACAAAGCCCGGCCACTCATTAAGACCACGGTTTTTCCTCTGACGGATGAGGCCCAGTCGGCTTTCAACCGTATCAAGGCCGGCATCATCAAGGCCGCCATGCACGCGGTGGACGAAGCCATCCCCTTTCAAATAGAAAGCGATGCATCAGACGTCGCCCTGGCTGCTACCCTCAACCAAGCGGGCAGGCCAGTAGCGTTCTTCTCCCGAACCCTCAACGCCTCGGAAATTCGACACTCTGCAGTCGAGAAGGAGGCACAAGCCATAGTGGAGGCCGTGCGACACTGGAGGCACTACCTAGCTGGTAGGAGGTTCACCCTCATCACCGACCAACGGTCGGTCGCCTTTATGTTCGATAACGCACAACGGGGCAAAATAAAGAACGACAAGATTCTGAGGTGGAGAATAGAGCTCTCCACCTATACGTACGATATTAAATATCGCCCGGGGAAGCTCAACGAGTCCCCAGATGCCCTGTCTCGCGGCACGTGCGCCAACGCGCAATTGGACCGCCTGAGAGCCATCCACGATGACCTCTGCCACCCGGGGGTCACCCGGCTTGCCCACTTCATCAAGTCCCGCAACCTGCCCTACTCCACAGGGGAGGTCAAGACCATGACTAAGGCATGCCAGATCTGTGCAGAATGCAAACCGCAGTTCTATCGACCAGACAAGGCCCGCCTGATAAAAGCCTCTGGGCCCTTTGAGCGACTAAGCGTGGACTTCAAAGGGCCTCTCCCGTCCAACAATCGCAACATCTATTTCCTCACCGTCATCGATGAATTCTCCCGCTTCCCTTTTGCTGTCCCCTGCCCCGATACTACCTCGGCCTCCGTGATCAAGGCACTGCGCAGCATCTTCGCTCTGTTTGGTTTCCCCGCTTATATCCACAGCGACCGGGGTACATCGTTCATGAGCGATGAGCTGCGTCGGTACCTGCTCAGCAAGGGCATCGCCTCGAGCAGGACGACGAGCTATAACCCGCGGGGAAACGGGCAAGTGGAGAGGGAGAACGCGACAGTTTGGAAGACTGTCCTCCTAGCCCTACAGTCAAGGAATCTCCCTATCGCCCGCTGGCAGGAGGTCCTACCCAATGCCCTGCACTCCATTAGGTCACTCCTCTGTACAGCCACAAACGAGACCCCTCACAATCGTTTGTTTGTCTTCCCCAGGAAGTCCACCTCTGGAGTCTCGCTTCCACCCTGGCTGACGACTCCGGGTCCAGTCCTACTCCGGAGGCATGTGAGGAGCCATAAAACGGATCCCATAGTCGAGAGGGTCCACCTGCTGCACGCAAACCCTCGTTATGCCTACGTCGAGCACCCCGATGGCAGGCAGGACACTGTCTCCCTGCGAGACCTGGCACCCGCTGGCTCTCCCACCAACTCCACCGATCCTCCCACCGACCCCCCCCCCCTTCTACCGACGCTCCCGGCCCTACACTGAACGCCGACTTCGACAGCGCCCCCTCCATAGCGCCCCCTGCCCCCCAGCCGACACCAACCACCCTAATCACTCCTGATACCCCCCCCCCTCTCCAAGGCGGACAAAGCTTCAGTCAACCGTGCTCCCGGATAGACCACCATCGGAACCGACCGCATCCACGGACTATCAGACCACCACAAAGACTGAACTTATAATTTAAAAACACTTCATCCCCGACGGACTATGTTTTTTTTAAACAGGGGGTGAATGTGATGATCGGAATACCTTGCCCCTTTAAGAGGCTTGTGATGATCGGAATACATTGCCCCTTTAAGAGGCTTGGAACCCTGGGGGACTCCGCCTCTGGCTACGCCCCCTGTGAAACAGTACTTAAGAGGAGACTCCATTTTGCGAGCACACTTCTCATGGAGGCTGCCATTGTTCACTGCTTATTAAAGCCTTTGATTACTGACCTAGCTTTTGTGTCGTAATTGAGAGTGCCTCATTTAATGCCCCATCTGTGGAGGTTGGCCAAGCAGGGGTTGTGGCTTGTACTGAACCTGTTAAGAGTGGACCACTCTTCCCTTGGAAGGTTGAAACTAGGTGGCGAATTTGCGCACAGTGAGCTGCACTAACAGCAATGTGATAACGGTGATGTTGGTGAATTTGCGCGCAGTGAGCTCCCACTAACAGCAATGTGATAACGGTGATGTTGGTGAATTTACACACAGTGAGCTGCCCTAACAGCAATGTGATAACGGTGATGTTGGTGAATTTACACACAGTGAGCTCCCACTAACAGCAATGTGATAACGGTGATGTTGGTGAATTTACGCGCAGTGAGCTCCCGCTAACAGCAATGTGATAACGGTGATGTTGGTGAATTTGCAGGCAGTGAGCTCCCACTAACAGCAATGTGATAACGGTGATGTTGGTGAATTTACGCACAGTGTGCTCCCGCTAACAGCAATGTGATAACGGTGATGTTGGTGAATGTGCGCAGTGAGCTCCCGCTAACAGCAATGTCATAACGGTGATGTTGGTGAATGTGCGCAGTGAGCTCCCACTAACAGCAATGTGATAACGGTGATGTTGGTGAATGTGCGCAGTGAGCTCCCGCTAACAGCAATGTGATAACGGTGATGTTGGTGAATTTGCGGGCAGTGAGCTCCCACTAACAGCAATGTGATAACGGTGATGTTGGTGAATGTGCGCAGTGAGCTCCCGCTAACAGCAATGTGATAACGGTGATGTTGGTGAATTTACGCGCAGTGAGCTCCCGCTAACAGCAATGTGATAACGGTGATGTTGGTGAATGTGCGCAGTGAGCTCCCACTAACAGCAATGTGATAACGGTGATGTTGGTGAATGTGCGCAGTGAGCTCCCGCTAACAGCAATGTCATAACGGTGATGTTGGTGAATTTGCAGGCAGTGAGCTCCCGCTAACAGCAATGTGATAACGGTGATGTTGGTGAATGTGCGCAGTGAGCTCCCGCTAACAGCAATGTGATAACGGTGATGTTGGTGAATGTGCGCAGTGAGCTCCCACTAACAGCAATGTGATAACGGTGATGTTGGTGAATGTGCGCAGTGAGCTCCCGCTAACAGCAATGTGATAACGGTGATGTTGGTGAATTTGCGGGCAGTGAGCTCCCACTAACAGCAATGTGATAACGGTGATGTTGGTGAATGTGCGCAGTGAGCTCCCGCTAACAGCAATGTGATAACGGTGATGTTGGTGAATTTACGCGCAGTGAGCTCCCGCTAACAGCAATGTGATAACGGTGATGTTGGTGAATGTGCGCAGTGAGCTCCCACTAACAGCAATGTGATAACGGTGATGTTGGTGAATGTGCGCAGTGAGCTCCCGCTAACAGCAATGTGATAACGGTGATGTTGGTGAATGTGCGCAGTGAGCTCCCACTAACAGCAATGTGATAACGGTGATGTTGGTGAATTTGCAGGCAGTGAGCTCCCGCTAACAGCAATGTCATAACGGTGATGTTGGTGAATTTGCAGGCAGTGAGCTCCCGCTAACAGCAATGTGATAACGGTGATGTTGGTGAATGTGCGCAGTGAGCTCCCGCTAACAGCAATGTGATAACGGTGATGTTGGTGAATGTGCGCAGTGAGCTCCCACTAACAGCAATGTGATAACGGTGATGTTGGTGAATTTGCAGGCAGTGAGCTCCCGCTAACAGCAATGTGATAACGGTGATGTTGGTGAATGTGCGCAGTGAGCTCCCGCTAACAGCAATGTGATAACGGTGATGTTGGTGAATGTGCGCAGTGAGCTCCCACTAACAGCAATGTGATAACGATGATGTTGGTGAATTTGCAGGCAGTGAGCTCCCACTAACAGCAATGTGATAACGGTGATGTTGGTGAATGTGCGCAGTGAGCTCCCACTAACAGCAATGTGATAACGGTGATGTTGGTGAATTTGCACACAGTGAGCTCCGGCTAACAGCAATGTGATAACGGTGATGTTGGTGAATGTGCGCAGTGAGCTCCCACTAACAGCAATGTGATAACGGTGATGTTGGTGAATGTGCGCAGTGAGCTCCCACTAACAGCAATGTGATAACGGTGATGTTGGTGAATTTGCAGGCAGTGAGCTCCCACTAACAGCAATGTGATAACGGTGATGTTGGTGAATTTACGCGCAGTGAGCTCCCGCTAACAGCAATGTGATAACGGTGATGTTGGTGAATTTGCAGGCAGTGAGCTCCCGCTAACAGCAATGTGATAACGGTGATGTTGGTGAATGTGCGCAGTGAGCTCCCACTAACAGCAATGTGATAACGGTGATGTTGGTGAATTTGCACACAGTGAGCTCCGGCTAACAGCAATGTGATAACGGTGATGTTGGTGAATTTGCAGGCAGTGAGCTCCCACTAACAGCAATGTGATAACGGTGATGTTGGTGAATTTGCAGGCAGTGAGCTCCCACTAACAGCAATGTGATAACGGTGATGTTGGTGAATTTGCGCACAGTGAGCTCCCACTAACAGCAATGTGATAACGGTGATGTTGGTGAATTTGCGCACAGTGAGCTCCTGCTAACAGCAATGTGATAACGGTGATGTTGGTGAATTTGCGCACAGTGAGCTCCCACTAACAGCAATGTGATAACGGTGATGTTGGTGAATTTGCGCACAGTGAGCTCCTGCTAACAGCAATGTGATAACGGTGATGTTGGTGAATTTGCAGGCAGTGAGCTCCCGCTAACAGCAATGTGATAACGGTGATGTTGGTGAATTTGCAGGCAGTGAGCTCCCGCTAACAGCAATGTGATAACGGTGATGTTGGTGAATTTGCGCACAGTGAGCTCCGGCTAACAGCAATGTGATAACGGTGATGTTGGTGAATTTGCAGGCAGTGAGCTCCCACTCTTCTTCAAAACAGTGCCACAGGATCTTTGACTGGGTGAGGTGGGGGAGGGGGGGTGTTGGAGGGAGTGGAGGAGATGGTATAGAAGGGACTTTGGTTTAACTGAGCTGAATGACAGCACCCCTGACCGAGCAGTACTTCCTGAGTACCACACTGGAGTCTCGTCCTTGGTTTTGTCTTTGAGGCTCTTGAGTGGAGCTTTAAACCCAAAACGTTCTGGCTCACGGCTGAAGATTCTACCCATGCTACCCATTGAGCCATGGCAACATGGTCCTGACATTTACACTCCTAACTTTTGCTTTGGGGAGTGAGGAGGTGAGTTACTCACCACAGAATTCCCAGATTCTGACCTGTTCTTGTAGCCACAGTATTTATATGACTAGTCCAGTTCAGTTTCTGGTCAATGGTCAATGGTAACCCCCAGGATGTTGATGGAAGGGGTCATTGCTGAATCCCCCACTATCACTTTGCTGATGATCAAGAGTAGACTGATGGGGCAGTAATTGGCTGGGTTGGATTTGTCCTGCTCCCTGTGAATGGACATACCTGGATAATCTTCCAAATTTCTGGCTCCTGTAGCTGTACTGGAACAGCTTGGTTAGGGGCACGAGAAGCTCTGGAGCGCAAGTCTTCAGTACTATTGCTGGAATGTTGTCAGGGCCCACAGCCATTGCGGTATCCAGTCATTTCAACCATTTCTTGATATCATATGGAGTGAATTAAGTTGGCTGATGATTGGCATCTGATGAGATCTAGCATGCGGAAGTGGTGAAGTCTTGCGACACTAAAACTCAGTAGAAATTGGAGTTAAACTACTCGGATGCAAACAAGAATCTTTATTGCCTCTATTTGATTACAATTGGGAGAAACTTAAATCGATTCTCAATAAAGTCCGACTAGCAAAAGGACTTAAAGAGGAGTAACCTATAAACAATTTAACTTTCATAATAATACCGGAATGGTTTATTGCTTACAGAAAATAAGGATAGCAAGTAGTTAGATCAAAGTATAGGATGATCCTGGATAAAGGTGGCCGTACGGACCATCATGTTTAAGGAGAATCTTATCAGACTTTAGGCATCTATCTACACCTCTGTCGTCCCAATTGGTTTGGTTTAGAATCAAATACACTTGATTTGATGGTTAACTGTCAATCCTTAATGTGCAACATAAGTTCTGAATGTTTCATGTTTGAATATTTGTGTATGCTATAGAATGCGATTCTGTGCTTTTATCAAGACTGGTTTCCACTGATTTTCTGCTGACTTTGCTTTTATCCACATTCTGGACAATGGCGCCTTCATATTGCTATGGTGCTTACTTGGCCTTGATCTGATTACAGGTACAGCTCATTTCTTAATGTCAAACTGACTTTAAAAATATGTTCATCTGGACAATATCTTTTTCATCTTGCTTAGTGAAAATGTTACTTTTATCTCCAATGAGTTTATGCATGTGTCAGGCTTTTTGTGTCTCTGTTGAAGCTGTGTGTTTTGTCATGGCCTGAGGTTATGAGTGCTGAAATCCTCATTTTAAATGGGTATTAAAACTGGGTCTTAATATTTACATTAAAGTAGCTTTTATACCTATCAGATCTATCAGGAAATAGTTGATTACTATCAGCATCTGTGATGCTGGGGACCTCAGGAAGCCATTCCCAATCCTTAGCCCTGCAAATTTTGCATGACGGGGATTGTGAGGAGTTCCCGGGTGATTTTCTTTTTCACTGCCTCTGTCTGGACCGCTCTCCAGCTTCCAGATAGGGTCTCTCTTCTGGGGATGTTCCTGACAGGGGTCTCTGTTCTGGGAAGGGGGGCTTCTGACAGGAGTCTCTGTTCTGGGAGGGGGGGCTTCTGACAGGAGTGTCTCTTTTGGGAGGGAGCACTTCTGACAGGGGTCTCTCTTAGAACATAGAACATTACAGCGCAGTACGGGCCCTTCAGCCCTCGATGTTGCGCCGACCCATGAAACTATCCGAAGCCTATCTGACCTACACTATTCCATTTTCATCCATATGTCTATCCAGTGACCACTCAAATGCCCTTAAATTTGGCGAGTCTGCTACTGTTGCAGGCAGGGCGTTCCACACCCCTACTACTCTCCGAGTAAAGAAACTGCCTCTGACATCTGTCCTATATCTATCACCCCTCAATTTAAAGCTATGCCCCTCATGTTGGTCATCACCATCCGAGGAAAAAGACTCTCACTGTCCACCCTATCTAACCCTCTGACTATCTTATATGTCTCTATTAAGTCACCTCTCAGCCTTCTCCTCTCTAACGAAAACAACCTCAATTCCTTGAGCCTTTCCTCGTAAGACCTTCCCTCCATACCAGGCAACATCCTAGTAAATCTCCTCTGAACCCTTTCTAAAGCTTCCACATCCTTCCTATAATGTGGTGACCAGAACTGCACGCAGTACTCCAGGTGCGGCCGCACCAGAGTTTTGTACAGTTGCTGCATGACCTCGTGGCTCCGAAACTCAATCCCCCTACTGATAAAGGCTAGCACACCATATGCCTTCTTAACAGCCCTATTAACCTGGGTGGCAACTTTCAGGGATTTATGTACCTGGATGCCGAGATCTCTCTGTTCATCTACACTACCAAGAATCTTGCCATTAGCCCAGTACTCTGCATTCCTGTTACTCCTTCCAAAGTGAACCACCTCACACTTTTCCGCATTAAACTCCATCTGCCACCTCTCAGCCCAGCTCTGCAGCTTATCTATGTCCCTCTGTAACCTATAGCATTCTTCAGCACTATCCACAACTCCACCGACCTTCGTGTCATCTGCAAATTTACTAACCCATCCTTCTACACCCTCTTCCAGGTCATTTATAAAAATGACAAACAGCAGTGGCCCCAAAACAGATCCTTGCGGTACACCACTAGTAACTGAACTCCAGGATGAACATTTGCCATCAACCACCACCCTCTGTCATCTTTCAACTAGCCAATTACTGATCCAAACCGCTAAATCACCTTCAATCCCATACTTCCGTATTTTCTGCAATAGCCTACCGTGGGGAACCTTATCAAACGCCTTACTGAAATCCATATACACCACATCGCTTTACCCTCATCCACCTGTTTGGTCACCTTCTCAAAAAACTCAATAAGGTTTGTGAGGCATGACCTACCCTTCACAAAACCGTGTTGAGTATCGCTAATCAACTTGTTCTTTTCAAGATGATTATAAACCCTATCTCTTATAACCTTTTCCAACATTTTACCCACAACCAAAGTAAGGCTCACAGGTCTATAATTACCAGGGTTGTCTCTACTCCCCTTCTTGAACAAGGGGACAGCATTTGCTATCCTCCAGTCTTCCGGCACTATTCCTGTCGACAAAGACGACATAAAGATCAAGGACAAAGGCTCTGCAATCTCTTCTTGGGGATTTTCTGACAGGGATCTCTTTATTTAGGAGGACTCTGTTGGGATCTCTTTATTTAGGGTGTCTCTGTGGGGGGATTCATTTTACTTAGGGGGTCTCTGGTGAGGGGGCGATAAGGGGATAAGGGGGGACTGGTGGGTGTGTGGTGGGCAGGTCCTGTATTGTTTGGGGGGGGGGGGGTTGTAGGGCTGCCCTCCCATGAACTTTGGGGGCAACTCCTTTCAAGAGTTACCCCCTTGGCCCACCGCACAGGGCCATGTTTGTCAGGACCAGCAGTAATTCTCGCCCATGTGACTCCCGGTCCAGAGGACAGGAGAATCATGAGGGCCCGGGGAATACGTGCCCAGCCCGTTAAGTGGATGCAAATGGGTCTTATCCTCCTGGCTGGCATGGGGCACGAACTTCGACCCTGACACCAGCGGGGGTGGGGGAGGGAGTAAGGGAGTATCGGGAACAGATTGCGACTTTCACCCAGACACTGGATTCTCCGCCTCATCGGGAACTCTGCTATTGGCGGCACAAGGCGGAGAATTCAGCACGTTGTATTTTTGACGAATAAACTAGTGGAAAATGCGTTCAACTCAGTGGAGGTTGGAAAATCAGTTCTCCTTATTGTTGCTCCCCATTGAGACAGTTAATTGATGATGTTTAAGGCAAGAACCCCTTTTTATATTTACGTTTTGCTGCGGACAGTGATTGGTTCTGTAAAAGAAAATGCTAAATATTAAACTGGATCTTAACATGCATGCAAATTTCCATTGTGAAAATCAAAAGATTCACTTACAGCAAGAATAAACCTCCCTGGAGGGTTATCGTAGATCCTTCATCTCCACTCCCTTCCAGCTGGACTTTACACATCCGGGAATATTTGTAAAGGGGTGTCGCACCACTTTGAATAATCAGCTACTATCAGCTCTGTCCTGACAGAGATTCACATAAACAAAGTGGTTGAATAGATGTAATCAGCCCAATTTCTACAATTAAATCTATCCTTAAATTCCTTCACTTCCCCTTTCAGACCCTCCTTAAATTCCACCTCTTTCATCAAGCCTTTGGTCACGCCGTCCAATATCTGCATTGATTGCACCTTTGTGAAGCACTTTGAAATGAAATGAAATGAAAATCACTTATTGTCACAAGTAGGCTTCAAATGAAGTTACTGTGAAAAGCCCCAAGTCACCACATTCCGGCGCCTGTTCGGGGAGGCTGGTACGGGAATTGAACCGTGCTGCTGGCCTGCCTTGGTCTGCTTTCAAAGCCAGCGATTTAGCCCTGTGCTAAGCACTTTGGGTCCTTTTGCTACACTCAAGACACTATCCAAATGTTTTCAGTCCTGATTTGTTTCCTGGTCCTTGTTGGGAACTGTCAGTACCTGCCAGTACCTGCAGTGACAAATTCCCCAGGGTTCCTGGAATCATGTAAAGCCTCTGCATGGTGAGCATAGAATCATAGAATTCCTACAGTGCAGAAGGAGGCCATTCGGCTCATCGAGTCTGCACTGGACTTCCAAATGAACACCCTACTTAAGCCCATGCCCCCATCCTACCCCTGTAAACCCAGTAACCCCACATAACCTTTTGGACACTATGGGTGATTGAGCATGGCCAATCCACCTAACCTGCACATCTTTGGATTGCAGTAAGAAGTCTTACAACACCAGGTTAAAGTTCAACAGGTTTGTTTCAAACACGAGCTTTCGGAGCACTGCTCCTTCCTCAGGGTCCCAGGTTCGATTCTTGGCTTGGGTCACTGCCTGTGCTGAGTTTGCACGTTCTCTCCGTCTCTGCGTGGGTTTCCTCCGGGTACTCCAGTTTCCTCCTGCAAGTCCCAAAAGACGTGCTGTTAGGTGAACTGGGCATTCTGAATTCTCCCTCTGTGTACCTGAACAGGCGCCGGAATGTGGCGACTCGGGGATTTTCAGAGTAACTTGATTGTAGTGGTAGTATAAGTCTACTTGTGACAATAAAGATTATTATTATTAGAAAGTGCGAATACCACATAGTCACCCAAGGCCAGAATTGAATCCGGGTCCCTGGCGCTGTGAGATAGCAGTGCTAACCACTGCGCAAAGGGTAAATCAGTCGAATTACCCAATGCACAGATTGCTTGTTGAGGTTCACTGCCTGTATTCACACATGCAGAAAGTTAGCAGAATATGACTTGTTCCAGCACGGATATGGGATTTTCGTCCAGTAACACTGCACCAGTGTTACTATCTGATCCCATTATCCTGTTCGCTTCCCACAATGAGCTTCAGTACTCCTCTTTAGCTGCCTAATAGTTTTTTAAAAAATCCTTAGACACTGCTTCAACAACTGTTAAGAACAGGAAATTCTGAAGAAAGGCAATTTCCCCAAACCTCTCCTTTCATTCTTGCTGTAATTATCTTCAGTTTTGACCTCAAGATTATGTCTCTTTGCCCAATGGGAACAACCCATCCATGTTAACCTCGTCACTCTCCAGAGTCAATGGAGACACCCTCCAGGAAGTCCAGACTAGTTGACGAAGTGAAAGAAAGCTAGAACAGTAACTGAAAAGGTAGGTTGGAAGATATTTGCAGACACCTGGTTTGACCTAATTCATAAGGACGGCTGAGTGGCACAGTGATTAGCACTGCTGCCTCACAGCACTGGGGACCCAGGTTCAATTCCTTGGGTGACTGTCTCTCTGAAGTTTACACGTTCTCCCCGTGTCTGCGTGGGTTTCCTCCGGGTGCTCCGGTTTTCTCTCACAGTCCAAAGACGTGCAGGTTAGGTGGATTGGCCATGCTAAATTGCCCCTTAGTGTCCAGGGATATTTGGGTTAAGCGTGGTTACAGGGTTGCAGGGATAAGCTTCTCCTTCATAGGGTCGGTGCAGATTAAATGGGTCAAATGGCCCCTTTCTGCACTATAGCGATCCTACAGCGCTATGATAACAAATGGAAATGATGGATTGCCGTTTCCTTGGGGAAAGTGAAGTCAACGGAAATTCTTCCATTCATAAAAATGGCAAGAGTGTAAACGTGCTGCCAATTATCTATCAGCCGTTTTTACACAGTCAACATCCACTGCCATCATATTGAAAATATAGATCAGCTGATCCCTCTAACAGGACGGGTTGAAGCCGAGCTTCCTATTCGCTCTTACACCACCTCATTGAGACATACAAGCAAAATGGTAGATGTTTTATTCCTCACGAGAGTTTAAGATGAGCCCGTTACAGTGAGAGTGAAGGGAATGGCAAGTGGTTGATTGTATTATTCCACCGCCACCCCCCCCCCCCCCCCCCTCCCCACACCCACCTCCCCCACCAGTTATAACAGTAGTGCCCTCAGGGGTAAACTCTTTCTCTTTTATAGAAGGCCCAAGTATGGTCTGATTTTGTGATTTTCTATCCCCACCAGAGTCTTCGACATCTGCTGAAAGATAACATGGCAGAAGGACTCCTCTCACCGGTTAACAGACAGCTTTTAAACGAAGGACGATTAAGTCTCGCAGGTACGTGTTATTCATTCCAGATTGGAAATGTAATTACAGCCTCGTCAAATTCTTGCAACTAAACTGTTTTATTGGTGTTCTTTCCTCACAGGGGCCACAAAATTCCTGGATGTCTATCTGTTCCTTTTTGACGATTTACTTTTAATCACAAAGATTAAAAGCGCTAAAAAGGTAAGCAGTTGTTTGACTTTGAAAGAAAACTTCTGCAGCTAAATGTCAAGTTCCCAAAATCATTAAACAGCCTATGATGTGACTCCAAATTATTACCCACTCCTCACTCTGAGGTACAGCATTGACCACTGATCCATTCATAACAATATCAAATCAGTTGATAAAAGAACTGAGGTCCCTTTTGTCATACAGTGATGTAATGGCCTTGTTGGTTAATCATTTGCAATCAGTCTCCATCAATTAACAGACCCAGACAGGAGATGTGAAAACCCCCAGTGATGAAATTATTTGCGAACCATAGATCAACCATACATTGTCAACTGTTCTCCCCAAGAAACTACCCTCACGCCATGTCATGTCTCAGATTTCCCACATATTTGTAAAGAATTACTCAATCCAGATGCAGTGAATCATTTTGCAACCTTGGAGCAAGTCTTACAAGTGGAAATAATGAGAAAAATGACAAACAAATGCACTAGACACCACAAATATACAAATAATTACAAATCATTGAAACCCCCATAGCTAAGGGGTCAAGAATGAGGAGCAAAAGACAGAAAAATAAAACAATTTAGAACAGCGGTCAAGTCAAGTTTCTGCATAGGTTTTGCTTAACGTATGTTGAATTGGGATGCTGTGCTGAAAGATTGGATCACTGTGTGCTCAGAAGAGTTAGGTTCCCAGTTGGTGTTATAACTGGACGGGAAGACCCCAGAATGGAAACCTGGCTCAAAAGATCATAACCGTTACACTTCTTTATAAAATATTGAGGAACAGAGGTTCAGGACTGCTCATTAGTTTTAACAACAAAAACATGAAGAAATGGATTATGATACAATACCCCTTTACTCTCCTCTTAATTTAACAATTACACACTGGTTTTAGGATTAACATGGATTACAAAGCATATCTTAAGCTACAATGGTCTCATTAATACAAAAGGTCCCTTTTAAGCGCAAAAGACAACTGTGGGCAAATTGCTATAGTTTTGAAAACTGCGGTCCCAGTTTAAAACTGGTTACTACAATTTCTCTTTAACTCAGAACACTTTGCTTCCTCTTCTCAACCATGCCTTGGACACTTCTCTTCATTTCTCTAGTTTCATTAATTAGCTGCTCATCAGATCCCTGCAGTTGTTGTCTTAACCATTGCTCCACGGTATGGCTTTTCTTCTAGCAAAGCTGAGAGATGTTCCCTCCTAGAATTTTCAGCCAACTGCTTCTAGCAGAACTGAGAGCTGTTTTCTTTCTGACAACCTATCTTCAACTGAAATCAAATTAGTTAACTAAAAATTATAAGCTTCTCTACCTTACAAGGCCCAAGTTGCTAAGCAGCACCCACATGCATATGTTTTTTTTTATTTATTCTTTATGCTGTAGCCCTATCTAATCACAATAGAAACACAGTTGGAACTTAACCAACCTCCACACCTACAAACAGTTTTATTCTCCAAGAATCTAACTATAGCTTTTACCCTTCCAGGCACAGAAGTATTAAACCAACGTAAAACCTTATTTCAAATGTTTACAAATATAAATCCCTTAAAACTACCATTTTTGAAAGCTAATGTAAAGATACCATATAATATTAATATACAGTATATAATCGATAGTTATATAATATATACTGTATGTTTATATATGTGGTCATTTGGTAGTACAGAACTTGAGTATTGCTGAAAGGAGCCTATCTGAGGTTATCCTGCAAGGGCAATGTATCTCAAAAATCTCAGCGCAGGTTTCACGCTGCTACTATGCAGTAGCAACATAAGAACATAAGAACTAGGAGCAGGAGTAGGCCATCTGGCCCCTCGAGCCTGCTCCGCCATTCAATGAGATCATGGCTGATCTTTTGTGGACTCAGCTCCACTTTCCGGCCCGAACACCATAACCCTTAATCCCTTTATTCTTCAAAAAACTATCTATCTTTACCTTAAAAACATGTAATGAAGGAGCCTCAACTGCTTCACTGGGCAAGGAATTCCATAGATTCACAACCCTTTGGGTGAAGAAGTTCCTCCTAAACTCAGTTCTAAATCTACTTCCCCTTATTTTGAGGCTATGCCCCCTAGTTCTGCTGTCACCCGCCAGTGGAAACAACCTGCCCGCATCTATCCTATCTATTCCCTTCATAATTTTAAATGTTTCTATAAGATCCCCCCTCATCCTTCTAAATTCCAACGAGTACAGTCCCAGTCTACTCAAACTCTCCTCATAATCCAACCCCTTCAGCTCTGGGATTAACCTAGTGAATCTCCTCTGCACACCCTCCAGCGCCAGTACGTCCTTTCTCAAGTAAGGAGACCAAAACTGAACACAATACTCCAGGTGTGGCCGCACTAACACCTTATACAATTGCAACATAACCTCCCTAGTCTTAAACTCCATCCCTCTAGCAATGAAGGACAAAATTCCATTTGCCTTCTTAATCACCTGTTGCACTTGTAAACCAACCTTCTGTGACTCATGCACTAGCACACCCAAGTCTCTCTGAACAGCGGCATGCTTTAATATTTTATCGTTTAAATAATAATCCCGTTTGCTGTTATTCCTACCAAAATGGATAACCTCACATTTGTCAACATTGTATTCCATCTGCCAGACCCGAGCCCATTCACTTAACCTATCCAAATCCCTCTGCAGACTTCCAGTATCCTCTGCACTTTTCGCTTTACCACTCATCTTAGTGTCATCTGCAAACTTGGACACATTGCCCTTGGTCCCCAACTCCAAATCATCAATGTAAATTGTGAACAATTGTGGGCCCAACACGGATCCCTGAGGGACACCACTAGCTACTGATTGCCAACCAGAGAAACACCCATTTATCCCAACTCTTTGCTTTCTATTAATTAACCAATCCTCTATCCATGCTACTACTTTACCCTTAATGCCATGCATCTTTATCTTATGCAGCAACCTTTTGTGTGGCACCTTGTCAAAGGCTTTCTGGAAATCCAGATATACCACATCCATCGGCTCCCCGTTATCTACTGCACTGGTAATGTCCTCAAAAAATTCCACTAAATTAGTTAGGCACGACCTGCCTTTTACGAACCCATGCTGCGTCTGCCCAATGGGACAATTTCTATCCAGATGCCTCGCAATTTCTTCCTTGATGATAGATTCCAGCATCTTCCCTATTACCGAAGTTAAACTCACTGGCCTATAATTTCCTGCTTTCTGCCTACCTCCTTTTTTAAACAGTGGCGTCACGTTTGCTAATTTCCAATCCACCGGGACCACCCCAGAGTCTAGTGAATTTCGGTAAATTATCACCAGTGCATCTGCAATTTCCCTAGCCATCTCTTTTAGCACTCTGGGATGCATTCCATCAGGGCCAGGAGACTTGTCTACCTTTAGCCCCATTAGCTTGCCCATCACTCCCTCCTTAGTGATAACAATCGTCTCAAGGTCCTCACCTGTCATAGCCTCATTTCTATCAGTCACTGGCATGTTATTTGTGTCTTCCACTGTGAAGACCGACCCAAAAAACCTGTTCAGTTCCTCAGCCATTTCCTCATTTCCCATTATTAAAACTCCCTTCTCATCCTCTAAAGGACCAATATTTACCTTAGCCACTCTTTTTTGTCTTATATATTTGTAAAAACTTTTACTGTCTGTTTTTATATTCTGAGCAAGTTTACTCTCATACTCTATTTACTCTTCTTTATAGCTTTTTTAGTAGCTTTCTGTTGCCCCCTAAAGATTTCCCAGTCCTCTAATCTCCCAGCAATCTTTGCCACTTTATATGCTTTTTCCTTCAATTTGATACTCTCCCTTATTTCCTTAGATATCCACGGTCGATTTTCCCTCTTTCTTCCGTCCTTCCTTTTTGTTGGTATAAACCTTTGCTGAGCACTGTGAAAAATCGCTTGGAAGGTTCTCCACTGTTCCTCAACTGTTCCACCATAAAGTCTTAGCTCCCAGTCTACCTTAGCTAGTTCTTCTCTCATCCCCTTGTAATCTCCTTTGTTTAAACACAAAACACTAGTATTTGATTTTACTTTCTCACCCTCCATCTGTATTTTAAATTCCACCATATTGTGATCGCTCCTTCCGAGAGGATCCCTAACTATGAGATCATGAATCAATCCTGTCTCATTACACAGGACAAGATCTAGGACCGCTTGTTCCCTCGTAGGTTCCATTACATACTGTTCTAGGAAACTATCGCGGATACATTCTATAAACTCCTCCTCACGGTTGCCTTGACCGACCTGGTTAAACCAATCGACATGTAGATTAAAATCCCCCATGATAACTGCTGTACCATTTCTACATGCATCAGTTATTTCTTTGTTTATTGCCTGCCCCACCATCTCGTTACTATTTGGTGGCCGATAGACTACTCCTATCAGTGACTTTTTCGCCTTACTATTCCTGATTTCCACCCAAATGGATTCAACCTTATCCTCCATAGCACCGATGTCATCCCTTACTATTGCCCGGATGTCACCTGTTGTACCACAGGTGTACCACATGAGTGGTATTTGCCACAAACATGCCAAAAAGACGTTCTACCTATCACACAAGTAGGTTATGTGGTGTATGAATTTCAATGCCAGTGTGATGCCAGGTATGTAGGCTGATAGTCCCAAAGACTGATAGATTGTATCAAACAACATGCCCCTTCTACTGCCCACTACAGGCAATGTACAGACCATATACAACCAGCCCCAGCTTACAAAACTTAAAACACAGTGTCCAACACTAGATGCGATTCCGTGATTGGACCCTATTTACTAAATAATCCTCACTGTGCTAAAAGCTACGCTGACAACCAAGTTAAGATTGTCAGTTGGGCTCGCAGTGTGGCACTTTCGCGGGTCCTGGAAGCTACACATATTAATACATAGTGTACTGATCCTTGTGGACAGAATGTACTTATTCAAGTTGATTGAGAATTTCCCAGAATATTTTCAAAGTTAGACTACTGAGTCTGCTCGCAGCAGTGCAACCCAGTCAAAAGTGCCTTTTCTCTGATTCTTTCACTTTAAATCTCTGACCTCTGGTTTCCCCCAGTTAATGTTAATAAATAATTTATAACTTTAACTACAAGTGTTCTTGTGATAAATCAGGCCATCCAACAAGAATATTACATGGTACCAGGAGTGGGGGTAAACTATATACAAGACAACAGGTGAACAACAGCACAATCATGCACATGCAAGCTCTCGCCAGCTTCCCCCAGCCAGTGTCTGATCAGCTGACTTTAATTTCACTAGTTGACGCCTAGTTGTCAGTCGTTGAATTATAACACAATCATGATATCATTACAGTAGGTAAGCTGCCGATTTCAGTGCCCGTCTGCCCCCCTATTATGGGGATGAGTTCTGGACTGTGCACAATGGTGGTTGGATGGGTGCCCACCCCATTTTATCTGCCCCTCCATGCATGAAACACTGACACTAGGGGGCAGGTAGGAGTGACCCTAGGAGTGGAGATAAAATGGGTTCTGCAGTCTCGTTGCGGCTGCTCAGATGGGAACTTTGTACACCTGCAGAAACCAGGAGCCTTGGATGCCAGCCTTCGAAGTCCTTCACCGAATCCTGAATTACACGGATTGGGAAGAGATGGAACTGTGTGTTCTGTACTCGATCAACCGATTCCCCTGGACAGATTAGAACTGAAGAACATTGATCCATTCCATTCAGCAGGTATTTTGCTATTTTAATCTCGATATGGGCAAAAGCTATTTGCAATGTTGCTTTAGTGTAACCAGTGTAAGGCAATAATTAGGAATCCAGATGTAGCTAATTGCATTTCTGGTTAGTTGAAAAATGAATAATAGTCACCGTCATTGGGCACATGATCATCTTAAGCATTTTGTTTGCTTATTGGCAAACCATTAAAATGATGAGAGGAAGACCAAAGAGTAACTTCCTCCCTCAGTTACTGAATGGTGGGAGGTGTTTGTTCAGTAAATATTACATGAGAAGTACAATTTACCTATTACCGTGTGTGAATGTGTGATGGGTTTCCTATGAAAATTAGTGCATGTGATTCTGTAAAACTAGCCACTTGTGAATGCCCAGTCTTAGCGACAATCAGTGGAAATCTTTGGCTCAGATATAATTGATAGAGGGCGGTACGGGGGCGCAGTGGTTAGCACTGCTGCCTCACGGTGCTAAGGACCCAGGTTCAATCCCGGCCCCGGGTCACTGTCCATATGAAGTTTGCACATTCTCCCTGTGTCTGCGTGGGTCTCACCCCCACAACCCAAAAAGATGTGCATGGTAGGTGGATTGGCCACGCTACGTTGTCCCTTAATTGTCAAAAAAACAATTGGGTACTCTAAATGTATTTTTAAAAAGATGTAATTGATAGAATAAACCATGGCGGTTTCTTTAAAAGAAGAAAAGCAGCAATAAAGTCAATATTTTCCTGCTAACATTGAACACCCTCCCAATCTCAGAGGGAAGGAAAGAAAGATTTACAACCAGATACCTACCTAGACACGGAGCAGCCGGCAGTTATAAACTTACGATTTAACGTGTCAATTTAGAGCTTTTCTTCCAGGAGAACACGGGGGGGGGGGGTCTAAAGGACCAATTAGATGAACAAATCTTCACCCCAACTCCATCCCAGGGTATTCATGAACAATGCCACGGGATGTCAGCATAGATTCAATCATAGAATCCCTACAATGCAGAAGGCCAGAGTCTGCACCGACCCTCCAAAGAGCATCCTAACGTAGGCCCACATCACCCTCCCCGCCCTCGCGAGATTCGTGCTTCACCTGAAAACCCAGGCCGGCGCCAGGTGCCCGATAGAATGCCATGCTCTGGTGCCTCAACAGCGGCGCATGCCTGCGTGGGCAAGCAAATTGTATAGTAAATGCCATTGGCATATCATTAACGGGCCCTACCTGGCAATTTCCGGGCCCCCTGTGATGCTTCGCCGCCGCCAGGAGGAATTACCGATGGCGAGATTCACTTGAGGTATTTAAAATCGCCTTGGCTGCTGAGAGAGGAGATACGAAAAGTGTTCAACATTGTTATAGTGAGCTGTCAGTGTGCCGCTGGCCAGAGCTTCTGCCAGGATCGGGAGGAGTAGTGGGGGGTGGCCAGTAGGTGGGCTGTGGGGTCAGGGTGGACGGGCACAGACACCATTGCCGCAGCCTGCAAGGCAGCCTTGTGGCTTTGCATGCCACTGTCTGCCCACTGTGAACTTAGTGCCACGGGTTGTATGGGAGCAGCGCTGCGTTTGGGGCCGTAGAACTCACGCAATTCAGTCCTGGCATCAGCATTTAGTCTCTCAAACGTAGGATCCTCCTCCTTGTCTGTCCAGAGTTGGTCACAGATCCAATGTAATTTGGTCCACTGCATTGTTTTGTGCCATTGAATAAATTCAGTTGATGGTTGATGCACCTCCTTCTGTTGCAGGTTGTGGACTACAAAATGCTTTCTTAGTAATTCATCAAAACAGATATCAGCAATGTATAGGAATCTTCACACTTCAAGCACCTTCAGAAGCTGTTAAGGTAAATCCACAAATGAACAAGGCATGAAAACTGACTTATATTGGTGTGGGTTGGGGTGAGGGGGGCTGGACCGGGGTGAGGATGCGGTGGGGGAGAGGGAACCTCCAAGGGGAGGTCAGTATGGGTGTGTGCAGGGTGTTAAAACCCTTAAAAATGATGTTGGGTTGAAATGATCCTGCCCAATTCTGGGTTTTACCTGGACGGTTTGCAGGTGAGCAGGGAACCCCCTTGAAGCTGTCAGGTAAGCTATTGTCATTATCTGCTGTTTTTTTCACCCATTCTGGCTTTAATAGACAGTGCACCTTTTTCTCAAACTGTGCGGAACTCACTAGGGTGACCGAGGCCAGTGCACACTAGGGAGAGCATCTTCAGTGAAACTGACAGGCTGGGAAGCCTTTGATCAGTGACACTGAAGAGCTGCAGCCATGGCCAGGTGAGAGGTTGCTGCTCCTTCTCAGAGGGTTCGTCAGGTGTTCTCTGGCCATGTACTCACCTTCAGCAACATGTCCCCGCTGTCAATTGTAACCATGGCATAGGGGTGGCTTACGCTGCTGTACCTTACACCTCTAATGAGGAACACAAGGAATAGCAACACCAAGTCAAAAGCACCAATGGCAACAGTACCAACACCTCTTTCGTCATCTACCACTCCACAGGACAGAGGAGATGGGCACACAGATCTAGGTGGAAGCAGTCAGAGCCCCCACCACAGGGTCTACAGGTACAGGATCAACTCCCTGACCTGTCTGACATGTGTGTTAGCACCAGTGGATCAACATGGTCAGGCTTTCACAGCAGGTCATTGCTGATATCTGTTGCATTGTGAAATCTCGTGGAGTAGGTGGGCACACATTGCCAATGACCAGCAAGGTGCCTATCCCTGAAAGACCACCAACAGCCCAATAAACCACCCGCTCCCCTATGTAGTTCAGCAAGCACAGGGCTGAAGGGTGAACGAGGCTTGATGCGAATTAGGACATGTGCAGCAGGGGTTTTGCATGAGTTGACGTTTATGGAGGATGGAAGGCTGGCCAAGGCTGACTATGAATAGTCTAGCCAAGTGGTAACAAAGGCATGGGTGAGGGTTTGGTCAGTAGAGGAGCTGAGGTAGGCGTTACCGAGGTAGCAGTAGGCAGCATTTGTGATAGCGTGGACACATATCCAGTAGTGGTAATGTCACTGGGCCACGAATCCAGGGGCCAAGAGCTAATGCTCTGAAGATGTGGGTTCAAACCCCACCACGGCAGCTGGTAGAATTTAAACTCAATTAATAAAATCTGGAAATGAGAGCTAGCCTCAGTGATGGTGACCATCAAACCATCATCGATTGTCATAAAAACCATTAGGTTCACTAATGTCCTTTAGGGAAGGAAGTCTGCCATCCTTACCCGGCTGGGTCTACATGTGATTCACAGCAATGTGGTTGACTCTTAACTTGGGGCTAGTTTAGCACAGTGGGCGAAACAGCTGGCTTGCAATGCAGAACAAGGCCAGCAGCACGGCTTCAATTCCTGTACTCGCCTCCCTGAACAGGTGCCGGAATGTGGCGACTAGGGGCTTTTCACAGTAACTTCATTGAAGCCTACTTGTGTCAATAAGTGATTATTATTATTATTATTATTATTATTATTATTAATGAATTATCTGAAGGGGACCATCAGCTGTAAACTGGGTGGCATTCCTGGCCCTTTTTTTCATTAGAAGGATCACCATCAGCTGCTTAGTGTCTGTCCTCCTGTCCCCTTCCCTAAATACCTTTTTTAAAAAATTAAACATTCAAAAGATACAATTAAAAGATACATAGTTAATCACAGTTGGTAGTCAACTCGGGGTCCTAGGGACTGCACGGTGACACAGTGGTTAGCACTGCTGCCTCATGGCGCTGAGGGCCAGGATTCGATCCCAGCCCCGAGTTACTGTCTGGGTGGAGTTTGCATATTCTCCCCGTGTCTGCGTGAGTCTCACCCCCACAAACCAAAGAAGTGCAGGGTGGGTGGATTGGTCACGCTAAATTGCCCCTTAATTGCAAAGAAAAATGAATTGGATACTTTAAATTTAAAAGACAACTCAGGGTGCTAACAAAAAGATTTAATCTCAGTTCAATACTCTCTCCAAATCTTGTCCATTGTTTTCTCTTCACAACACTCAGACAAACGGAGCAAAATGGGATTTATTCAGTTTTGTGAAGAACATGGGCGGGATTCACCGTTCTCCGACGCCGATTTCATAATCGGCGATCGGGCAGAGAATCCCTTTTGACTCCGAAAACGGGGGCGGCACCTCTTTGACGCAGGTTGTGTATGCTCCGTCCTCTCCAAAATGGCATCATCGCGTTATGCGCTGCACGTCATTGGGGGGCAACCTTAGCACATCACCTGAAGGCCCTCCCCGATGTTCTGCCCCCCCTTGGGCCGAGTTCCCAACCGTGTGGTCTCGGCGGGTGGGAACCCGGCGTGGCGGCTGCGGACTGTGTCCAGCCCCGCCACAGTCGGGCGGGAACCGTGCTGCTGGCCTGGGGGGGGGGGGGGGGGGGGGGGGGGGGGGCTGGATTCCAAGAGGGCTGGGGGGACTGGTGGGGGGTGGCCAAGGAAACATTACCTGGCAGGTCGGGTCTGTGCACAGCCCGGCCCCATGTTTTATAGTGCGACTGCTGCAGGTCGTCACCGTGCGCATGTGCGGCCGTGGATCCATCCATCTCCGGCCGTTTATATTGTGGGAGCCGGGAGTTTAATGCGGTGTGGCAGCTAGCCCTCACCAGCCGCAGGATCGGTGAAGGGGTGGCCACGATTGTTTTTTGACGTAAAACGCCACAGATCCTCCGCACTTAGCCTGAAAAACGGTGAAACCAACCCCATGGCTTTATAATGTTTCACAGAATGAATTAGTAATGTGAGTGAAAACGGTAAAAATGAATCCTTCCTTTCAGAAAACGTGGCTATCAGACATCAAGACTGCAGCGACTGCCTACAGGAACGTTATAGAACCACCACAACCTTTGCTGAGGAGATTACCGGTGAATGAATCATCTGAAATTTAACTTCCCCAGACATCTGTTAAACTCGCAAAAACTCTGTTCTCAGTCTAACTAGGCCAACCAGAAACTCAACTCATTGCTGGGCCAGCGCACTTTGAAGAAATCTACCTCCTGTATTCAATTTAAAAATCGTTCTTGTTTCTAATAAAAGTATTGTAACAAAGCAGCGTGTATTAGTTTAATATTCGGCGAGAGTACTGAGTATTTCTCAGGCTGGAGGATGATAACAGACAGTGGAGTTCTAATGGGTCAGTGCTGAGCCATTGTTTGTTTTGATATATATATAAATTACTTGAATATTAGGATGGAGTAAAACTTCAAAATTTGCTGAAGAAAGTGAAAATGAAAGTGTGGCAAAGAGTAAGGATGATAATTGACTAAATATGAGAACTAGGAGGAGTAGGCGATTCAGCCCCTCCAGCCGGCTCCACTATTCAATGCAATCATGGCTGATCTCCTCTCGGGCTCAACTCCAGTTTCCTGCCCGTTCTCCATAACCCTTCAACCCATTACTAATTAAAACCCTGTCCATAACATGTCCGTCTCCTCCTTAAATTCATTCACTGTCCCAACATCCACTGCACTCTGGGGTAGTGAATTCCACAAATTCACGACCCTTTAGGAGAAGTAATTTCTCCTCACCTGTTTTAAATCTGCTACTCCTTATCCTAAAACTATGACCCCCTTGTTCTACATTGTCCCACAAGAGGAAGCATCCACTCCACATCTACTTTGTCAATACCTTTTATCATCTTCTCTACCTCAAATAGATCTGCTCTCATTCTTCTAACGTTGAGCTGCTCAATTACTGTCCTGCAACAGGACATAGGTGGAATTTAATATTCAATTATTTGAATATTGCTGAAAGTTGCCTGAAAGTGTAGTGGGGGCGGGTTCAATTCCGGTGTTCATGCAGGAATCTGTTACGGGGAGCAGGTAGGGGAATGGCACTCCGCACATTGCTCATTCAGAGGGCTAGCGATCACATGATGGGCTGAATGGCCTCCTGTGCTGCAACAATTCCGTGTTTCTATTTTGCCAAACCTTTTCATCTTGCACTCATCAGGTTAAACACAAGAATGACAAATTTCAAACAATTTATGCTACAGGAGAAAAGGGTGCTGATTGGTTCGCAAGTTGATTCTCTTTGGCCAGGTTGTTGCCATGGATAAAGCAATGGGGAACTATAGGTCCCCCAGGCTCCAGCATAATTCAAAAAAGACAGAAGGCCTTGTTCCTTTTTTTGCAGACAATGGAAGCGCGATTCTCTGACAGTGTGTCCGCGCCGCCATGGGCACGGGCAGGAGTGATTCTGGCCACACTGGAGCGGTTTACGCCGCTAATGCGCGGTGGCCTTACTGAACTCTCTGGCTCCGACGGGACATGGCGTGGGGGTTCAGAGGCCGGATGCACAACAAAGTAGGCCCGGGGCGGGAGAGGTTGGCCCGCCGATCAGTGCGCCCTGATCGTGGGCCAGGCCCCATCAGAGCCCCCCCCCCCCCACACATGCTGTCGCCCCGACCTTTCGCGCAGTTTCCGTTGGCAGCGACCAGGTGTGGATGTCGCCTGCAGGCTCTCCCTTTTTAAAGCAGCTGCTCGGCCCATCTGGGCTGGAGAATCGGCGGCCCCGCCGCGTACAGCGGCCCGTGACCGGCGCCGCACCATACGTGCCGGCGCAAATGGCGATCGGAGAATTGCGCGCCGGTGTCCAGGCGACATGGCGCAGTTGCGGCAATTCTCCGACCCAGCGCGGGGCTGGGAGAATCGCGCCCTGGGTCCCTGTTTATGAATGGATGTTGCTTCAAGCAAATATAAATGAGCCACGTTGCAGGCTCGAGCCATTATTTCAAATTGGTAGTTAATGTAACTATTGGCACGCTCAGGATTATTCATACAGAGAGGTGTAGGGTGCTGCAGTATGGCAGAAGAGATGGAAACATAATGGCCCAGCTCTAAAGAGTGTACAGTGACAGAGGGACTTGGTGGTTCAGTTGCAAAGACCTTTGAAAATGGTAGGTCATATTGAGAGAGTGGTTAGAAACTAAATATAGACACTGAGCACAAAAGCAGGGAAGTTATACTGAATCTTCATAAAGCTCTGTTAGGCCCCAATTAGAGAATTGCATCCAATTCTGGTCACCACACTTTAGGAACAAGTTGAGGGTCTTTGAGAAGGTGCAAAGATTTACCAGTGGTTCCAGGGAAGGGGGATTTTAACTCCCACGGTTAGGTTGGTGAAAGTGGGGGTTGTGAGAGTACCTTTAAGAAATGGGTGTTTATAAATGGGTGTGGAAATAAATATCTGCAGGGAGAGCACCTTTAAGAAATGGGTGTTTATTACTGCAGTGATGTCAGAGAGTGGGTGGAGCTGGGCTGTCTGTCAGCTTTTTACTTTCGTTTTTCAGCAGGCTGCAGGGTTGTTTTCAGTGTTGGAGCTGAAGCCAGATCAAGCAGGTGTACTGCTGTTCTCTCTGCCATCAACAGACTATCTCTTGATCATTTGGTGAATTCAGAATTATAAATGTTTTCAGTAGTGACTTTAACCTGATGTGCTTCTGATACAGGTTTTGTTTTTAAGTTGTATGGATGTTAAAAAGGAAAGCTTAAATGTTTACTTAGTGTTGTAGTCTTTGGGGGTTGTATTTGAATTAATGGTTGCTGAGATGTTCACTATGTTTTAAAAAGGTTCATAGTTCATTGAATAAACATTGTTTTGCTTTAAAAAAAATACTTTTCCATTTTCTGCTGTACTGCACCTGTAGAGTGGGCCGTGTGCTCTCCATACCACAATCTAGTAAAAGTTGTGGGTCAGGTGAACTCCATGATACACTTTAGGGTTCTCTAAACCCTGGCCATAACAAATTGGGGGCTGGAGGGGGTGAAAAGTCTATCTATTGGATTGGCTTAGTGAACTTAAAGACAGTGAGGGGTGAGCCTATTGTGGTTGCTTTTCAGGTGTGGTATTTCAGTTTAAGTAGGGAGTATGTTGTGGACAATGGGTCTTTCAGAGGCTCAGAAGTTTTAGGGGGTGGAGACGGTCACACGCAGTACCTTATGGACAGAGACTAAAAGCAGACTGTTAGATTTGGCAAAAACATTGCAGTTAACATTACCTGACAAAATGCAAAAAGAAGAGGTCATTATGGTGGTGGCTAAGCATTTAAAGTTGCCTGAGATACAGTCTGACTCATTGGAAATAGCAAAAATTCAGTTGCAAATTAACTAAATGGACAATGAGAAAGAATTAAACCAACTTGAATACGAAAGAAAGAGAGAGGAAAAAGAAAGAGAACTAGAGAGAGGAAAAAGAAAGAGAAAGAGGGAGAGGAAAAAGAGAGAGAAGAAAGGAAAACAGAAAGAATAGCCCGATCAGAACAAAAAGAAAGAGAAAGGGAGATACAGATCAGGGAAAAAGAGAGAGTTTGAACTTCAGAAAATGGCCAAGAAACATGAGTCTGTTAAAATTGGCAGGCATAAAGGGAAACATACAGTTGGGTGATAGTGATGAGGATAGTGAGAAAGAGCGTCATAGTCGAAGGCTTGGTGGGGATCTATTTAAATATGTCCAAGCATTGCCAAGATTTGACAAGAAGGAACTGGAAGCTTTTTTCATTTCATTTGAGAAGGTAGCTAAACCAAATGAAATGGCCACAGGACATGTGGGTATTACTGATTCAAACAAAGCTGGTTGGTAGGGCTGGTGAAGTGTTTGCATCACTTTTCCGGATTGTGTAGTAACAAGGTCGCAAATTCACAGGTTAAGACAAGAGGAGAAATCAAAGAGTGAAGATGAAGTTGAAGTGCAATTATCAGAAACGATTTTTGATCAGATGGTTCAAAAAGAACAAGAACAGGTGGAGGATGAGGTGGATATTTTTAGTTCAGGAAAATTGGCAGAGTTACAACAAAGATATAGAAACTGGAGGAGGTATCTGGGAAGTATGAGGAAGTGAAAAAATCCACCTTGGGTGCATCTGAACTAGTTCCTGAAGCCTACAGACAAAAGTTTAGAAATTTAAGGAAAGAATTTGGTCAAACATACAGGGCGAGATTCTCCCAAAACGGGGGAAATCGTAAAGCTGCCGTTTTACGGCAGCGCGCCCCTTCCCGACGGGGGACCGATTCTGGTCCCCGGTCGAGGCTAGCAGCCCGACGCCGTAGGCTCCGGCAAGACGGGCTTAACGAAAATCGTTAAGCCCGCTTGCCGGAGTTAGCGCCGGCTGACGCGTCATATGACGTCAGCCGCGCATGCGCAGTTTGGAAGACTCCAACCCGCGCATGCGCGGGTGACGTCATCGCGTTTTTGCGCGAAACCCGCGCATGCGCGGGCCGGGTTGCCCCTCAGCCGCCCCGCGAATGGATACTGCGGGGCGGCGGAAGGACAAGTAGTGCGCGGGCATCGGGCCCGCTGCCCGCGATCGGTGCCCACCGATCACGGGCCCATGGCACCCTTGGCACGGCCGTGGTACGGCCGTGCCAATCGGTACCATGGTTATAAAAAGCGAGTTTGTGACGCCGTTTTTACGAACGGCAAGACCAGGTGTGTTTGCCGTTCGTAAAAACGGCGGAAAGGGCTGGGACTTCGGCCCATCTAACAGCTGAGAATCGCTGCCGGCCGTTAAAAAAAACGGCGGCAGCGATTCGGGTCGGGACTTCGGCGGGGGGGGTGGGAGAATAGCGGGAGGGCGGCAAAAATGTCGGGAAGGCCCTCCCGCTATTCTCCCACCCGTCGTGGGGGGCGGAGAATTTCGCCCACAGAGTTTGAAAGGCTCAAACAGAGTAATTTTGATAGGTGGATAAGGGCTTTGAAAATAGACCAAACGTATTAAGCTCTCAGAGAAATTATACTTTTGGAGGAGTTGAAAAGGTCAATTCCTGACGTAATGAGAACTCATGTGGAAGAACAGAGGGTTAAAACTGCGAGTTTAGCAGCAGAAATGGCAGATGATTATGAATTAGTTCATAAATCAAAACTTGGTTTCCGACATGTGAGGCACAGAAACTGGGGACATAAGAAATACTCACGTGGTAAAGGTAAAGGTGATCTTATGGGAGATAATAAGGAGAATGTACCTCAGATTAAAAAAGAAACCCAGGAGGGTGGAAAAGAAAAGAAAAGTTTCACATGTTTTCACTGTAATAAACTAGGCCATGTAGACTCACAGTATTGGTAGTTGAAGACAAGCACTGGGAAGACTGATGTGGTAAAACAGGATAAGACAGTGGGGTTTGTTAAAGTGGTAAAAGAAAGCCCAAGGGAAGCGAAGGAGGTGCAAAAGATTGTACAGCCTGATCAAGAGGTGATTGATTAGAAGGTGCCAGATCTCTTTAAAGAATTTACTTGTGTGGGTAAAGTTTACTCATGTGTATCAGGAGGAGCAGATAAAGAAGTCACAATTTTAAGAGATACGGGAGCTAGTCAATCTTTAATGGTAAGAGATGAGGAGTTATGTAGTTTGGGAAGAATGTTGCCAGAAAAGGTGATAATATGTGGAATTCAGGGTGAGAGGAGTAATGTTCAATTATATAAGGTAAGGTTGGAAAGTCCAGTGAAGAGTGGTGAAGTGGTAGTAGGAGCAATAGATAAACTATCTTGTCCAGGAATACAATTTATCTTGGGTAATGATATAGCTAGATCGCAGGTGGGAGTGATGCCTACTGTGGTTGATAAACCAGTAGAAAATCGGACAACTGAAGTGTTGAAGGACGAGTATCCTGGGATTTTTCCGGATTGTGTAGCAACAAGGTTGCTAAGACACAGGTTAAGACAAGAAGAGAAATCAAAGAGTGAAGATGAAGTTGAAGTGCAATTATCAGAAACGATTTTTGATCAGATGGTTCAAAAAGAAGAAGAGGTGGAGAATGAAGTGGATATTTGTAGTTCAGGAAAATTGGCGGAGTTACAACAGAAAGATATAGAAATCAAACGGATGTATCAGAAGGCATATATGGAAGAGGAATCTGAGTGTATGCCAGAGTGTTATTACCGTAAAAGTGATGTCTTGATTAGAAAATGGAGACCTTTACATATGCAGGCGGATGAAAAGTGGGCAGAAGTTCATCAAGTAGTATTACCGGTAGGGTATAGAAAGGAGGTGTTGTGAGTAGCACACGAGGTACCAGTGGGAGGTCATTTGGGAATAAGGAAAACTCAAGCTAAAATCCAGAAACATTTTTATTGGCCTGGACTACATAAAGATGTAGTTAAATTTTGTCAATCATGTCACACATGTCAAGTGATAGGGAAATCTAAGGGCAGCACGGTGGCCTAGTGGTTAGCACAACCGCCTCACGGCGCTGAGGTCCCAGGTTCGATCCCGGCTCTGGGTCACTGTCTGTGTGGAGTTTGCACATTCTCCCCGTGTCTGCGTGGGTTTCGCCCTCACAACCCAAAGATGTGCAGAGTAGGTGGATTGGCCACGCTAAATTGCCCCTTAATTGGAAAAAATAATTGGGTAATCTAAATTTATAAAAAAAAAGCGATAGGGAAATCTCAAGCAGTGATAAAACCAGCACCCTTAATACCCATTCCAGGATTTGAGGAACCTTTTACAAGGGTCCTAATTGATTGCGTAGGACCGCTTCCTAAAACAAAAAGTGGGAATCAATATCTTTTGACTATAATGGATGTGTCTACTAGGTTTCCAGAGGCCATTCCAGTATGTAATATTACAGCTAAAAAGATTGTGGAGGAGTTACTTAAATTCTTCACTAGATATGGACTACCCACAGAAATACAATCGGATCAAGGATCAAATTTTACCTCAAGGTTATTCAAAGAAGTTATGGATAGCTTAGGAATAAAGCAATTTAAATCAACTGCGTACCATCCCGAATCGCAGGGAGCGTTAGAAAGGTGGCATCAGACATTAAAGACAATGTTGAGGGCTTATTGTCAAGATTATCCAGAGGATTGGGATAAAGGAATTCCATTCGTATTGTTTGCAATTAGGGATGCACCTAATGAATCAACCAAATTTAGTCCTTTTGAACTAATTTTTGGTCATGAGGTAAAATTGATTAAGGAAAAATTGGTCGGTGAGAAATCAGAAATTACATTATTGGATCACGTATCAGATTTTAGGGAACGATTAAATAGAGCAGGTGAATTGGCTAGACAACATTTAAAAGTTGCACAAAATGTGATGAAACGGCTAGTGGACAAGAAATCCAAAGTTTGTAGTTTTGCCAGTGGAGATAAAATTTTAGTTTTGATACCAGTGGTAGGTGAACCTTTAAAAGCTAGGTTTTGTGGACCTTATCAAATTGAAAGGAAATTAAATGAGGTGAAGTAAGTGGTAAAAACATTAGATAGAAGGAAAACTCACCAAGTGTGTCATGTGAATATGTTTAAAAGGTACTTTGAAAGGGAAGGAGAGAAAAAGGAGGAGGTTTTAATGATTCTAACTCAAAGTGACGAACCAAATCCAGATGACTGTGAATTTGACATACCTCCAATTAAATTGGAAAACGAGAATGTTCTTAAAAGTTGGGATAAATTGTTGAGTTACCTTCCACAGGAAAAACGGATTGACCTGAAAGAGTTATTGATATCACATGGGCAAGTTTGTGGAGATAAATTGGGAAGTACTAAAATGGCTATACATGATGTAGATGTGGGAAATGCTGTTCCAATCAAACAACATCCATATAGACTTAACCCTTTAAAATTGGCACAGGTTAACAAAGACATTGATTATGCTTACAAATGGCATAATTGAAGTGGGTTACAGCCAATGGAGCTCACCCATAGTGATGGTACCTAAACCAGATGGTACCCAACGGTTGTGTGTGGACTATAGAAAGGTTAATGCAGTTACAAGAACGGACTCTTATCCTATCCCACGTTTGGAGGATTTCATTGAGAAAGTGGGACAATCAGCTTTTATTTCCAAACTGGATTTACTTAAAGGTTACTGACAGGTACCTTAATCCGAAAGGTAGAAGGGAAATAATGCGATTTCTTGGCATGAGTGGGTTTGATCGAACATTTGTGAAATGTTATGTAGCGTGGTTGCTCCACTGATGGACTTGCTGAAGAAACGTCGAAAATTTCAATGGACAGCGGAGTTTCAACAGGCATTTGACTGCCTGAAAGCTGAGATAACCAATGCTTATGTCTTGGAGAATTACAAGGGACTCTGTGATCAAATTGAACTAAAGTATCTGACTTTAAAGAGAAATGCCGAGGCGTAGAGAAATGGACGATTCGTGCAGAGACCTTCTTGTTCAAAGACACTGTCAATCAGGAAGGATTTCAGTTGGAGAAAGAAAAACAAAAATGGACTATATTATTGTACCTATTTGCGTGTATTTTTTTTAAACAAAAAAGTATATTTACTGTGTGCATTTCTTAAAGGATAGTGAAAAGGTGAAAAATGAAACCATCTTGAAGTTGGTGGGTTTTGTTTCTTGGGGGGGGGGATGTCATGTGAGAGTACCTTTAAGAAATGGATGTTTATAAATGGTGTGTATATAAATATCTGTAGTGAGAGTACCTTTAAGAAATGGGTGTTTATAAATGGTGTGTATATAAATATCTGTAATGAGAGTACCTTTAAGAAATGGGTGTTTACTACTGCAGTGATGTCAGAGTGTGGGTGGAGCTGGGCTGTCTGTCAGATTTTTACATTCGTATTTGAGCAGGCTGCCGGCTGTGTTTTAGTTTCGTATTCAGTGTTGGAGCTGAAGCCAGACCAAGCAGGTGTACTGCTGTTCTCTCTGCAATCAAATGACTATCTCTTGATCATTTGGTGACTTTAACCTGATAAGCTTGAGAAAGGTTCTGTTTTTAAGTCATGAAAGAAAAGCTTAAAGGTTTACTTAGTGTTGTATTCTTTGGGGTTGTATTTGAATTGATGGTTGCTAAGATGTTCACTGTATGCTTTAAAAAGGTTAACTTAAGTTCATAGAATAAACATTGTTTTACTTTAAAAAATACTTTTCCATTTCTGCTGTACCGCACCTGTAGAGTGGGCCATGTGCTCCCCATACCACAATCTAGTAAAAGTTGTGGGTCAGGTGAACTCCATGATAGACTTTGGGGTTCTCTAAACCCTGGCCCATAACAGGTTGTTCTCATTGGAGAGGAGATTGAGGGGAGATTTGATGGAGGTACACAGATAATGACAGGTTTGGAAATGGTAGACAAAGAAAACTATTTCCATTAACTGACAGACTGAACACGGAGATTTAAAGTTTTGGGCAAAAGATGCAGAGAGAATGAGAGGCAGATCTTTGTTCACAGTGAGTGGTAATTGTGTTATGTACTCTGGGATAACACAGGCTGCAACTCGATGCAGCTTTGACCAAAAGATACTCCAGACTTTGAAATAAATTCAATGTGATTTATTGAACCATTAGCACAGTTCTCTATGAGTTCGACTCTCCTGCTAATCTTGCTGTAGTAACTCAGTCTGCTCTAAGCCACGTGGTGGGTGTGATGCTTCTGATCTGTCCTACTCTCTAAGTGTCGCCTGTGGAAAGAGAAAGAGCATGTGTGCCCTGTCCTTATATGTGGGCTGTGTAATGCCCCCTTGTGGTAATGCCACCTCTGGGTGTCTTGACTGCTCATTGGTTGTGTCCTATTCTATGTGTTCATTAGCTGTATGTCTGCATGTCATGACGTCTCTGGTGCTCCCTCTAGTGTTTACTTAGTTGTAGTGTATTTACATTGTGTATTTACAGTGATGCCCTTGTGTATTTACAGTGATGCATATCACCACAGTAATGACCTGCAACTGGCTGCCAATGAGGGTGGTGGATGTGGAAATAATCAATGATTGTAAGCGGAAATTGGATGAGCAAGTGGGAAAATAAACCCGCAAAGCTATACGGTTAGAACAGGGGAATGTGACTGGCAGCATTGCTCTGCTGAGGTGGCATGGGCCTGATGGGCCGAATGGCCTCCTTCTGTGCAATAATGACTCTACGCCTACAATACAAGCCTAAATTGCATCTTATGAATGTTAAACTATTGCCATCTGTGAATCAGTGAGGTTGCAGACATCCAATTACCCACTGCGGTTCCACCAAGGGTACACCCCATGTGAACAACTCAGTAATTTGCTTCTCTATAAAATGGCTCCAGCTAGACTCCCAACCTGGAGCACGTGGTCAAATTGTGCACCAACATTACAAAATGATGGACAGGAAACGACAAACTGGTCCATCAAGGTCGCCCGACACTCACAATAACTAGAGTGTCATAACTAGACACTTCCCGCTCCCTTACAGTCATGGACTTTCCTGAAGAGGCAAAATGAAAACCCTTCTGAAAAACACAGGTTTGATAAGGGAAAGAAAAAAACCTCTGTAAAATTCCTCTCCAGCTGCCTCAGCCATTGAAACTAACCCAGGAGTTCACATCGAGCATTCATTCATTGTAAGCCAGCTACTTTCTATACAATATCTCAGCGGCAGACATGAATCTGACCATCTTCCTCTTGAACACAAACCCACCCACCACATCACCTAGCAAACTAATCCTGAGGCTTGATACTCTCTGGAAATATTAAACCCGAATATCGAGTTGAGTTCTACACTTGTGCAGTTTAAAGTGATGTCCCCGGCTCTCTCATCTGCAATAATTGATCAATAGGGGTGTAATTCAGCCCATTCATTCTATCAGCCACCTTTCAGTCAACACTGCTTTGGAGTAAATGGACCTGGTTCCTGAATTTCCTGCTTGTCGGGCACACGTAGGACGGGTTACTGGGTTACGGGGATAGGGTGGACTTAAGTAGGGCGCTCTTTCCAAGGGCCGGTGCAGACTCGATGGGTCGAATGGCATCCTTCTGTCCTGTAAATTCCATGATCTGTGAATATTGCACTAAATTCCAGCTCAAACTTAGGGAGCAGCGTCTCATCTTTCGACTAAGCTCGTTACAGTCCTCAGGACTCAACATCGAGTTCAACAACTTTAAACTATGACATTTCTGCTCCAACTTAAAGTCTTTCTAAAATATCACAAACACAAAAGTACCCCCTACACCCCCCTCCCCCCATCATGTCTTTTGTTAAGGTTGCTACATCTTGTTGCAAACTCTCCCAGCTACAGAATAATATCCAACACATTTTCTCTCTTTAGTTGTGATGAAGTGTCAAACAGACTCGAAATGTTAATCTATTTTGTCTCCCTACAGATGCTGCCAGACTTGATGAGTTTTCCCAACATTTTGTTCTGGTACAAAACATTCTGTTTGCCCTGGCTGTAGCTTTTCTGCATTAGTTTGGATCTTCAGTGATCTGTGACCAGTAACTTCTAAATCCTTCCCTGCGTCATTTTTAGTATTGCTCCTTAAAACGAAGTGTATTTGGTGTTGGTGCTGCCCACATGCATCATACTGTGATGGTTTAGGTAAAAGGCCGTTTGACTCAGTACTCCAATGCACGCAAATTGTTTCGCAGAAGATCGTACTCTCCGTCAGCCTTCATTCTTGTTCAGAGTGGGTGTAGTGATATTGTCACTGGATTAGTAATCCAGAGACCCAGGGTAAAGTGGTTTCCTCATCAAAAACTTGAGCAAGTTTCTAAGAGGTGGCCTTTTTCTGGAGATATGTTGAGTATCTTGAATGGTCCTTCTTCCTTGACCAGGTATACCAGTGTTGTCCATCATGCTCGACCAAGTACAGGAGTGGTTCTGGAACTAGACAAGCATCCCAGAGATCATGAATTCAAATCCCATCATAGCCAATTCTGAAAATTTAATTCAGTAGATCTGATTGGAGTTGTGGGCTAGAACCAGAAGCTTTTTGGGTGGTTTTAGAATCCCCCTGTTGTCCTTCAGGAATGGGAAGTTTCCACCCAAAACATCACTCCAGTACCACACTATCCGGCTTGAATCTTCCTGAATCTGAAGTGATCCAACAATGACAACACAACTAAGTCAAATAAATTGTACATTAAATAAACAACCACTCAACAAGTTATTACTCAAGACAGTTCCCAGTCTCTCCCAGGACAGAGGAATGGATGATAAACATTGTTCCATGGCACCACAACCCCAAGAGCAAATCTAAATAAATCCCTTGCTAATATCTATCTCACAGCTTCATTGCCAAAGACCCTTTCTCAGCCTTTCAATTATAAACGGGAGAGTTTTTGTTTTTTACGTCTTAAGGGTATAAAAAAATCTTTATAACTTAACTTAGTTTAAAATAAATAGCAGAGTGAAGGATCACAACTGCCCGCAATATTTTAATTAAGCTTCGGTACACATATGTACTAAACTTGAAATTGATTCAATCCTCTTATTTTGTTAAGAATTCTCAGAACGTGGGTATCATAGCAAAACCAACATTTATTACCCCTTGAGAAGGTGGTGTTAGACGTATTCGATGCTGTGGTATGAAGAGACAAAAGTTCTGTTCTTTTTTCACCAACACTCCTCTATTTCTCCCAACAGACTCTGCACAAACCTCTACACATCACCTGACCCAAAGGCCACCTGAAGCCCCTTTACATATCAGTGCCAATTATTGGACACTTAACATAAATGAGAAAACTAATTGCAATGTCTCTTAACCCATTACTTAACAGTCTCCCCTTCCTTGGAGAAAAAAAACCAATTAGGTGTAAACAACATTCCAAGAAGCTAAAACACACACGTTTTTTCCCAGTTTTTTTTAAAGAAAAAAAATCACAATATCCAAATGTTTCCGTGAACTAGCCCCTCTTTTCGTAAAACAGTCTGACAGTTGATAGCTACTGTCAACCCATTTAAATTTTGTTATTTCCCCTCTGTCCAACATCTGCTTCAAACTTGCGATGTCTATCCGTAACCTCTTTTCATTGACACTTTTTGTAGAGTGCACATTTTCCTACAGGGATTTGTCAATTTGACAGTCAATAGGTCTATTACCCAAATCCCCTAATCCCCAAATTTCTGTCAATATCTGACTTATATAAAAGGCCATATCCAACGCTTCCACAAGACTTAACGTCTCAGCAGCCAAAGTGCTTTTGACCACTCTCTTTATTTTCTTTATATCCCACACAAGAGGGCAACATTTACCATTGTTCCCCAAAAGGAAAATTATAAAACCTCCTGCGCTTGAATCCCCATCACATAAATTTGCATAGGACGCATCACTATAAACTATGAGTTTCAAGTGCCTAAGGTCACCTAAAACAGGGAACTTGAAAACACACTCCTGCATTTTTAGTTTGGCCAACGCTTTATTTGCTCTTATTATGTCTTCCACTTTGGGATCATTCATTTTTGTACTCAAATCTGTCTACCTAACCAGTTCAGTTGCCCAATTAAACTTCGCAGTTGCTCTTTTTCTATCTTCGAAACCATTGTGTCTTTTTGTGAAGCCCGGCCACGGCTAATTGCTATTGGGCTGATGCTTTCCAAATAAGATTGCTGACGTCAAGTTGCCCCTAACTTAGTCTGTCCGATTTCCAGTCCAATATATTTAAATGCACCGGAAGCCTGTCTTCCAACCCTGAATTCCTTTCTCAAACCAGAGATTACAACAGCTTCAAAATCACTAGTCCCACCCCACAAAAAATCATCGACATGCATCATAAAGATGCCAGAAAGATTTCCTTTATAGTGCCAGTAAAACATTGCAGGATCTGCTTTCAACCGGCAGCAGCCTAACTTTAACAAGACTGACCTCACCGAAAAGTACCACACTCTAGATGCATCATTTAATCCATATACACATTTGTTCAACTTCCACAGTACCCCTTCTGTGTTAGCTGCTTCTTTAGGTGGATGGAGAAAATGTCTCTCTGGAGCTGATGCCCCAGCAAAAAGGCAGCTTTTATATCAATAGATTTGCATTCCCATGCTTCTGTGGCTAATAGAGCCAAGAAAATCTTTAAAATAATCTTTCCTGCTGTAAGTGAACTACCCTTAAATCCTGATCTTCTAAGTTTTCTTCAAATCCCCTTGCTACAAGCCTGGCCTTTGCCTTATAAGTTCCATCCTGAAGAACCTTTTCCGTGCAAATCCATCTGTGGGATAGAGCTTTTTGTCCCCTATCTGGTACTTCCGTGTATACCCCAAATTCACTCCAACTATGCAATTCTTGCTGTTTAGCATCTTTGATAACTTTTTCATCTAATTTATTTGAAGCCACCAAAATCTCACGTGCATGTGGGCTTCTACTCCTATCAGTATTTGTAGTCTTACTCATGTTCCGAGATCTTGATAAACAACGTCCCCTCTCCCGCCTGGTATCTTGTTCTGTACTGCTACTGCTTGATCTTTCCCTTCTGCTGTGGGATGTCCTTTCAATAGTTCTCGACCTTTTCCTGCGAACCTGTTCACTATCCGATGTACTATCTGAACTGGCACTGCGTTTCTGTGCCTTCCATTTTTGAACTTTGTTTTTCCAATCCATTGTTTTAACTCTCTCCCCTGAATGCTGTACATTCAACCAATGTTTATACTTTCCAGTGGCCTTCCCTGCTCTACTAATAACAGTTGCATCCTTCCATTGACTAGACCCTTCAGGCAGGTATGTCACTTTTGTACCAACTTTTGGCTGTTGCCCTTTTGGAAAAATGGTCTGTTCTAATTTATCAGACGTGTTGTGTTCCTCGACAGAAATCCTGTCTATATCAGTTAACTGGTCCTCATAGTTCTGTAACACGTGCGTACCAGATGACTCTGGTTCCTCGTCATGTCTGTCTGCTCTGTCTAAATTTGAAAATTTGTAATCGGTACCCATTATCCTTGATGAATGTACCCTAACAGTTTGATTTCCATGTTGCAAAATAATTGTTTTGCCATCTATGCCTATGATCTTCCCTGGGTCTTTCCATTCATTAGAATTGTCTCTCTTGTAGTATACCATGTCTCCTTGCTGAAAAACGGCATCTAATGGCCGTACATTATGTCTTAAAGCTCTGCGAATTCTTTCAGACTTCTGCTTTCAAAAAAGCTTTTCTCCTGCTATGTAATGCATTTAAATGTTCAGCAAAACCAGAGCTAATTGTAGTCCCCTCCCAAGCTGGAGGCTGGTCATCCAAAATGGACGGAATTTTAGGATTTCTACCAAATACTAATTGATAAGGACTATAGCCCCCAACCATCTGCAATGAATTCTTTGCATGTACCGCCCATGCTAAAGCTGAATTGAGCCTGCAGTTTGGTCGATCTGCCAAAATTTTCCGAAGCATGTCATCGATGACAGCATGATTTCTTTCACAGACACCATTACTAAATGGGCTTTCTGCAGCCGTGTTCATAACTCTGAAATTCATGTTTTTACACATATCCCTAAACTCATCATTCGCAAATTCTCCCCCATTGTCCATAAGGAATTTTGCCGGTGGACCCAGTCCTGTCCCGATCCATTTTTCCAGGATTTGATCCAGAATTACTCTCTTTTCTGTACTTCATTCAATCGTTGATTGACTAAATCTGGTTGCTAAATCTACAAAATAAATATATTATTTGCTTTATCCCAGATCTTAAGGTCCATGGCCACAATGTCATTAAAATCCCTGGCCAAAGGTAGGGTTACTATCGGTCGTGCTGGTGTCCTTCTGTACTTCCTACAAACTTCACAACGATCACTAACCTGTCCTATCAGTTTAGTATAGTCGTCATCCCTTACCCCTGCATCCTTTAATAAATTTTTCAGCCTCTGAGGAGACGGATGTGCAAATTGCCTATGCAGTTTTACTACAAGCTTTTTAATCAGCTAAAGTCCCATTTTCAACTGCCATTAACACATCCTTAACCACTCTACTTGAAATATTATTTGTCAGTAATGGAATACAACAGTGTCCCCAACTGTGTAAATTGTAAGTCCACCACCTTTCCAAAAACTGTTGCCTTATCCTGTTCCATATCCAGTTTCATGTGTGCTTTCTTCATCGACGGTCTGCTCAGAAGCAAAGGTATCTCACTTGATACAACATCCGTGATAATGAAATGATTCACTCCGGCAATATTGCAAGGGATCACCACTCTTTTCAGCAACTTCAGAGTATTATCATCTCCAAACCTGAAACTTGTGGAACTTTCAAATTCCTTAACCTTGTTACGATTTTCAGCATTCAAGGAGTCCAGATAACATTTTAACCAGTCAATCCCACACACAGATGTGCAGCCACTGTCCAATACAGCACAGTTGGAGGATTCTGCAACCAACACCCTCATTACCGGCATAAAACTGCTTGTTAATAGGCCAATGCCTTCTTTCTGGTCACTATCTTTTTCCTCTTCTGACTCTTCCGTGTCATGTGTCGCTTCAAACACTATCATAACGAGTTGGACAGTTGAAAGCATAATGGTATTGAGAGTCACATCGAAAACATCGATTTATCATGCCACGTGCATTTCTGGGGTTCATCTTCCTCTTGTAGGTTCTAACTGGGTTTCTGTCTTCATAATTTCCTTTACTCGGTCTCCTTTTATAGTCTTGAGGCCTGTTCGTAGCCATACGATTTCGCCATCCTGTTAGTAGTGTATCTTCCATATTCTGCCTTATTGCAGGCTGACCTATTTGGGCCATCAGATTTGAATGTTTCCCCATAAACTTTTGTAAAGCTTTTGTCATCTGTTCGAATAAGGTATCCTTATCCGTAAACTGAACTCCTGTCAAAACCAGTCTATCCATGTTGCTCACTCTAGCGCAGTCAAGTAATTTAAAGGCCAATACAGACTGTGGAAATTCCAGGTTGTTTCTGCAGCCTTTTATATAATCTGCCAAATTCCATTATATAATCTTCCACGGATAAATCCTACATTTTCCAGAACTTATCAAAATCCGACCATGCTTCATACGCACTTAACAAGTCATCTTTCATATAAATCTTATCCATATAATGTAATAAAGTCACCAGACCATCTTCTGAGCCTAACTCTTCTAATTCCAGCTCAGAAAGCACTTTGTTTCGGATTTTACTGCCATGCGGTAAAGAGCCAATGCCATACCTTGTTTTCTCTTTCCCAAAGCAGTTACCTTAGTCCACATAACTACTGCACTTCTCCATTGGTCGTATGATTCCCTTTCAGAAAATAAGGGAGGATAGTCATATCCAGCCATCTTCATCCTGGGTTGAGCCATATATCCCCTTTTTTTTTCACTCACTCACTCCTTGGTTTGATCTGGAAAACTTGTATCTTTCAACCCTTCACACTTACACAGCAACCGTCCTCTGCTACCAATTGTTAGACGTATTCGATGCTGTGGTATGAAGAGACAAAAGTTCTGTTCCTTTTTCACCAACACACCTTTATTTCTCCCAACAGACTCTGCACAAAACTCTACACATTACCTGACCCAAAGGCCACCTGAAGCCCCTTTACATATCAGTGCCAATTAGTGGACACTTAACATAAATGAGAAAACTAATTGCAATGTCTCTTAACCCATTACTTAATAGGTGGTGGTGAGCTGCCTTCTTGAACTGCTGCAATCCACGTAGTGTAGGTACACCCACAGTGCCGTTAGGGAGGGAATTCAGGATTTTGACTCAGAGACAGTGAATGGTGATGAATTTCCAAATCAAGATGGTGAGTGGCTTGGAGGGGAACTTGCAGGTGGTGGTGTTCCCATGTGCCTGCTGCCCTTGTCCCTTCTAAGCTCTGCCAATCATGGGTTTGGGAAGTGCTGAAGAAACCTTACAAAATGCTGATTTTGAAATGTCGTTGATTTACAAATACACACCCGTTGAATCACGTCATGTAATTTGTATGTTAAGTAAACAATGGGGTTAGAAATAGAATGATAGCAGCGGTTGACAGCTTTAAATAACTTGTAATGCACAAAATTCTGTTGGCATGGAATGCTGCAGTGAAGGGCACAACAGCATCTAACAATATCATGTTGGCTTTTTGTGGGCACTGACTCATCAAATAAGTAGGAGATTGATCAGAATCGCAGACTGGCTACAGCAGTGAAAGGAGACCATTTGGCCCACTGTGTCCTGCTGGGCCTTTTTAGTTTGTTCACTCTTTCCTCATAAGGTGATTATCAAGTTCCTTCTTGAAGCTAACATTAGGTGAAATGAATTATTCTAAACTGCTTCAATGATACAATTCAGCTGTAATTGAAGAGAAGCTTTTGCTGAATTGAAATGCTGGATCAGTCACATCCAGCCTGTATAATATAATACACGCTATGTGAACATTAACAGCAGAAAGTTGATAAAGAATGTCTTTCAGACCGCATTTCACATCCATTGAACATTTCTTAAATAAGTGACCAGGAATACTGTTTTACTAAACAAAAACTTTTATTGTGGAAGTTACATCACTGTCCAAATTAACATTTTTGCTATAAACAGAACACAATCTTTATTCAATATTGAGAATTAAACCTTTGGATATCTATACACAGGCTCACATGATAATACCGAAGTTAATACAATTTTTGTACACAATTGTCTATTATTCACATCATTTGTTTAAAACAATAAGCAGGAAAGCAACTAGATTCCGTTACCGATTTTCCATGCAGGCACAGACAGTCGCAAGAATATCAGCTCCTTGCTCATCTCTTCACCATCGGTGTGATCGACATAACAAGCCTTCCAAGATCGCATCCACTGCTAGAGTTTTATAATGGAGGAATCAGCCAAGTGAAGTAGTGAGTGTTTGCAACATTAGGTCTGTGTGCAGCAATCTCACTCGTGACACTGTCACCCGCACTATCCTTGTAGAACGGTCATGTGAATTTAGCACAGACTTTATTTTGGCCACAGGGGCAGATCAGATCCTTGTGAAGTGGCCCTCCTGAGTCTAGTTTGCATGGGGTGGGAGGGGGTGCATATACCAGTTAGTAAAAGAAATAATTGGATTCATTAGTGCATATAGGCCACAGTTAATCTCTACAGGAAAATACAAAGCAGAAAGCATTTGGCCTAGGTTTAACATTTTAGCATTCCCTCCTGCCCTGCTCTTGGTAAAGTGACAAAGTCCAGAGAGAGCAGCACCTGCCGGATTTCAGACAGCGATTTGTAGAGACCGATTAACACACAGGAAACATTTACAGTGGACTTGCAGTGCCATGAGGAAGTGGTGGGTTGCAGCGAGGATGGAGGAAATGGGCCATCCCTGCACACATTCTAAACCATAGCACGGGCAGCCAATATGAAACTCTCCGTGCCAGAATTGGCGATCTGGAGAAAGCACTTTCAGATTTTGTTCGACCACAGCTCAGAGGCACCACCAGAGGGCAGCCCCATCCAGTTGAGCAACTGCCGTGTACAAGATGCTTGCCAAGCTGCCACAATCCAGGCAGGGGAGGGGGGGCGCTGTCACTCAGACATTATCCAGAGGTGAATTCAGGTGAACACTGCAGTGCAGGTCTACCCACAGCCCACCCACCCACCCACCCACCACCCTCTATCATCTTCACTCTAATCCATGGCATTGACTGACTATTTACTGAACAGCAGAAGGAAAAAAACAGGTGATGAAATCAGGAAGAATATTAACTATGAAAGCCAATCATTTGAAGAAAACAACCAGCTTAAAATAAGCAGTGCAGAATGGAGATGCTATTCAATATTATCAATTAAAGTAGTGACCTGCACTCTGGATGAGAGGTTCTCCCTGTTGCAGTTTTCAAAGGAATTTAATGGGAATTCAGGGAATACTGAATCAAAGTGCTTAACTCAAAACTTTACAAAACTCTATGTGGTTACCCAATTGTTTGAGTTGCTCCTGTCTCAGAGATTGCTCCGTCTGATGAAGAACCCCTCCAGTGAAGGAATTAACACAGCTGAATTTGGAGGAAGGGAATTTTTATCCCCTGGTGGAGATCGGCTGCCAATTACTGAACTCGCCCAATTTCCATTCCCATTTAGGTCAGCAGGTTAAAAGTGGACGGCTTCTAAAAAACAGGTGAGGGAATCCTCTCAGATGCTCAATTCCAGAAACTCCCGTTTCCCTGGCCTGAAGCCAGACTGAAGAACCCTGGCTCGTGCAGAAATTGGGACTGTCGGACACATCAACGGGTTCCCCAGTGACAGCAACTAATTACAGCCGCCGCCAGGATTTATTACACTTTCAACATACAGTCTCTTTATAAAATACAAAACGAGTGCGTGAATACAAGAAGAATAAGTAATAGCGTCTCAGTTGCAAGCAAAGGGCTGGGACAACTCATCCTTGCAGCTCTTCGAAACACGTGTTGCAGACTCGTACAGGTTTCTTTGAGGAGGGGGTTAAGGCATTCCGCGCAGAACATTCGGCACAGAAAATGTTTCCACAGTTCCTACAGTGATGCTGCAAAGATAAAGAATTGGAGCATTAATTTAATTGAACTTGCAAGTAAATAACAATAGCAAAGTGGTTAGCACAGCTGCCTCCCAGCACTAGGCCTCCTCAATAAAGAGATCCCCAAATGCCCAAAGATATGCAGGTTAGGTGGATTGGCCATGATAAATTGCCCCTGATGTCCAAAAAGGTTAGGTGGGGTTACAGGGGTGGGGTGGAGGTGCGGGCTTAAATAGGTTCTCTTTCCAAGGAACGGTGCAGACTCGATGGGCTGAATGGCCTCCTTCTGCACTGTAAATTCTATGATTCTATGAATCTCCCGATCTCTGCGCGCTGCCACCTCCTAAAGTCCCTGTCCACAGAGCGAACCGATGGTTGTCACAGATCGGTGAACACACCGACGCCCCCTCCCTCATGTTGCCTCCGCTGTCCCCACACCCTCAGAGCTGCCACTGGGCATATGGAGTACCGAGCCAGCGAGAACGGCAGAGGTGCCGTCAATAAAGCCCTCAGACTCATGCCCTTGCAAGATACCACCTCCACCCACTCCCACACCTCCTTCTCCCCCACTACCCACTTCCTGACCATTGATATATTAGCCACCCAGTAGTAATTGATAAGGTTCCCTCGCTCCCCAGGCCCCCGCTCCAGCAGAACCTTCTTTACCCGTGCGGTTTTTACGGCCCATATAAAACCAGAGATCGCCGCATTCATCATCCTGAAAAATGCCTTTGGGATGGAAACTGGGAGACACTGAAATATAAACAGTAATGCCGGGAGGACTGTCAGCGGGAGCATGTCCCACCTTCGGATGGCTCCTGTCATCTTTTCAATTAGTCTACCCAAATTAAATTTGTGGAGCTGACCCCATTCCCATGCCACTTGAATACCCAGGTACCTAAAGCTCCCTCCCACCACCTTGAACGGCATCTCCCCCAATCTCTTATTCTGCCCGGATCGAAAAAACTTCGCTTTTGCCCATATTCAATTTATAACCCGAGAACCGACCAAATTCCTCCAGTGTCCTCATAATCCCTCCAATTCCTCCTTGCGGGTCTGCTTTATAAAGGAGCAAATTGTCCACATAGAGCAAGACCCTGTGTTCCACCCGCACCCGTACTAGCGGCGATGGGTTTGTTATGTTATTTTCTTCTTTCTTGTATTGCCATTTGTTATAATTTATTTTGGGGGGGGGGGGGAAAGAGTTCTTTTCTTGTTTTGTTTTGGCGTGGAACCACGCCTTGTTTGTTTTAAATTGCGGGGAGAAAATTTGTTATTGTTATTAAAAAAAACTTGAATAAAAATTATTTTAATAAAAAATAAGGAGATTGGCCGATATGACCCACAGCTTTCTGGATCTTTGTCCTGTTTCAAGATGAGAGAGATCGACGCCTGCAACAACGTCGGGGGGAGCACTCCCAAATCCTTTGACTCATTAAAAGCCCTTATCAAAAGCGGCCCCAGTACCTCGGAAAACTTCTTAGAAAATTCCACGGAGTATCCGTCCGGTCCCGGGGCTTTGCCTGATTACATTGCCCCCAGCCCCTCTATTACCTCCCAAACCCGATTGAGGCCCTAGGCCCTCCAGCAACTCCTCATCCACCTTCAAGAACTCCCGCCCCCCCATAAATCGTCTCATCCCCTCCTCCAGGCTGGGGGTTCCGACTTATACAGCTCACTTTAAAAATCTTGAAACACATCATTCACCCCCATCGGGTGCAAAACCACATTCCCACCTGCATCCCTCACTTTCCCTATCTCTCTCGCCGCCTCCTGCTTCCTCAACTGATGCGCCAGCATCCTACTAGCTTTTCCCCCATACACTGCCCCCTTTACCTTCCTCAGCTGTCCCTCCGCCTTAACTGTGGACAGGAGCCCAAATTCCAGCTGCAGCCTATGGCGTTTTCAAAAGCCCGTTATCCGGAGACTCCGCATATCTCCTGTCCACCTGTAAGATTTCTCCCACTAAACTTTCTAACTGTACCCGCTCCTTGTGCGCCCAAATAGAAATAAATTTCCCTCTGATAAATGCCTTCAGCGCCTTACAGACCACCCCCACCAACACCTCACCCGTATCATCGATCTTTATATATCCCTGGATGGCCTCCCTCACACACCTCCTCCTCCGCTAATAGCTCCACATCCAACCTCCCTCACACACCTCCTTCTCCGCTAATAACTCCACATCCAACCTCCCTCATACACCTCCTCCTCCGCTAATAACTCCACATCCAACCTCCCTCACACACCTCCTTCTCCGCTAATAACTCCACATCCAACCTCCCTCATACACCTCCTCCTCCGCTAATAACTCCACATCCAACCTCCCTCACACACCTCCTCCTCCGCTAATAACTCCACATCCAACCTCCATTGGGGGCGCTGGGCGCTTTCTTTACTCACTCAAGTCCACCCAGTGCAGGGCATGGTCTGACACCACTATTGCTGAATATTCAGCATCTACCACCTCTGCCAGCTGCGAGGGAAAGGCATTAGTGAAGATGGAGAGAGAGAGAGAGAGAGAGGGCGATCCGCTTAATCTAGTGCCTAAATCTCTAAAGGGATATGAACAATGCTGTGAAACCGTAGGGAGAGCAAATAGAGTGCGGCGGCATTCATGGGTAAAATGATGAGATGAACCATGAGTACATACCTTTCTTACAGTGACTGAAAACCCTTTTCCACAGGCCATACAATTCATCACATCGGTATCTTCAGTCCATTTCCTATTTACTGCTTGTGTATGTTTAATCTAGCAAAGGAAAAAGGAAATCATCATCATTTTATTTTCAACATGGGCCATGCAAATATTGTCACAGTGCCAGGGTCCCAGGTTCAATTCTGATTTTGTTACCTTCCAAAGCATCATTTCTCACATAGCTCCCTTTTCCTCAGCCCAGGATTCCACCGCGGTTTGACAGGGTCTGCAAGCATATCCACCCCATTTCCTGTAATTCTGTCCTCTTCCCTTCCGCTCTCTTCTGGAACCATGATCAGGGCCCCCTTGTCCTCATTTTCTACCCCATCATCCTCTGTATGCAAAGAATCATCCTCCGCATTTCCACCAACTCCAGCATGATGTCACCATTGAATACATCTTTTCTCACCTCTCCTGTCTCTTCTCTTCCCGTCATGGGACTGCACTGTCCGAGATACCCTGGTGCACTCCTCTATCACTCAAACATCTGATATTCTTCCCACAGAATCTTCCCATGAAACGCAGGGGAGTTGAACTCCTTCCCCATAACCTCGACTCTACTCACTATCAAAGACCCCAAACACTCCCTCCAGGAGAAGCAGCGATTTACTTGCCATTCTTTCAATTTAGTCTATTGTATTCGCTGCTTACAATGTGGTCTCCTCTATTCTGGAGAGACCAAACAAAGAATTGGTGACCGCTTTGAGGAATTCTTTGCTCAGTCTGCAAGCATGACCATAACCTTCCAGTCTCTTACCATTTTAATTCACCGTTTTGCTCACATTTCTGTGCTCGGCCTGCTGGAATGGTCCAGTGAAGACCAACGCAAGCTGCAGGAACTGCACCTGGTCTTCCAATTAGGCACTTTACAGCCTTCTGGACTCAACACGGAGTTCAACAACCTGAGACCATGAATTTGGTCCTCCATTTTGCATTTTTCTTCCCTATTGCCAGTCTGTAGCTTGTTCTCCTGTTTTGCTTTCAGTCAGTGCTGACCTTGATTCTGCTATTAACGCCCACTCTGGACTAATTGGGGGGGGGGGGAAGGAGGAGAGCGCATGGGGGGCAGGGAGGGAGCAGCACGGTAGCATAGTGGTTAGCACAATTGCTTCACAGCTCCAGGGTCCCAGGTTCGATTCCGGAGTCTGCATGTTCTCCCCGTGTGTGCGTGGGTTTCCTCCGGGTGCTCCAGTTTCCTCCCACAGTCCAAAAATGTGCAGGTTAGGTGGATTGGCCATGCTAAATTGCCCTTTATGTCCAAAATTGCCCTTAGTGTTGGGTGGGCTTACTGGGTTATGGGGACAGGGTGGCGATGTGGGCCTGGGTAGGGTGCTCTTTCTAAGAGCCGGTGCAGGCTTGATGGGCTGAATGGCCTCCTTCCGTACTGTAAATTCTACGAGACCAAGGCCTAATAATCCTCAATGCAGACCCAGTAAAATCTGGCAGCTAAACCAGTTGTATGCCAGTTTAGGCGTAAGTGAAGGTGGGGGCTGTACTGTGGGTAATCAACTGGACTGAGGAAGATTAAAGGTTACAGGTGGGATAAGGACATGAAAGCTGCAGATGTGGGAATGATCTAGTAAATGGATAATCATGGAAGGTGAAGCAAGAGACATACTGTCGAAGCTTTTTCATCGCATATTCATCAGGACAGATGCCAAATGAGCAACGTGGTTATATGAATTTCAGTGCCAATGCAATGCCAAGTGCATAGATTATGTCCCAAAAACTGGTGGATCATATCAAACAGTACGTCTCCTTGGCTGTTCACAACAGGCAGAGAGTACTGACTGTATTCAACAAGCCAGAGCTTGCAAAACCCAGAACATACTGTCCAACATTAGATGTGATTCTGCGATTAGCCAGCACTTACTGAACAACCCTGAGTGCTAAGAATTAAATGAACAAACAAATTAACATAATTAGTCAAGCCTGCAATATGGCTCACTTTAACTTGCTAGACCACATATATTCATAGACCAGGCCTGGTATTTGACAAAGAGAAAGAATATGCCCAGGCATTGCTCTTTTTCAGTTAAACAAAAGTTTGGGGGACAACTATTCCCTGGTGCATCTTCCATGGCAATGCCTCCACCAGAATCCACTTGCCAACCAATCAACACCCATTTTCCCATGCAGTACACATTGTTGCTCCCTTTGAATTTTGGTATTCTTGAATCTGTCTTGATGAGTGCAAGATGAAAAGCTTTAAGCGTGTCTTTTCTTTCCAGAAATATTCAAGTTCGTACTACCAAGCAACTAACTGCATAAACATCGTGGTGATTGTGTGGAAATTCAAAGGTTGGCCAGTTCAGAGTTTAATATTGCTGTGAAGTGGTTTGCACTTTGCACTGACGCTAAACTTATTTAGTGTTAAGTAGATGCTGAGGTCAGAACTGGTTCTGATGAAAAGCAGAGCATGATTCCTTCCAGTAGGGAGTCTCAGGATCGACTACAGCATCAGCCCCAGGACCAGTCCCAGATCCATGGGCTGCCGCACCAGGAAAGGAGACGGCACAGTCTCAGGTCATGGACAAGAGCAGCTGGAGACACCAATTAGCTCCAATGCGATTTGTGTCACTCACTGCAGTTCCTAATCCACCACTTATCTGGTTACCTGAAGAGCTTGGTTCTCTCGCCCCAACTCCTGCATAGCAGCCGTTGTATCATCCAGTTTCCGTCTCAGATCCACGACCTTCGCGTGCAGCTTTTCTGTTTCTCCTTCACTCTTGAGGCACCTAATTGACAGGAGCAAGAGTTTCAAACAAGACTTAACGACACACTGAGTCACGGAGGGACATCAGCTCCAATGAAGAAGTGTCAAGCAAACATTATCCTGCCATATTGGAGACAATCTAATACGTAGGTGTACATAGAGCAATAAACTATCTTGCCAAAATACTTTGAAATGAAGACCGTATTCGGTTTCAGAGTTTAATATTCTCTGCTGTCTCTGTCCCTTTAAGCAATGTCTACAACCCTTTATGAAGCAGCGTTCCCACCTTCACATCCCACAAAGACGAGGCTGAAGGAACCACCTGCTTTGGACTTCAGTAGCTCGACAAATGTTCCTCCTGCATCCTGCGTGAGCAACTTTGTTCTCATCCCAGTGACAGGGCTCTGATGACAAATAGTGTGAAGATCCCATCCCTCCCCTGACTTGTGTGTTGTAGACAGCAACCAGGCTTTGGGGAATCAGGAGGTGAGTTACTCACCACAGGATTCCCAGAATCTGACCAGCTCTCAGAGCCACACTATTTATATGGCTGTAAGGCAAAAGCAAATTATTATGGGTGCTGGAAGCTGAAACAAAAACAGAAAATGCTGGACAATCTCAACAGGTCTGACAGCATTTGTGGAGGGAGAAGGGAGCTAACGTTTCGAGTCTGGATGATTCTTTGTTAAAGCCAGAGGGAACTGGAAATAGGGTCAGATTTATACTGATTTTGGGGGGGGGGGGGGGGGGGGAGCATGGAGCAGTGGGGCTGGACAGAGGGCCCGTGGTAGGTGGAGATTGGCAAAGACACCATGGACAGAAAGACAAAGGGAATGTAAATGGCGTGATCAAGGCTAAGAAGGGTGCTGATAGTGGCACATTAAGAGATTATAATGCGTTAATGGCAGAACAAAGGTAAGCAGTGTGTCAAAGAACAACTAGGAACAGGGAACAGATGGCCCAAATGGGGTAAGGGAAAAACAGATTGATGGAAGAAATGAAAATAAATCGATAGAAATAATAATGGGATGAAGGTGGAGGAGAGATCAGTCTGTCACAAATGTAGGTGGGAAGGGTCTGGACAAGAGGAGAGAGTATGGAGTCAAGGCAGGATATCTTGAATGGAGTCAAGATATATGGCTAATGCAGTTCAGTGTTTGGTCAATTGAAGCCAGTGAAATGTTAAGTTGCAAAGAGTCAAAGGAGCAGCGGTCTGATGAAGTTGTATTGGAACTTTATGATGCATTGGTCAGATCACACTGTGAGCATTGTCTCCAGTTCTGCCTCAGTTTAATGTCTCCTTTAAGGTTTGGCAGTGCAGAACTCCCTTAGTGCTCCACTAGACTGTCAGCCTTGATTACATGATAAAGTCTCCAAAATGGGCCTTGAAGCCACAATCTTTGGACTCAAGAGGCAAGACTGTTATCCAATGAGCTGCAGCTGGTATCACAATATAAACCATGCTTCTTTTGCCCAGGAGGTCAGTGCCTTACTCTCGGACACTGACACTAACTGGCAGCAGGGTTCCAGCTCTTTATCCTGCAAATTATTGAGGGACCAGGTCAGCATTCCTGGACTGGCTGCAGCTCAGATTCCAGCCAGGCAGATATAGAGGTCACAGTGAATAACGGCAGACACACCTTTCCAACAGAGCTCTCCTCTCCTCCTGGTTGTGCTGCACAGTAGCTTCCAACACGGCAATCTCTCCACGGAGGTCGTCTGTCTGCTTCTCCAGCTCACTAACCCGCCGCTGACTGCCCTGCCACTCCCTCTTCAGTGTAGCCATGTTTTCATTCAGCGCAGTGATCTGCATGTTGAGTTTGATCACGTCCTCTTCGTGCTGTTTACCTTGTCCTTCCTTATCCTTCAGCTCAATCTGCTGCATTGTAACAATGAAAAACACCATCAACTTCATTGCACTCAAGGTACATCAAAACCTTTCAACATTCAATCCTATCTCAAATAAAACTGTTCAGTCAGTGCCCCTCACATAGTCCTTGCCCCCAGGTCAGGTCCATGATAAATTATTAGTCTTTGATGTTACTTGCATTCCAACATAAGACAGGTAAATCCCAACACAAAGAGAGAACCAAGTTGCAGTGCCACAAATCCTCAGCACTTTCTGTTGAAAGGTCATCAACCTGAAACAACTCTGTTTCTGAAACACTAACTCTGTTTCACTCTCCACAGATGCTACCAAATAGAATCATAGAATTTATAGTGCAGAAAGAGGCCATTCGGCCATCAGGTCTGTACCGCCCCTTGGAAAGAGCACCCCACTTAAGCCCACGCCTCCACTCTATCCCCGCAACCTGTGGGAAGAGGCCGGAGCACCCGGAGGAAACCCACGTAGACACAGGAGAACGTGCAGACTCTGCAGAGACAGTGACCCAAGCTGGGAATCGAACCTGGGGCCCTGGAGCTGTGAAGTAATTGTGCTAACCACTGTGCTACCATGCTGCCCAAATATGCTGAGTAATATGCGGCATAGTCTGTTTTTATCATAAGCCTCCCCTTTTTCTGTCTAATTTTAAGACATCCGGTGAGCCATGTTACTATCCCAGTCTGTATAAGGATAACTGAAGTCTATCATTATCCTTACTCGGTAGTTTTTGTCTCTTTCTGTAATTTACTCTTCCACGGCCTTGACACCATTTGATGCCCTATTATATACACAGGATCAGTTATCTCAGTTGGCTACATGACTAGAGCGTAATTCAGAATAATGACAGCAGCACAGGTTTGATTCCAGTGCCGGCTGAGGTAGGGCATAGGACCTGCCTCCTCACCTCAAATCCAATCCAATCCTTGGCCCCGAGAGGGGAAGGCAATGGCAAACCCTCCATCAACAAAATCTGCCAAGAAAGTGACTCAGGATGAAACATCAGCAGACAATGGGTGGAGGATCTGCCTTCAGGCAGAAAACACATGAAGGAATGAAATAAACTGTACACACCCAGCAGCATAATAGCTCTCCTGAAGATTGCTGTCCTTGAACTCTCAACTATGTCTCCCCTCTCCAGTGCTGGAGCAATACCGTTGATCAATACTTACCATCCTCTCCCTTCGTTTTTTTATTCTTCCCACCATCATTCCCAAATATTTTGCAGCCAGGAATATTAAGTTACCAATCCTTTTCTTAGTCAATCTGGGTCTCTGTTGTTGCTCCTATACCATGATCCACGTAGTTGCCAGATTCAGCTGCTCACCAATAGTATTTAACATGCTTTTGCATTTGCACACATTTAGACTGCTTTGCATTTCCCCCATGCAATAACTTGTGCCGCAAAGGTTTTCATAGTTTCATAGAATTTACAGTGCAGAAGGAGGCCATTCGGCCCATTGAGTCTGCACCGGCTCTTTGAAAGAGCAACCTTCCCAAGCCCACCACTACCCTATCCCCATAACCCAGTAACCCCACCCAACAGTAAGGGCAATTTTGGACACTAAGGGTCAATTTAGCATGGCCAATCCACCTAACCTGCACATCTTTTGACTGGGAGGAAACCGGAGCACCCGGAGGAAACCCACACACACAAGGGGAGAATGTGCTGACTCCGCATAGACAGTGACCCAAGCCAGGAATCGAACCTGGGACCCTGGAGCTGTGAAGCAATTGTGCTAACCACAATGCTACCGTGCTGCCCTTTAGCACCCAGGTTCGATTCCCGGCTTGGGTCACAGTCTGTGTGGAGTCTGCACGCTCTCCCGTGTCTACGTGGGTTGCCTCCGGGTGCTCCAGCTTCTTCCCACAGTCCAAAGATGTGCAGGTTAGGTTGACTGGCTATGATAAAGGTGTCAACGCCTCAGATTTTATAATGGGCTACGAACCAGTTTGGCTTCCAAATCTGCGAACTGCTTCTTCATGTCCACTTGTACCTCACTGAGTTTATTCTTGGTGAGTTGATGGTTGCTCTTCTCCTGCTCTATCATCGACTTCACGCTGTCTGCGTTAGCTTGAAGTTCCAGCTTCTGTTGAATCAACAACTGCTTGGCCTCTTTCAACCCTGTCAACTCCTGCCAATCACAAGCGTACCATCAGTTTTTTAACAGGTGGATAAAATGGTTAAAAAGGCACATGGTATACTTCTCTTTATTAGCCGAGAAATAAAGTTTAATAGCAGGGAGGTTATGCTGAAACCGTACAAAGCATTGGTTAGTCCACAGCTAGAGTATTGTGCTCAGTTCTAGAATCCACATTATAGGAGGGATGCGATAGCTCTGGAGAGGATGCAGAGGAATTTGTCCATGACGTTGCCTGGACTGGAGAGTTTTAGCTACAAAGAGAGACTGGATAGACTGGGGTTGTTTTCCTTGGAGCAGAGGAGACATGATTGAGATGGATAAAATAATGAGGGCCAGAGACAGGAGACTGGAAGGAACCTTTCCCCTTGGTGGAGGGATCAATGATTTACGTTAAAGGGCAGGATGTTTAGAGAGGATGTAAGAAAAAACCTTTTGGTCTGGAACTCACTGCCTGAAAGGATGGTGGAGACAGAGATCCTCATAACATTTAAGAAGTATTTAGATGTGTGCTTGCAATGCCAAAGCATACAAGGCTGAGCCAAGTGCTGGAAATTGGGATTAGAATAGTTAAGTGGTTGTTTTTGACCGGTGCTGACAGGATGGCCAAAGGGCCTTTTTTGTGCTGCAGAACTTCATGACTATAACTATGAGGCTGCCTGCTTGGGACCCAAGAAAGATAAATCATGAATATTTACTGAATGATGGGAAATTTGGAAGCAGGGAAGCAAAGTGATTTGAGGGTCTGAATGCACAAATTATTAAAAGCCAAATGATTAGCACAAAAAGCAATTGTGAAGGTTAATGTAATGCTGGCCTTCATTAACAGCAAGCTAGAATACAAATAAAAGGAAGCAATACTCCAGGTGTTCAGGGCCTTAATCAGACCCCATCTGGAGTTCGCGGTTCTGTTTTGGAGAACTATAGGAACGGTATGCTGGCCTGGGAGAAGGTACAATGCAGATTCGATGGAATAACATAAGGGTTTAGAGGCTTAAATTATGTTAGCTTGTATTCACCCAAGTGTAGAAGAATGAAGCATTTAAAATGTTTGTATTGAGTGCTGAATTTGGGTGCATACGAGTGCGAGAGTGAGAGTTTGCTGACTGAGGAATATTAAGGGTTCATTTTTATCTAAAGTCTAGTCTTACTTTTATTTAGTTAATTAACTTAAAAGTTGCTGTTTGGTTTAGAATAAGGTGAATTTTCAATCAGCTTTAAACAAAGGTTCTACTTGCAGCTACAGCTTGTTAATTAGTTAATTCGATTAGGCCAGTTTTCAGAGGCTAGAGTCACAGGAAAAGGTGAGCCAGCTTGCAGTGCTGACTTTGTTTGCACTGGGTGCTGAATTTGGGTGCATTTGAGTGCTATAGTCAGAGTTTGGTGACTGAGGCAGTTAGGTGAGGAGGGAGCAAGGTGCTCCTTTCATTTCAGTTCCTACACTTCCTCAAAGAGCGAGAAAGGAGCCAGGAGTTTACAGAGAGTACAGCTGACTGGGAGCAGAGTCGGAGGGCGGAGTTCCAGTTGGTCCACAGGGCAGCTACGTTCTGTAAGGTAAGAGGGGATGGAGGCTAGGGCAGTTGCATGCTCCTCCTTTAGGATGTGGGTGGTGAGGGATACCACCGGTGTCCCTGCTGACTACACCTGCGGGAAGTGCACCCAACGCCAGCTCCTGAGGGACCGTGTTAGGGAACTGGAGCTGGATGAACTTTGGATTATCCGGGAGGCGGAGGGGGTAATAGATAAGAGTTACAGGGAAGTAGCCACACCCAAGTACAGGACAAGAGTAACTGGGTTACAGTCAGGACAAGAAAAACGAATGGGCAGACAGTACAGGGATCCCTCGTGGCCTTTCCCCTTCAAAACAAGTATACCGTTTTGGCTGCTGTTTTGGGTGGGGGGGGGGGGGGGGGGGGGGGGGAGAGAGAGAGAGAGCAGTCACTTTATTGGGCGTTGTCTATAGACTCCCCAATAGCAGCAGAGAGATAGAGCAACAGATTGGGCAGCAGATCTTGGATAAGTGCAGAAGTAACAGAGTTGTTGTCATGGGTGACTTCAACTTCCCTAATATTGACTGGAACCTCCTTAGTGCAAATGGTTTGGATGGAGTAGATTTTGTCAGGTGTGTACAGGAAGGATTCCTGACTCAATATGTAGATAGGCCGACTAGTGGGGAGGCCATATTGGACTTGGGGCTCGGCAACGAACCAGGCCAGGTGCCAGATGTCTCAGTGGGAGAGGATTTCAGTGACAGTGACCACAAATCCTTGAGTAATGAAGAGGGACCGGAACACACAGTATGGGAAGGTATTTAATTGGGGGAGGGTAAATTATACTGCTATTAGACAGGAGCTGAGGAGCATTAAGTGGGAACAATTGTTCTTGGAGAAATACACAACAGTAATGTGGGGATTGTGTAAGGAGCACTTGCTCCGAGTGCTGAATTGTTTTGTCCCACTGAGACGAGGAAGGAATGGTAAGTTGAAGTAGCCTTGGATGACGAGAGAAGTGGAGCTTCTCGTTAAGAGGAAGAAGGAAGCTTACGCAAGGTCGAGGAAGCAAGGAGGGTTCTAGAGGGTTACAAGGTAACCAGGAAGGAACTCAAAAATGGACTGAGGAGAGCTAGAACGGGGCATGAAAAAGCCCAGGTGGGAAGGATTAGGGAAAACCCCAAGGCGTTCTAATCTTATGTGAGAAATAAGAGGATGATCAGAGTGAGAGTAGGGCTGATCTGGGATAGTGGAGGGAACTTGTGCCTCGAGTCTGAGGAGATGGGGGAGGCCCTAAATGAATACTTTGCTTCAGTATTCACTAGAGAGAGGGACCTTGTTGCCCATGAGAACAGTGTGAACCAGGTTAATAGACTCGAACAGGTTGATATTAAGAAGGAGGATGCGCTGGAAATTTTGAAAAGCATCAGGATAGATAAGTCCCCTGAGTTTGACGGGATATACCCAAGGTTACTACGGGAAGCGAGGAAGGAGATTGCTGCGCCATTGGCGATGATCTTTGCGTTCTCACTCTCCACTGGAGTAGTACCGGGTGATTGGAGGGAGGCGAATGCTGTTCCCCTGTTCAAGAAAGGGAATAGGGAAATCCCTGGGAATTACAGACCCATCAGTCTTACGTCTGTGGTGAGCAAAATATTGGAAAGGATTCTGAGAGATAGGATTTATGATTACTTAGAAAAACACAGTTTGATTAGAAATAGTCAGCATGGCTTTGTGAGGAGCAGGTCATGCCTCACAAGCCTCATTTAATTCTTTGAGGATGTGACGAGACACATTGATGAAGGTCGGGCAATGGATGTGGTGTATATGGATTTCAGTAAGGCATTTGATAAGGTTCCCCATGGTAGGCTCATTCAGAAAGTTAGAGGGCATGGGATAGAGGGAAATTTGGCTGTCTGGATACAGAATTGGCTGGCCGAAAGAAGAGTGAGTGGTAGTGGATGGGAAATGTTCCGCTTGGAGGTCGGTGACCAGTGTTGTCCTACAGGGATCTGTTCTGGGACCTCTGTTCTTTGTCGTTTTTATAAATGACTTGGATGAGGAAGTGGAAGGGTGGGTTGGTAGGCTTGCTGATGACACGAAGATTGGGGGAGTTGTAGATAGAGTTGAGGGTTGTTGCAGGTTCCAACAGGACATTGACAGGATACAGAGCTGCGCTGAGAAGTGGCAGATGGAGTTCAAACTTGATAAATGTGAAGTGATTCATTTCGGAAGGTCGAATTTGAATGCTGAATACAGGGTGAAAGGCAGGATTCTTGGAAGTGTGGAGGAACAGAGGGATCTTGGGGTCCACGTACATAGATCCCTCAAAGTTGCCACCCAGGTTGATAGGGTTAAGAAGGCATATGGTGTGTTGGCTTTCATTAACAGGGGGATTGAGTTTAAGAGCAGCAAGGTTTTGCTGCAGCTTTATAAAACTCTAGTTAGACCACACTTGGAATATTGTGTCCAGTTCTGGTTGCCTCACTATAGGAAGGGTGTGGATGTTTTGGAGAGGGTACAGAGGAGATTTACCAGGGTGCTGCCTGGACTGGAGGGCACGTCTTATGCAGAAAGGTTGAGGGAGCTAGAGCTTTTCTCACTGGAGTGAAGATGGCAGAGAGGTAACTTGATAGAGGTGTACAAGGTGATGAGAGGCATGGATAGAGTGGATAGACTTTTCCCCAGGACAGAGATAGCTGTCACAAGAAGACATAATTTGAAAGGTAATTGGAGGAAGGTATAGGGGAGATGTCAGAGGTAGGTTCTTTATACAGAGAGTGGTGGGTGTGTGGAATGCACTGGCAGCAGAGGTGGTGGAGTCAGTCATTTGGAACATTTAAGCGACTCTTAGACAGGCACATGGACAGCAGTAAATTGAAGGGGTGTAGGTTAGGTTGATCTTAGATTCGGATAAATGGGCGGCACAACATCCTGGGCCAAAGGGCCTGTACTGTGCTGTGCTGTTCTATGTTCCAAAATGTTAAAAAAAGACTTGATAGAGTAGATACTCCTTGGTGGAGGATTTAAGGATTAAAAAGTTCAAAAAAACATCCTCCCATACAGAACCCACACACCCATCAGAGTCAGCATGGTTTTATGAAGGGCAAATCATGTTGAACTTTCATTGGACCTCAGGTGGAATACACTGTACAGTTCTGGGGACCGCATTTTAGGCAGGATGTGAAAGCAATGGAGGAAGTGTTGAAGGGGTTTGTGAGAATGATTTCAGCAATGAGAAGCATCAGTCATGTAGATAGATTGGAGAAATGGGGTCTCTTTTCCTTGGAGAAGAAAAGGCTGAGAGATTTGATAAAGGTATTCAAAATCATGAGGGGCCTTGACAGGGTAGATAGGGGGAAATCATTCCTACTTGTGAAAGGATTGAGAACAGGGAGCATAGATTTAAGTAATTGGTTGAAGAAGCAAAAGGGATATGAGAAAAACCCTTTCACACAGCGAGTGGTTAGGATCTGGAATGTACAGTCTGAGTGTGGTGGAGGCAGATTCACACAGCAAGTGGTTAGGATCTGGAATGTGGTGGAGGCAGGTTCAAGAGGGAATTAGATGATTATTTGAAAACAAGCAATCTGCAGGGTTATGGGGAGAACAGTACAAGGTAAAAAGCTTAGCCACTGCAAACATGATGGGCTGAATGGCCTCCTTTTGCACTGTGATTCAGTGAAAGGAGGATTATAACACAGATACAGTGAGCACAGGGACTTTTCAGCAGAGCCCTCAAGCAAACTACGGTCTTAAGTGTCTGCCAAATCTCAGATTTTTTTTAAAATGATCTCGTGCTGACTTCCTATTGCTTTGAATTCAATTATTCGGAGGTGTATTAGTGTCAACCACGGTTTCCAAGATGGGGTTATTTTTAAATGGAAAGAAGCTAGGTTTAAAGGACTGACAACGCCACCATCTGCGAAAAAGGTCTCGGGCAGGTTTTAAAGAAAGGGGTCAGTTTGTGTCGAGACACAGCTGGTGAAGGTCATGATGTCGCTGGCCCAGGCTTGTCTTTGACACTCACCAGTGACACTGAGATAGTATTAAATGTCACTCTTGTGAGCGGCTTATTCAATAAAAAGATCAATTCCTGAATATCTCAGGGTGATGTAAAGGGAATCACCAAGAATCTTACTCAGGCATGTACCGTAATGATCATTTCAGTGTACTTTTGCAACACATTTAATTTATATTTGCACACGAGCTTAATGCACTTAAAATGGTGGCTCACCACCACCTTCTCAAGAGCAATTAGAGATGGACAATAAGTGTTGGCACAACCGACATGCCTACATCCTGCAAAACAAGTTAAAAATGCTTGCAGTTATCCAGTGTAACACAGTTGCGGGTTGCGTAGCTTCAAGTAGGATTGTAACATCAGAGGTATTAATATAGTTCGAGAACTTGACAGACAGAGGCGTGCAATCTGCTTGACCTCTTGCTGGAGATGCAGCTGATATAAAAATACATTTCATCGGAAATTATGGCACCAGATTTCTTAATATGAAGAAAATTGTTTCCTGGTTAAATGAGCGACAGGCTTAAAAACATTAAATTATAATTTTCTGGTTTAAAACCACAGAGTTCACAAATATTAACTTTGAAATGTTCTGTTCTTCCGGTTTGATGCAAGTTTTCAGGTACAAGAAGCAAATCCCAACTGAACACAGAGATGGAGATTTAAATATTTATCGAATTGGGAAAGATGACTTGATAACCGTATAGTGGCTATCGGCCATTTCAAAGCTGCAGATTACTAATATGCATAAAATGTCCAATTATTTTAATAAAGACGAGTGAATTTATTAAAGATGCTCATTGCTCAAATTCCTTTTCCTTATTTTATCTTTCGATAAATAAATACAAACTCTAAGAAGCTGCCAAATGTGTTAACACAACTGTTTACATAGAATACAAATTTGTAAGTGAAACCTTTGAATTTTAAGAATATTGAAACCAAACCGATGTTAATTATGGTTAAACGGCTGACATTTAATTCTCCCAAATGCTTAGATTTACACCTTCACATGTCAGAATACATCAAACTCAAAAACAATCCCCTCCTAAAAATGAGGTCAGTTGTCTAAATTAAGATATCTGATGGCTTGGGATGGGGTTTCTGTCCCAACACATATCCTCCTGCTCTTTGTAAATGGATTCATAATATTGTTACCTGAATTACTGAGGGTGATATTCCAGGTGAACAGTTTGAAGGATACCATTTATATTCAGACTGTACAGAATGGATGTACAGCGGCCCGAATTTTGGGCCCAATATAAATTAAAGTATTGGACATTTTAAATCAAACCACAATCAGCTCCAAGACTGGCCTGAATGGAATTTAACTTGGCCAAGTTCAAATACACTGAACACAGAGACAGCCAGGGCAAGTCTCGGCCTGCCCCGTCAACAACACATCAGGAGATAATTGGTCCTATTCATATGGAAGGATTGTTTTGGATTGCCCAGATAAAGCTAGATTTTCTGGCACCCAGTTACCATGTATGGAGTAAGGTTACGTGCGAGCAATACACCTAGAGATGCACCCTGGGGGTGGGTTCCTGGTGTCCTGCAGAGTTGCAATCGGCAACTCCATTGGGTGTTGCGACCCCTGCCCCAAGACCTCATTGGCTGAGGGCCAGAGAACGTTCTGGAAAGGCACAAAGAGGGGTATAAAGATTGACCACCCAGGACCCTCCCCAGCGAAGACTCCGCACAGAGGTAGCAGAGAAAATTGGATGACCGACCAGAGATGGAAGGAAGCAGCGTGCAAGACTCACCTTCTTGGATGAAGGTCCTGAGACAACTGAGACGCAGAGAATTGGACCCACAGCTCGACTGAGCTCATCTGCATGGGTAGTATTAAGAATCTTGGGATTATAATTATTATTTCAGATAATTTAAGGGGGGGGGGGTTACTGTGATACTATGTTTAATGATAAATTTGGTTGAATCATAAACTTGTATTTGTCCTTTGTTCATCTCACAAATAAGGGAACCTGGTTAAAGAGTTTGAGTAATAAACTGATCAAAGTGTCTGAGGTTTTACAGATAACACAATGAAGTCCTGGAGGAGGCCAATCGTGTCTGTGCTGACTGTTTGTTTAATTACAGAACTCACTTCAATGCAGAAAATAACTCTTGCGTTTGTGTTAGTGAGTTGGGATGTTTTGTAACACAGAAGGGGGAAGATCCTCAAGGGAAAAAGTTGGGATCCCTACTCTAGACATCCCATAATGCAGCAAGTATAGTGCAGGTGGACAATTCAGTGATTCCAACATCCTTAAATTTAACTGAACAATTTCAAGCCCAGCTCATGTTACAGTTAGCTTCTCTGGTTACGCCAATAATCAAATAAAAGCCAACAATATAAAACCGACCATTTATTGGTTAGATGTGCCCGATTTAAATGCTGTTTAGTTGTAGTGACCGTGCCAAGTCCTCAACTCACCTTCTCCGATTTCTGTTTGCAGATTCGTGCGTCCTCAGTAAGTTTGTTCAATTCTTTTTCCAGAGTTGCCTTGGCTCCTTGTAGCTCGTCATTTCTGAGCTTTTCTTTTGCTAATTCATCTTCTTTTGAAGTCTTATGTGGGGAGGAACAAGGTGTGCATTTGAAAAACAATTCCAGAAAATCGAGAGACTGTCCACAATGAATCTCAATATGGTATCCAGGGTTTCACACATTTTACCTCCAAAACAACCTGTGACCTTACTGTAAGGGAATAAGGGTCATGAGGATAAGGTGGGAAAATGGAGTTGAGGGCTATCTCAGAACAATCACAATCTCATTGAATGCAGAACAGATTGGATGGGCCGAATGGCCTATTTCTGCTCCTACGTCGTATGCTGATAGTTCACTGAGGCAAGTGTCATTTAAAGATGTAATAGACTAATGCTGAAACATTAAAAATGGCAGAAACCTATTAAATTATACAAACATACAAATTAAGAGCAGGAATAGGTCACTTAGTTCTTCTAGTCTGCTCCATCATTCAACAAGATCATGGCTGATCTGATTGTAACCACAATCCCACATTCCTACCTTCCTGATGACCTTTCACTCCCTTGTTGATCAAGAATCTATCGAGTTCTGCCTTAAGAATATTCAAAGATTCTGCTTCCACTGTCCTCTAGAAAGAAAGTTCCAGAGACTCACGACCCTCAGAGAAAATTTCTTCTCATTTCGGTCCGACATGGGTGACCCCTTACTTTTAAACAACGGCTCTATTACTACAGACTAGATTCTCCCAAAGGAGGAATCATCCTGTCCACATCCCACCCTGTCAATGCTCCTCAGGATCTTATATACTTCAGATCCTAAAGGGCATAATAGATAACTGTATTACAAGACTCAACAGACAAAACTACAATATTAGCCTCAAGTTGTTGCCGATTCACCGATAGAATTCTAAATTATCTGCGTACTGTGCATGGTTGGAGCAACAGGAGTGAGGAACGAGAAGTATCACCAAAATTTAAGCGTCTTTAATATTGCTGGTCAGTGGTCTCCTGCAGCCAATGGTAACATTCTTCCCCCACTCCCTTCCTCATGCATCACCACCCCCCCCTTCTCCACCAATGCATACCCCTCACCCATCGCACCCACCCCCACTCCCCCCACACCACCACATTATCTTTCCTCCACCTCCCCTCGCCTTCAGAGTCTGGTCAGCCATGAAGCTTGTTGGGAAAAAACTGGTAATGTGACCACAAGTGGTCTGGACAGAAATTTTAAAATGACACCTAAGCCGCAAAAGAAAATACAGCTTAATAAAAAGGGATCCGCTAAGGTGACCTATCTCCTCACGAAGGTTTGCGGAAAGCTCTTCCACAAAATCTATGGATTTTGGAGGTCAGTTGGAGCTTTCAGGACAGAGATCGATCGATTGTTCTTGAGTAGGGGTACCGAGGGATATGCAAAATGGTGGGAAAATGGGGATAAGCAATAGACCATTCATGATCCAACTGAATGGCGAGGCAGGCTCGAAGGGCGGAATGGCCCACTGCTGTGCCCATTCACTGTAATGGAGTGTTTTTTTTTAAAACTTAAGAGTACCCAATTAATTTTTTCCAATTACGGGGCAATTTAGCGTGGCCAATCCACCTACCCTGCACATCTTTGGGTTGTGGGGGCGAAACCCACGCAAACACGGGGGGAATGTGCAAACGCCACACGGATAGTGACCCAGAGCCGGGATCGAACCTGGGACCACGGCGCCGTGAGGCAACAGGGCCAACCCACTGTGCCACCGTGCTGCCCGACTGTATTTGAGTGTTGAAGGAAAATAATATATAACATAAATTTTTCCAATGAACAAAACATCAGTTGTTAATGAAACAGTTAATAATAATAATTATAATAATCTTTATTGTCATAAGTAGGCTTACATTAACATTGCAATGAAGTTACTGTGAAAAGCCGCTAGTCACCACATTCCGGCGCCTGTTCGGGTACACAGAGGGAGAATTCAGAATGTCCAAATTACCTAACAGCACTTCTTTCGGGACTTGTGGGAGGAAACCGGAGCACCCGGAGGAAACCCACGCAGACACAGCTAGAACGTGCAGGCTCCACACAGACAGTGACCCAAGCTGCAAAAAACAAACCTGGGATCCTGGAGCTGTGAAGCAACGGTGCTACTGTGCTGCCCTTCTAAAGTAGAGTGGGGGAAGAGGAGGTATTGGGTCCATCTATCCTATCTGTGTTGGAGCATGATAAAACATTAAAATATTGCTAAAAAGAGACGTTACCAAAGTTTTTCATCTTGAACTCATCAGGACAATCACAAGAATGCCAAATTTCAAACAATCGTAACGATTTATACTATAGGAGAAATGGGTGCGGATTGGCTGCTGCTTAGACAGAACTATAGGCTCCCCAAACTCCTTGGTAAAAAAAAATGGCACAAAGCCTGAACAGATTCCTTTAGTATGCAGAGAAATGTAATGTATGAATGAAAGGCTTCTACAAGAGCAAATAAGCCATGCTACAGGCTGGTAATCTTAAATTGGTTGTTGGCGTAGCTATTAACACATTCAGGATTGATCAAATGCTGCCCAATTGTAGGATCACATCTAACAGCAGATGTTTTGTTTTGAGTTTTGCAAGCGCAGAATTTTGGGTATGGTCTGTACTCTGCCTGTTACAAACAACAGGACTGTTTGATTCAGTCAGTTCAGCGCTTGCCAACCAATAACGGTATCCTTTTCTCCTGTAGCATAAACTGTTGTGATAGTTTGAAATTTGGTATTCTTGCATTTGTTCTATCAGTGCAAGATGAAAAGCTATGGCAAAATGTTTAAATTTTCAGCGATATTCAGGATCTGTATTACTAAATGACTGTTTTATAAAATATTCCTTTTACATTCCTCAATTTAGTTGGAGATGTTACCTTTTCTTTCTTCGCCTGCTGCATCGCTTTCTCCATGTCCTTTATTTTGGTTTCTCTGCTGGCCAGGTCTGTCTCCAGCGAAGCCTTAGCTTGTTTCAGTTCTTGAACCATCTGATGATTGCTGCTGGCTTGATTCCTGCTGGTAACCAACTCCTCCTCAGCCTGGAATAGCTTCTCCTCCTTAGCCTGTGGATGTATGCATTGCCATTATTCCCTCACCCCTCAGGTATGACATGCTGCTGCGGCCGATTTCCGGAACTCAATCCCTCTACCAATAAAAGCTAACACACCATACGCCTTCTTAACAACCCTCTCAACCTGGGTGGCAACTTTCAGGGATCTATGAGGAAGGGTTTCAACAGAAGTCAGACAATGCTATAGAGATGGAAACAGGTGGTCTCTGTGATGGTGCAGATATGTGGTTTCTGGAGTCAGGTATGGCAGCAAGATTGCAAACAGTCTGTTTTTTAGCCTCAGACAGTTGCCAGGGATAGAGTCAGTAGCTGGGAATAAACTATGTTGCGGGCACTGAAAATAATGGCTTCAGTCTTCACAATATTTAGTTGGAGGAAATTTCTGCTCGTCCAGTACTTGGTGTCGAAGAAACAATCTGATAATTTAGAGATGGTGGAACTGCCCTTTCAGGGCACAAGTCAATGGAATACTCTCCACTTGCATTGATGAGTGTAACTCCAGCAACACTCAAGAATCTTGACACCATCCAGGACAAAGCAGCCCACTTGAGTGGCACCCTATTCACAAACATTCACTCGCTCCACCACCAGTGGCAGCCGTGTGTACCATCTACAAGATGCACTGCAGGAAGATGACAGCATCTTCCAAACCCACAACCTCCATCACTTAAAAGGACAAGGGCAGCAGAGGCACAGAACACCACCACCATGTCCCACACCATCCTGGGTCAAAGTCCTGGAACTCCCTCCCTAACAGCACAGTGGGTGTACCTGCACCACATGGACCACAGCAGTTCAGGAAGGCAGCTCAAGGGTAATTAGGGATTGGCAATAAAGGCTGCCTAGCCAGCGACGCCCACATCCCATGATAGAATTTTTTAAAAGAGCTTATTGCAGATCATAACTCTGCATTAAAACATTTCTCTTCCCTCTAGCTCTTTAAAATTACTTAAATCGGCATTCTCCAATTACAGATCAAGGCAATACAAAACTCAAGTTCTCTCAAGAATGCAAACACATGCTATTGATGATACAGTTAACAATTTATTCGCGAATAGGAGAAATTACAGGAAATTGCACAGGTAGTCATTACCAGAGTGAACAAATCCCCAATTATTTGGGATTTTTGAATCTTTTACATTGAAATTACAACACAGGTCTCAGCCCAGCTGTCTGTGTTGGGAGTTTATAACCCTCACGAGCAGTATCCTAATCCCATTTGTCTGCCCTATCCTCGCATCCCTCCATTGCCCTTTCCTTCGAACACTGACCTAACCTATTCTTAAATGCTAAGGTTTCCAAAAAATTGCACAGAGTGCTGGATCAGACGAGGAAAGCTGTGAGAAACTCGCCTTCTTCACAGACATCTTTTCTCGCCTGATTAGACAGAAATTTCATAGTGCTGGTGAGCTTCACACACAGACAGCTGGGGAGGGACAAGTAAAACTTAACATGCTCGCAATGTCGGGATTCTGAGACCGAGGCGCTCTTCCCGATTTCAAATGTACAATAAAGGCCCCTCCAGAGACTGGGACCCCCACACGGGACATCTGGACCCCCCCAGCAGTCAAGGAGAGCACCCCCAACCCTCGCACGCAGAAGGGCAATCCCACCGTCACCACCACTCAAAGATCTGGTCTCCCTGACAACCCCGCTCTGCTGGCACCCCTCTCCTTTTCTAGGCGTGAACCTGATCACGACACCGGTGGGGGAGGTGGGGAAGATTGCGTTCTAAAATCCCGTCGGAGCAATCCTGTTATTGCCCTCTCCTGAGATTTTGTGGCCATAACAGGATTTGCGCCCACAGCGAACGGTATTGTTAAATTCTTCCCATTGTCTCTACTTCAATAACTGACCTATTCAAGCATTATATAGTCTCATGAGCCCTGTGCCTAAAGAAAAGCTGCATTTTCAATTGAATACAAATATCTGGCAATAATTTGTGCAAATGAACAAAATCTTTATTTTAACATTATAAATGTATTAACAAGCGCATGATCATTCAAACTATTTAAATGTGACTTTTACTGCCATGCTTTACCATCCAGAATCGTTCAGCATAGGGGGCCACCATTCGGCCCACTGTGCCTGTACCATCCCTTTGAAGGGGCTATTTAATTAGTCTCACTCGCTGCTCTCCCACCCACCCCCCCTCCCTCCCCCTGTTCTGCAAGTCCTTATCAAGAATTTATCCAATATCCTTTTGAAATTGACTACCCTTTCAGACATCCCATTACAGACACTACATCGCGGTGCATAATAAAACATTCTTATCACCCACTTTTCTGGAGTGACCAATGACCTGGCGGTCTGGCTTAACAAAATTAGATTGGTGAAGTCAGGCCTCGAGGTCACAACGTCACTGAGCAAATGGGCTTCGAGTCACAAGTGAGGGAACAGGAGACACTGTGCTGAATGTCATACTGACTGGTCACCTGACAATGTGAGTCAAGGATGCCCCAGAGTGTGCTTATAAAATATACCTAAAACTCAATGAAGATACTGTGCAACTTTAAACTGCTGCCTCTCTGGGCATAGAAAGATGAATTTAGGAGTTCCTCAAATTAATCAAAGCTGGCATAATGGCTTGAATCAGCCGAGGAACGACGATCACCGTCAGATTGCTGCTCCACCCCTGTTTTCCTGCTCCACGCCAGAACTTCAGATCCTTCTTATTCAGAAATACCTTCAATCTAACTGCTTTCTTGTAGTGCTCAGGGGTACATCCACACTCCCTTTTTACAGCATATGCTGCCATATTCTTATAAATGTTCACTGACATACTGAAGATCTGGGACAGTTGAACAGTTTTTCAGTTTGTTAGTGTAGGAGTGAACGGGTAGAAGTGTAGAAGTGTTCAGGTGGGTAAAGGAGTAGGGTGGTGGGAGTCAGTGTGAGTAATTGGAGTGTCAGATGTACAGTTACCCAGGAGTTAGACGAGGATTTTTCTTTCTATTATTACCTGGGTAACTATCCAAACAAGTCAGTCAGAACTGTCCGAAGGCTCTGACTCTAACTCAGGCTTTTTCCAGAGGGCACTGGGAAGTTCAAACTTCCCAGCAATTCGCAGAGTTTGAGTTTTGGGACTTCCAAGGGATCCCGTAGTCTAACTTGGGATGATACCATTTGGGGACCGAAAGATATGATCCGTAATTTCAAATTCCAAGTTGGAATTATCTATCAATTAACTATGAATTACCTATCAATTAACTATGAATTAACTATTAATTTTAACTCTCCTTTGCTTCTAGGAGGTCCAGGCGGATATTCAGCACATTTCATTGGAAGTGCAGGACTGTTGGAGGTGCCGTCTTTCAGGATAAGACGTTATAAAAGGAGGCCCCATCTGCCCTCTTGAGGTCGATGTAAATGGTCCCATAACATTATTTGAAGAAGAACAGGGCAGTTCTCCCTGGTGTGTTGGCCAATATTTAACACTCAATCACCATCATTGTTTCATCTTGTGGGGTAATCTAGAAACAGTTTAAAAATAAGGGGTCACCGATTTAAGATTATAATAATCTTTATTATTGTCACAAGTAGGCTTACATTAACACTGCAATGAAGTTACTGTGAAAAGCCCCTAGTTGCCACACTCCGGCGCCTGTTCGGGTACACCGAGGGAGAATTCAGAATGTCCAATTCACCTAACAAGCACGTCTTTCAGGACTTGTGGGTGGAAACCGGAGCACCCGGAGGAAACCCACGCAGACAAGGGGAGAACATGCAGGCACCACAGAGACAGTGACCCAAACCGGGAATCGAACCTGGGACCCTGGCGCTGGTGCTAACCACTGTGGTACCGTGCCGCCCGTACCAGTTCAGCCATGATCATATTGAATGGTGGAGCAGGCTCGAGGGGCCAAGTAGCCTGCTGCCGCTCTCACTTTGTATGGAAAGTTTGCTGTTGGCACAAAACCAACAGATCACCCACGTCTGCAATACAAAGATGTCTCAAAGCGAGACCTCAAGTTAACTGGGATCGGAGATGATGCATGGAAGTCTGCACTGCTGTCTGGAGTGCAGACAAGCAGGCAGGAAGGGCAAAGAAAAAGCAGAAGAAATGGTGGAAAAAAAGCAGAACAATTGGTGGAAAAGAGAGGCTGCCAGAGAAACTAAACATCAGTTGATATTGGCCAACCCTCTTCATCTGTGCTAGCTGCGGACTGCCAATCACAAATTCATCTCTCCAGCCATGATAGGCGACATCAATTCCAAAAATGACACACACCATGGGTATAATCCATCATCTCCCAATAGTGCTGAATGCAGCATCGCTGTAAAAGATGGGCATGGGCAGGGTGATAGCGAGAAGAACGGCACTGACAATGGTGTATTTCGACCAGTTTCATTGGTGCATGTGGGTGGGTGGGTGGGGGGGGGGGGGGGGGGAGGGGAGAAGAGTGTCTCAGTGAGTGAGTGAAATGGCTGAGACTCTGATGCATTCATCCTGTGCTGTTGCAAGGTCTGGAATGTGAATACGGTTCCATAGTTCGCCATTCATTATGGAAGCTCTGCTGCTCAAACACATTTGGCTTGTCCAGGCCACAATCAACATATCACCCTTGTGAAAAACAGGAGTTCAGGACATTGGTTCAACCCACCAGCCATTGCCAATCATACAGAAATCACTGCCAGAGAGAGAGAGAGAGAGAGAGTGTGTGTGAGTGGGTTAGAGAGAGAGAGAGAGAGAGTGTGAGTGGGTTAGAAAGAGAGAGAGAGAGAGAGTGTGTGAGTGGGTTAGAGAGAGAGAGAGAGAGAGTGTGAGTGGGTTAGAGAGAGAGAGAGAGAGAGTGTGAGTGGGAGAGAGAGAGAGAGAGAGTGTGAGAGAGAAAGAGAGAGAGAGAGAGAGTGTGAGAGAGAAAGAGAGAGAGAGAGTGTGTGAGTGGGATAGAGAGAGAGGGAGAGAGAGAAAGTGTGAGTGGGTTAGAGAGAGAGTGTGAGTGGGATAGAGAGAGAGAGAGAGAGTGTGTGAGTGGGTTAGAGAGAGGGAGAGAGAGAGTGTGAGTGGGATAGAGAGAGAGTGAGTGTGAGTGGGTTAGAGAGAGAGAGAGAGAAAGAGAGAGTGAGAGAGAAAGAGAGAGAGAGTGGGAGAGAGAGAGGGAGAGAGAGGGGGAGAGAGAGAGAGGGAGGAGAGAGAGAGAGAGAGTGGGTTAGAGAGAGAGAGTGTGAGTGGGTTAGAGAGAGAGAGAGAGTGTGAGTGGGTTAGAGAGAGAGAGAGAGAGAGAGAGTGTGAGAGAGAAAGAGAGAGAGAGAGAGAGTGTGAGTGGGATAGAGAGAGAGGGAGGGAGAGAGAGAGAGAAGGAGAGAGAGAGAGAAGGAGAGAAGGAGAGAAGGAGAGAAGGAGAGAGGGAGAGAGGGAGAGAGGGAGAGTGAGTGAGTGAGTGAGTGAGTGAGTGAGTGAGTGAGTGAGTGAGTGAGTGAGTGAGTGTGAGTGAGTGTGAGTGAGTGAGTGAGTGAGTGAGTGAGTGAGTGAGTGTGAGTGAGTGAGTGAGTGTGAGTGAGTGAGAGTGAGTGAGTGAGTGAGTGAGTGAGTGAGTGAGGTGAGTGTGAGTGAGTGAGTGAGTGAGTGTGTGTGAGTGAGTGTGTGAGTGAGTGAGAGTGAGTGAGTGAGGTGTGTGAGTGTGAGTGAGTGAGTGTGAGTGAGTGTGAGAGAGAGAGAGAGGGGGGAGAAAATTACATAAAATTAACGGAGGGCAGAAATTCAACTTAGTTGATGGCAATTTTAGTGGGCATTTGGTGTCATTTTTTCAGTGGCTGTGGTACGTACCTGAATTGAGCTTCATTTCAGAATCAATATGGGCCCTGCACCAATTTCAAAATGAAAAGAATAACTTGTATTTCAATAGCACCTTGTACAAACTCAAATCCCAAATGTTTTGCAGCCAGTGAAGTACATTTTGAAGTGAAGCCACTGTTGTAGTACAGGAAATGTGGGAGCCGATTTATACTAATAATAATCTTTATTAGTGTCACAAGTAGGCTTACATTAACACTGCAATTAAGTTACTGTGAAAATCCCCTAGTCGTCACATTCCGGCACCTGTTCGGGTACATGGAGGGAGAATTCAGAATGTCCAATTCACCTAACAAGCACATCTTTCGGGATTTGTGGGAGGAAACCGGAATGCTTGGAGGAAACCCATGCAGACACAGGGACAAGGTGCAGACTCTGCATAGACAGTGACCCAAGCCAGGAATCGATCCTGTGCCCCTGGTGCTGTGAAGCAACAATGCTAAAAACTGTGCTACCGGGCTGCCCATTGGCACACAGCAAGCTCCCACAGACAGCAGTGAAATAATGACCAGATAGTGTGTTTTAGTAATATTGATTGAGGGATAAATATTGGCCAGGACAAAAGGGGGAACTGCCCATCTCTTCTTCAAAGTGGTGTCTCTGGGTCCTTTATGTCTATGGAAGTGGACAATCAAGCCTCAGTACTGCACTGGAATATCAGCCTGGATTTATGTGTCAAGTCTTTAGATAGAATGTGAACCCACAACCTCTTGACTCAGAAAAAAATTCTACCCACCTAGCCACAGAAGATAGGACCAAAATTTAAGCAACAGTTTGACAAGTTTGTCTCCAAACTAGTCAGAGCTGGCATTGTACATCCCTCTGACTAGTTTCTCGGGCTGAAATGTAACATAGGCATCCACCCTCAAAGGGGTAGCTGGAGGCTGCTGAAGGAACATGCAGGTAAAAACTTATCTTAACAAGGAGCCAGAAACAGAGGGTAATCATGCCCCACTTAATTCTGGAAACTGCTGGCAGCTGATGCACAAACACCCCTCCCCCTGGAAAAACAGAGGGTGGGGGGAATTAATTAATTTACCTTTAGGTCATGTCTGGTTGAAGACAGTTCCGATTCTTTCCCGTAAATATCAGACTGAAGCTTGGCCAGGTTGGTTTGAGAGGCTTGGTAATCCTTCTGCAGCTCCGAAAGCTTCCCTTCATTCACAGACAGCTGCTCGTTCAGCAATGCCAGCTGCTGCTGCAGTTTGGGCAGTGTGTCAGCCTGAACAGAAAATAGAAAACAAAGACCAGTTGTACCCTTTTTACATTGGGTGTAGATGGTTACAAGGGCATGCACACGAGAGAGAGAAAAAAATGTGGACAAGAGCAAGAGAGAGAACGAGAAAGAGTGAGAAAAGAGAGCAAGTGAAAAAAGTGAGAGAATGAGAGAGAGTAAAAGAAAAATGGAGATTAGTGTAGCACCTTTCATGACTTGCTTGACAGGCAATGACATAGTTTTGGAGTGCAATCATTGTTGCAACGTGGGAAATGGGTTTAACCAATATACGGATAGCAAACTCCTACAAATAGAAATGTGATCATGACTGGATAACCTCCACAGAATTTCAACAGTGCAGAAGGAGGCTTGCACCGACCCTCTGAAAGAGTACTCACCTGGGCCCACTTCCCCGCCCTATCTCCATAGCCCCACCTAACCTGCACATCTTTGTGGGAGAAAACCAGAGCACCCAGAGGAGACACACAGACACAGGGAGAGCATGCAAACTCCACAGATAGTCACCCAAGGTTGGAATCGAACCCTGGTCCCTGGCGCGGCGAGGCAACAGTGCTAACCACTGTGCCACCATGCCACCTTTGGGTCAGAGAATAATAATATTGACCAGGACATTGAGAAGAGCTGTCCTGCTGCTGTTTGAATAGTGCCGTGGGATTTATATCAATCACCGGGGAAATCAAGACTATACACTGGCGATCGCTTCCCAGACACCATAAAATGAGTAAAAGACTGAACTGTAATCTTACTATTACTTGCTTTAAAGCCTCCTAAAATGGTGCACCTTTTGAGAAAGTTCCATTTTTAAGTCTTTCAGCTGGGCCTCATGTTCCTTCTTCTGCTGCTCCTGCTTTTCCAGTGATTCTTTCAGTTTTGTGTGTAGTTGTTGTTCAGCTTTCTGCTTCTCTTTCAAACACTCTTGCAGCCTGACCGTTTGGGCTGTTAGTCCGTCAGTGCTCGTCTTCAGCTGCTTCTCAAGCTGAAATAAGAAGCACCATCATTACATTTAGGATGAGGAATAGTAAGTCCTTTGTGACTGTGCAGGACATTTGACCCATCATGTGCCGTGCAGACAACATTTTAACTGCTTTCAGCCATGAGCTTGGAAAGGAGGTTGGGATGTTTCAGATGTCCTTCAGATTCTGGGACATCCAGAACTGCCGAGCCAGGTATCACCCTGAACCCCGTTCCAGGTAACCAATACAAAAGTTAGCTCCCAATACAAGTTAGCCCCCAATATTCTCTCCCATAGAGATTGAAAATCTTGCTCCCTTCGAATCTTTCATTTCCCTTCAATCCAAGCAGCACTTTGCTTTGTTGGTGCCACTCTCGGCCTCCCTTCTATAACGGAGATGTTTGACACATTTCCTTCGACCTCATATGAAATGCAATGGTTAAAGGGGCCTTCAGAAAGCTGCTACCCAGGTTTATATCACAGTTATTAATTCTATTTGGCGTAATATTTGGGTGGGTGGTGGCATTTTGACCACCTGGGATTGCTATACAGCTCTTGGAAATTTGTGTATTTCTTAAGAGCGGTTGAGGGGAAAACAAGTTCTTGGCACGTTGGAGGAACTCTGCCCATTCTCAAGGCTCCTTCTTTGGCTCAGTATCAATTTGTGTCTGATTACATCCCTGTGACAATACTGTGGGATGTTTTAGTATGTTGAAATCTCTATTTAAACGCAAGCACTTGATGGGATTTACAGTATTTCTAATTTATTTTAGTGACTTGGTTTAAAAACCTGAATGACAACTGGTTCAACCTTGCAAACTAGGAAAATGAAATGAAATGAAAGGGGGAAGGGGGATCTCTAAACATGGGGAGGCAGCTCAGAAAGAAATCGGGCAAAATATCAAAGTGAGCAGAAGATGAGGCAATGCAGGCAATTGGGATTTATTGGACATGAGCAGGAAGTGCAAATACTCCATAAAACAGGGCTGGACAGATCAAAGGGGTTCAGGAAATTCAACAATGGAGCAAAAGCAAGCAAATAGGAGGGCCGATTGGTCTTTCATTTGTATCTATCTTGTAATGTGGGAACAGGAGGTCACTCAGCGCCACCCCCACCCCCCCAACCTCGCACCCCACCCCAAGCCAGCACCACCATTTAACTATCTGTACCCCAATTCCATTTACCCACCTTTACTCCATATTGCTTGGTACCCATACCTAACAAACATCTATCAATCTCAGTCTTGAAATTTTTACTTGACTCCCAGCAAATACAACGCTTCTGGAAGAGGAAGTTCTAGTTATCCACTACCTTTTGTGGGGCAATGTCCTTCTGAGTTCAGTACTACACAGTCTGGCCTGGATACGATGATTATGTTTCCTGGTTCTGAACATGGAAGTTTTTAAGGAGTGTCACAAGGAGACAGAGGCACAGAGGTTTAGGAGAAAGAGGCACAGAGGTTTAGGAGAGTAATTACAGATTTTGGGGCCTCAGCAGCTGAAGGCATTGCTGCCAACGGTGGAGCAATTAAAATCAAGCACGCAGAGCCAGATTTGGAAGAGAAAGGTTTTGAAGGGTTGAAGGGCTGGAGGAGGTTACAGAGATAGAGCGGTCATAGGATCATGGAATTCAGCCCGTCACATCAGTGCCGTGTCTCTGCAGGAGCAATTCAAGCAGCTCCCGTCACCTTGAAGATGTAAAATTCTTTCACTTTCCAAGTTCACACCACTCTGGGATGCACTGTTCCTGTTATTTGTATCTTACAAGTTCCCACCAATTAGATTTCACCATCACCAACAGCTCTGGAAATAGGACACAAGAACCAAGATTTTTTAAAAATACAGAAAAGAATATTTTTAATGTTTCCATAGAATTCCTACAGCGCAGAAGGAAGCTATTTGACCCATCAAATCTGAATCAACCGTCTGAAAGAGCGCCTTATCTAGGCCCACTCCTCACCCTATCATGGCGGGTTTAGCTCAGTGGGCTATATAGCTGGTTTGTGATGCAGAACAAGGCCAGCAGCACGGGTTCAATTTCTGGACAAGCTTACCCGAACAGGCGGCGGAATGTGGCGACTAGGGGCTTTTCACAGTAACTTCATACTTGTGACAATAAAAGGTTATTATTATTATCCCACCGAACCTGCACATATTTGGACTGTGGGAGGAAACCAGGAGGAAACCCACGCAGATATGGGGAGAAAGTACAAACTGCAGGCAGTCAGTCACCCAAGGTCGGAATTGAATCCGGGTCCCTGGCGCAGTGAGGCAGCAGTGCTAACCGCTGCACCACCATGCCGCCCAGAACAACAGCATAGGCCTTCTCCGGGATTTGAACCCGATCCCTCTCACAAGCTCTCTGACTGCAGCACCCAAAGCAAGAATCATACCCCCTGGACAAATAAGCCACCACTACCTACATCAGAAAGTGTTAACATTTAGTGAGATCGCAATGCAGCATTTCAACGTTTTCAAAACATTCACACTGAAATTAAAAGATTTATTTAAAAGAACAGAAGTTGCTGAATGGCCAGAACTAACTTTTTCCAGTTCTGAAGAACATTCATAAACCTGAAATATTGTTTCTTCACAGATGCTGCTCCTGCTATTTCTGTTTGTAATTTATTTCCAGCATCCGCAGTATTTTGCTTTCCTGGGCAGCCAACTAAAGCGCTCATTCCCACTGTAGCTGCAGTTGACAGGACCTCCCATCACAACCTGGCGACATACAAACCATTTCAACAATTGCTCTGATAAGTGGAGTTATTTATCCATCGTGTGACAACCCGGTGTTACTGAACTATTTCCATCACCGGATGCACACAGGGAAATCCTACAGATCGGATGGCGTAGATTTGAAGGCAATCCCATTTTGCTCACCTCTTCTTTCCGCTGCACCAAACTCTTCAGCTCATTCACTTCATTGGTTGCACTCTCAAACTTCTTCCGCAACTCTTGTTTGGCTTGCTCGTATGATTTTTCCTAAACAAACAGGAATTGAAATCAGTTACTCCTGAAGGAGTGAAACCGCTTCCCCAGTAAAGCGGTGTTGGAGTGAAATACTGACAGGCTTGGCGTTCAGATAACCTGCTGGTTCAAGGCAGAACCGGGCAAACAAAAAGACTGGGATTTATAAAGGGCTCTCTAAGATGCTTTCCACCCAATGATGTATATTTTTGAAGTGTAGTCACTGTTGTAATGTAGAAGTGTGGCTGCCAATTGGCACTCTACAAAATTCCAGAAACATCCATGAGATAAATGGCCTCGTGTTTCTCTGCTTTAGTGAAACTGGTCGAGGATGAATATTAACCAGGACAATGGGGAGCATGCCCATAGTCCCCTTTGACATGGGATCCTTTACATCCACCTGAAAGAGAAGTTGGGCCCTTGATTTCAATCTCATCAAACAGACGGTACCTCTGACAGTGCAGCACCCCCCGGCACTGCGGTGGAGTATCAGTCTGCATTTTTGTGCAAGTTTCTGGATCACATTATGCAATCTGTGGAGTCACTAGAAATGGAGAGGGTAGAATTTTATTGTACCAATCAGTCATAATGCCTTGTTATCATAAAGAAAACAAATAAGCTTCTTAAATACTATTTATCCATGATTAAATAATCTAGTCATCTCGTCTTTTTTTTAAAAATTCATATAAATATATTGAATGTCAAATCATCTAGTCAGCTAGCCTTTCTTTTAGAAAAAGGATTTTTAGATAAATTTAATGATTGTTTGATAACTCTTCCTAGTGCCTCGTCTAAATTTTACATCTCGATTATCATAAACAGATGATCTGGTCATTTTTAGATTTGCCCCAAAAATCTAGTTCATGGCCTGGATTCTCCCCTACCCGGCGGGGCCGGGGGGGGGGGGGGGGGGGGGGGGGGGGGGTCGGGGTCCCGGCGTGGTGGAGTGGCGCCAACCACTCCAGCGTCGGACCTCCACAAAGGTGCGGAATTCTCCGTACCTTTAGGGGCTAGGCCCGCGCCGGAGTGGTTGGCGCCACGCCGACTGGCGCCAAAACCGGAGCCAACGGCCTTTGACGCCTGCCGCCCGAAAGGCCTTCGCCGATTCGTGCATGCGCCGGTGCATCAGCGGTCGCTGACGTCACCACCGGCGCATGCGCGGTAGGTGGGTTCACTTCCGCCTCCGCCATGGTGGAGGTCGTGGTGGCAGCGGAAGAAAAAGAGTGCCCCCACGGCACTGGCCCTCCCGCCGATCGGTGGGCCCCGATCGCGGGCCAGGCCACCGTGGGGGCACCCCCCGGGGTCCGATTGCCCCGCGTGCCCCCCAGGATGCCGCAAAACCCGCTGCCACCACGTCGGCGGGATTGGCCCGTCAGTGGCGGGACTTCGGCCCATCGCGGGCTGGAGAATCGCCGCGGGCCATGATTCCTGCCTCCGCCAATCCCCGGGTGGCAGAGAATTCCGGCCACGGCGGGGGCGGGATTTATGCCGGCCCCGGGCGATTCTCCGACCCTGCGGGGGGGTTGGAGAATTCCGCCCCATAATTCATGTTTTGGCATACGACTTTTAGTTTCAGGAATTAAAGTTTTAGTTGTATGTATAGGGGGTTATCACATTCAGAAATTGATAAATACAACTCAAACAAGTCCGAGGTTATTCACAGTTAAAAGCTAACTTATATTTATATTTATGATGAGTGTCAGAAGTGTTAATACTGAACATATGACCCATTATCTGCATTGAAGAAGCTAAAAGCTAGCAATACTTAGAAAGAGAGTTGTAATACCCCATTAGTGATTGGAATTATTCATAAGGATTTGGAAAATCACAAGATTGTGTTGAAGGTAAAATCATTTGTTTTCATTTCTGTTCGAGGAAATCCAAAATCATTGTCATAGAGATGGGCTGTAGTGGCTAGAAGTTTCATTAGTTATCTAGACATTTGATCAGAAAGCAGGCAGCTGCAGTTTTGCTTTGGTGCACACTGCATCTCACTGGATTGAGAGAGATAACAGGAGGCAATTGTTTGTCAGACCTGCGCTTTGAGCAGAGAAAATGCTAACTTTACTGTTCACTGCAGCAACACAGGTAGGACTCAATCTTGTTTGGATTTCGTAAGGGAACAGCAGGTGGAAGACTTGCCTAGTTTTCCGTGGGAGGAAGAAATCTATAATGATCCTCACTGAGCTTGTGACAGAAAGCAGTCAGCGGAATTAGCTTGGATGTTGTGAGAAGGCGGTTGGGTATCTACCAGCAACCAGGACAAGGAGCTGAGGCATTCACGAGTCTTGCTTTATTTAATTCTTATATACAATAAAAGTTGTTTTTGTTTAAAAACGTGATGTCTCGTGGCTCCATTAATCACAAGGGGCGGGATTCTCCGAACCCCCCGCTGGGTCGGAGAATCGCCGGGGGTCGGCATGAATCCTGCCTCCACCGTCCTCCAAATTCTCCTGCCACCCCCCCCCAAAAATCGGCCCACGTGAGCCGTGCCACCCGCCTTGGAGAATAGCGGGGTCCGCTGCGACTCAATGGGCCCTGGAGCTGCCCGAATTCTCTGGCCTGCGGTGGGCCGAAGTCCCGCCGGCGTAAATTGGAGTAGATCGTTACCGGCGGGACCTGGCGGCGCAGGCGGCCTCCAAGATTCTTTGGGGGGGGGGGGGGGGGGGGGCTGGCCCCGGGAGGTGACTCCACAGTGGCCTGGCCCGCGATCGGGGCCCACCGATCTGCGGGCGGGCCTGTGATATAGGGGAACTCTATTGTTCGGCACCGGCGGCTGTAGCAGTCCGCCATTGCCAGTGCGGAAATGAAGCCCTCTGCGCATGCGCGGGGATGACACCAGCACGCGCTGGCACTACTGCGCATGCGCCAACTCGCGCTGGCCGGCGGAGGCCCTTCGGCACTGGTTGATGTGGCGCCAAGCCTCTTCCCCGCCAGCCAGCGGGGCGCAAACCACTCCGGGGCAGGCCTAGACCCTGAAGGTGCGGAGGATTCTGCACCTTTGGGGCAGCTCGACGCCGGAGTGGTTCACGCCACTCCGTCCCGCCGGGACCCCCCCGCCCCGCCGGGTAGGGGAGAATCCCGCCCAAGGTGTTCGGATTTCTCTTTAAACATTAACAGCCCCTAATAGGATCGTAACACATTACTAATTGTAGAAGCTTGCTGTGCACAAATTAGCTATACTGTTTTCTACATTCTAACACATCAACAGACCCTGAATGGCTTGAAGGACCTATATAAATGCAGGTGTTTTGTTTAAATGTATTTACTAAGCAAGTTTAACTCATCGTGAACAGTTTTCACACTTTTGATTTTAATCAATTTTACCACCGAGTGAAAATAACTTGATATAGTCTGGTCTCCTCCATGTTTTACCTCTCCATTCCTGAATCAAGTACAATGATCATTTCCAGTTTTTGCATTTAAAAGACAATTTGGTATCTTTCGCCGAGCCTCAGAGAAGACCGTCCTAAGATGAGCATGAGATAAGCATGAGGAGGATAACAAGAAACCACCTTTGTCACTCCTGATCAAGATGTGGGGATGCCAGCATTGGACTGGGGTGAGCACAGTTAGAAGTCTTACAATGCCAAGTTAAAATCTAACAGGTTTGTTTCATACACTAGCACTGCTCCTTCCTCAGGTGAATGAAGAGGTGGGTTACAGTAACATATATAGACAAAGTCAATGATGCAAGATGATACTTTGAATGCGAGTCTTTGCAGGTAATTAAGTCTTTACAGGTCCAGACGGAGCAACTGGAGAGAGGGATAATCGCAGGTTAAAGAGGTGTGGGGCAGAATTCTCCGCAAAGGCTGACGCCGTTGTGAAACCCGGAGTGTTTCACGACGGCGTCGGAGGCCGCTCCTCGCCTCCTATTCCCCCCCCCCCCTTCTCCCTCCAGGGGGCTAGGAGCGGCGTTCCATAAATCTCGGCCGCCGGGCCTTGACGCTGGCGTCAAGGTGGTGCGCCAAGAATGACGCAGCCAGCGGCGCCTAATGATGGCAGCCGCGCATACGCAGGTTGGCCGGCTTCAACCCACGCATGCGCGGTTGCCGTCTTCCCCTCCTCTGCACCGCAAGACGTAGCGGCTTGATCTTGCGGGGCGGCAGAGGGGAAAGAGTGCGTCCCTTGGAGACGCCGGCCTGACGATCGGTGGGCACCGATCGCAGGCCAGTCCCCTCCCGAGCACGGCTGTGGTGATCGCTCCCCTCTCCGCCCCCCACAGGCCCCATACTCACATTTGGCATGCTGTTCATGCCGGCAGCGACCAAGTGTGGTTGCCGCCGGTGTGAACAGGTCGGGAATGGCAGGCCGCTTGGCCCGTCCGGGCCGGAGAATCGCGGGTCGGCGTGAAAAACAGCGACCCGCGATTCTCCGAGCGCCGTGTCGCAAAACGCGACACGCCATTTTTGGGGAGGGTGGGAGAATCATGGGGGGTGCCAGAACGGCCCTCCCACGATTCTCCCACCCGGCGTGGGAGCGGAGAATCGCGCCCGTGAATTGTCTCAAGAAGGATAGTTGGTAGGATTTTGAGGTTTCAGCCCGATTAAGGCTGTACTCAGGTGTGCAGAACTTGGCTATAAATTTCTGCTCGGCGATTCTGTGTTGGCTCTTTAACCTATGATTATCCCTCTCTCCAGTTGCTCTGTCTGGACCTGTAAAGACTTAATTACCTGCACAGACTCGCAATCAAAGTATCGCCTTGCATCATTGACTCTTATATATATATATATATTATATATATGTTTCTGGAACCCACCTCTTCACTCACCTGAGTAAGGAGCTGTGCTCCAAAACCTGGTGATTCGAAACAAACCTACTGGACTTTAACCTGGTGTTGTAAGACTTCTTATTGTACTCCTGATCAATAACAGGCTCAAGAATCTTTTGTTGGGACCTGCCTTGGGGGCACAAGACTTTGGCTAGATGTAATGGAACTGAGATAAGGAGGAACTACTTCTCGCAGAGTGTGGTGAATTTGTGGAACTCGCTGTCCCATAATGCGGTGGAATCTGAGTCATTGAATAGTTTCAAGAAGGAGATGGAAATATTTCTGATAAAAACAGGTTAAAGGGATATGGGAAACAGGCATGATCTGATTGAATGGCAGAACAGGCTCGAAAGGTTGAATTGCCTACTTCTGCTCCTAATTCCTATGTTCCTAATAAAATAGAAAAGTCAAACTCAGCAACTTTATAGCACAGGTAAGTCATTCATGTTGAAATCCTTTGAGTATGGTAGTTGACAGGAGTAGTAATCCAGAGGACTGGACTGATAATGCAGAGAATAGGGGGTCATATCACAGGAATTTGGAGACGTTTAATTTTCCTTCTAAAGAATCTGAGAAATAAAAGACTGCCATCAGTAAATGTGTTGGCATGTCTCATTAAAAACCGGATTGTCTTCAGGCAAGTAAACCCATCGGCGTTACCTTTTCTGGTTTGTAATTGCAGTTGCACAACAGGGAAGTTCTCGACCTCTAACTATCCTCTCAACCTGGCCTATCAGGTTAAACGTGGCTCACCACTACCTTATTGAGAGCAATTCGGGAAAGGTAATAAATGCCAACCTTGTCATAAATGTTCACTCCACAAGAATGATTTTTTAAAAAATCCAAGTTATGTACATTTACCAAGCAGCTAGTACACACTGACCGTCTCATCATTGGCAGCTTTCATCAAATGACGCTCTTTCTCCAATTCTGCTTGTTTTTCCGCAAAGGCCTTTGAAAACTTAGTGAGACTGTGCTTGGTTTCCGTCAGCTCCTTGGATGAAGCCTCTTTCTCTTGTCTGAGTGCCGTGAGCTCCACTTTCAGTCGGCTCTCGCTCGCTTCCTTCTTCTTCGCATCCTCCTTCAGACGCTCAAGCCCCTGGCCCAGCTGGGCTCGCTCTTTCTCGTGTCCCAGTGCCTGTTTCCTTGTCTTGTCCAGGGCCTCTGATTTCTCCTGCAGTTCCTGCTTTATACCACAAACACTGGAAATAAAAAAAAGTTAGTTACAAAAACAGCGCAATAATTTGTGAATATGTCCGTTGAAAACATTCGCAATTCAAATTCCGTACACCTCTGTCGCCAATAAACTGAAAATATTAACCCTTTGCACATAGGTCCAAACTGTACTCCTTTCCCTCCAGGGCCTTCGAAAGGTCAGCACTTTGAAAACAAATGTGCAACCCACAGATGCAACTGGGGTTAAAGTCCCTGGGATGAAAAGGGCAGTCACAATATGGATGCGGGATTGGCTGAGGAACAGAGAGTAGTGCTGAATGGTTGTTTCTGCACAGGAGGGTAATATGGACTGGTGCTCCCCTGGGTTCAGTATTAGGATCGAAAATAAAAACACAAAGTGCTGGAAACACTGGCTGAATCTGTGGAGAGAGAAGCAGAGATAATGTTTCATGTCGAATACGACTGCTCTTCAGAACTACAGATTATTTCAGATTTCCAGTAGATAAAGTATTTTGCTTTTTAGTATTAGAAACACTGCTCTTATGTTTATGATATATTTTAATGGCCTGGACTTGGGTAGCAGAGCATAATTTAAAATTGAGGGGTTTGAGGGGTGACCTGATAGAAGTGTACAAAATCATGAGAGGCTTGGACAGAGTGGATAGTCAGAGGCTGTTTCCTGGGGCCGGGGGGGGGGGGGGGGGGGGGGGGGGGGGGGTCAATTACTCGGGAACATAGGTTTAAGGTGTGAGGGGCAAAGTTTAGAGGAGATGTGCGAGGGAAGTTTTTTTACACAGCGGATTGTGGGTGCCTGGAACTAGCTGCTGGAGGACATGGTAGTGGAAGCACGTACAATAGTAATGTTTAAGGAGCATCTTGACAAATGCATGAATAAGATGGCAATAGAAGGATATGGACCCCAGAAGTGTAGAAGATTATAGGTTAGATGGGCAGCATGGTCAGTGCAGGCTTGGGGGGCCGAAGGACATGTTCCTGTGCTGTACATTTTTTTTGTTCTTTGTTCTATATTAATAGAGAGATAGAGAATAAATGCACCAAAGTTAGAGTAAAGCTTTATAAAATACTGGTTGTACCCCAACTTAGAGTACTGTGCCCAATTAGATTGTTCGTCTTAAAGCTAGAAGGTTAAGGGTGATTTAATGGCGGCATTTTAAATCATGGGACCTTCTGGTTAAATAAATAGGGAGAAAGTATTTACAATGGCAGAAACGTTAGTAGAGGACACAGATTTAGCATAATTAGCATTAACATTAAGGGAGATCTTGTTTTTCTGCACAGCAAGTTATTGTGACCTGGATTGCAGTTGGGAAGGGCAATGGAAACGGCTTCAAAATGGAATCAAATACATACTTGAAAAGGAGAACTTTGCAGAGCTATGGGGAAAGAACAGGGAAACGAGTCTAATAGACCTTTCAAAAAAATCGGTACAGATAGAACATAGAACATAGAACAGTACAGCACAGAACAGGCCCTTCGGCCCTCGATGTTGTGCCGAGCAATGATCACCCTACTTAAACCCACGTAACCCGTATACCCGTAACCCAACAATCCCCCCATTAACCTTACACTACGGGCAATTTAGCATGGCCAATCCACCTAACCCCGCACATCTTTGGACTGTGGGAGGAAACCGGAGCACCCGGAGGAAACCCACGCACACACGGGGAGGACGTGCAGACTCCACACAGACAGTGACCCAGCCGGGAATCAAACCTGGGACCCTGGAGCTGTGAAGCATTGATGCTAACCACCATGCTACCGTGAGGCCCCTAAAGAGATACAAGGGGCCGAATGGTGCACAATGATTCCAAGCCAACAACACAGACAGTAATAATCTCACTCCTTACTTTTCCTTCTCGGCCTTGAGCTGTTGGTTCAGTTCTTTGATTTGGCTCTCTTGGGAGGAGTGCTGTTTTTGGAGCTGACTTTGGTCATCTCGGGCCTGTTTAATGTCAGATTCCAGTTTCTAAAAAAGAAGCAGCCTCATTATTGCACAGGAATAACTAATTCAGCAGTCTCGGTGTAAAAACTCTCATTTTATAATTAAAGATTACTAAATGGTTTTATTCAGAGGACTAGTGAACTGGGTTCTAACTTTATTTTGGTTTAAATTTACAAAAACCATCAAGTTATACCCAATACACTGTAAACTTCATTTTGACATTTTGTTGCCTTGGGCGCTTTAATGCAGGTATCTGCTCGCTAATGGTTAATGGAGGTGGTGCCCATCAGTTTCTGGCTCCAAGCAGTTTAACTTTTCATTAATTCATTCTCAGGAAATGGACAGCACAGCATTAGTTGCCCATCTCAAGTTGCCCTCAAAAAAGTGATGGTGAACTGCCTTCTTGAACCACGCTGCATGTGATGCAAATTAGGAAGGAGTTGCAGGATTTTGACTCAGTAACAGTGAAGGAAGAGCAATAAATTTCCACGTCAGGATGGTAAGTGACTTGAGGGGAAACTTGTGGGTGGTGGTGTACCCAAGCATCTGCTACCCGGGTTTTTCGTGGTGGTTGAAGGTTATGGATTTCAAAGGTGCGGTCAAAAGAAGCTTGGTGAGTTGCAATAGTGCATTTAGCATATTGTACACACTGCTGCCACTGTGCGTTGATGGTAGAGGAGGGAGTGAATACTTAAGATGGTAGGTGACCAGTCAAGCAGCCTGCTTTGTCCTGGATGGTGTCAAGCTTCAAGTGATGTTGGAGCAGCACTCATCCAGGTAAGTGGAGAGTATTTCTTCACACCCATGACTTGTGCCTTGTAGATGCTGGACAGGCTTTGGGGAGTTAGGAGTTGAGTTATTTGCTGCAGCTGCTCTCGTAGCCACAGTATTTATAAAGCTGGCCCAGTTTCTGATCAATGGCTTCGCCTAATTCCAATAAAGATGATTTGGGAAAATAATATTTATCTCCATTGCAGCAATACTGTTTCAGTTTGTTTTAAAGAAAAACATCACATCATCACTGACAGTTGGAAAAAAATCACAATGATCTTTTACTGTGATATGGGGAGTGTTGGGTCTGTCTTTCGCACATATAGTAATTAGCACTCTCTTGAGAAACCTGGCTATTTTATTGGAATTGAGAATGGGAGGGATAGAAAAAACACCGTTTCCTGCCAAGAATGTGGCCAAGCAAGACGGCCGCTGATTACCCATCTACGCATGTGTAGAAATCCAATAACGTCACTATTTTTAAATTCGGTCTCACTATCCCAGTAATGCAAGCGGATTGTAGGTTGTGTTTCTGCGTTTCATGAGGCAATATAGTTGCCCCTATAAAGATGGCAGACATTGATCTGGGCTTGTTATCAGCGAACAATTGCGCATGCACAGCACTGGCAGCAAACGCAGCCTAGAAAAAAAAAATGCAAGAGTCTGGTTTCAGTCATCCCAACAGTGATAAGAAAAAGGACCGATCCAATTATTATCGGAAGTATATATTTATATCCCCAGTTAACTTCTGGTGACCTCTCAAGCATCACAGCAGAGAAAAGATCGCTATGTACCAATTGTGCGATCATATTGCCTTTGACATTGCCTTCTTTTTATTCATTTGTGGGGTTTGGGTATTGTTGGAAAAGCCAGAATTATTATTCAGCTCAGAAAAAGACTTTATACCATGAATTAGTGATATAAATTGCACATATCAATATAAAACGAAAGTAAAAATACGGTCCCTTTCTCAGCCCTCGAGCTCATACCATATAGAGCACACTATTATGCACATTATACACTACTTTTCAGGATCAACTTTATCGATAAACTTTAAAGTTGTTTTAATTTTGACCTTAATCTGTGTTTCCAGTTGTTCTACTTTCTGCTCAGAGGTCAGTTGCTTCCCCTTGTATTCCTTAAGACTATTGTCCAGTTGAGTGCAATACTCGGTCTTCTCACTGAGTTTTGCTGCAGTCTGATCCAGCAGACCCTGGGCTTTGGTCAGCTCCTGCGGAAATACAACATGCCAAAGTAATATAAAAACAAACAATTTACTACCAATGAAGTAGTTTTGAAGTGTAATCACTGCTATAATGTAGGAAACACAGCAGCTAATTTGTTAAACAGCAAGCTGAAGCCATGGTTTAAGGTTTCATCTGAGGACAGCACCTTCGATAGTGCAGCACTCACTGGGAGATTCAGTTTTGATGTTAGTGCTCAAACCCTGAAGTGGGACATGAACCCGGAATCTTGTAAGTCAAGAGGCAAGAACGCTATCGGCAATAACTATTTATATAGTGCCCTTATCATGATAAAATGTCCCAGGCGGTTTCACAGGAGTATTCTAAAGCAAAATCTGACACCAGGACACATATGGAGATAGAACGGGTGATCAAAATTATGATCAAAGAGGTAAATTGACGAAGTGAGAAAAAAAAAAAGAGGTGGCGGTAGCAATTTAGACAGGAATCCCACATCTTAGGGCCTGGCCAGGCAGCTGAAAGCTCAACCACTTCTGGTGGAGTGACTAAAATCACAGATACACAAGAGGCTAGAATTGGAGGAGCTCAGATATCTTGGTGGGTTCGTGGGCTAGAGAAGATTACAGAGAAAGGGACAGGAATTTGAAAACAAGGATGGAAATTTTAAAATCATGCTGTTGTCAGACCCTTCAACTGATATAGGTTAGTGGGTACAGGGATGATGGTGAATGGCATTTGGTGAAAGTTAGGATACAGGCGGCAGAGTGGGTTGACAGTAGAATGCAAGGTGGGAGACTGGCAGTGCAGTGCAGCCCCGTAATAGAAGAGTCCAAAGGTAAGGATGAGGATTTCATCAACAAATAGGTTACGGCAAAGGTAAACTCAGACAGTGATGGAGGTGGAAGCAGGTGGCGGTGCTGATGATGGAGAGGACACTGAGGAGAGAATGAGAGTTTAAAACCCACTGGTGCAGTTTGAGAATGTGCACTCGTGTAAAAAGCTGGTGTCAGTAAAAGTGACCACAAAGTTGTTTGATTGCCGTAAAATCCCAACTGGCTCACTCATATCCTGTGGGGAAGGAAGCCCGTTATCTTTTCCTGGTCTGGATTATACGCAACGTCAGTCACACACTAACATGTCAGACTCTAAGCTGCTTAAAAAGCCACTCAGCTTATACAAGGGTCAGCAGGGCTAGTGTTAGGATCCCAAATAAGAACCCAACTATTTTCACTTTGTGAAACTGTGAGGAAATGTTATTGTACCATAGAACATAGAACTATACAGCGCAGTACAGGCCCTTCGGCCCACGATGTTGCACCGACATGGGAAGTCAAAAACTAAAAGGCCATCTAACCTACACTATGCCATTATCATCCATATGCTTATCCAATAAACTTTTAAATGCCCTCAATGTTGGCGAGTGCACTACTGTTGCAGGTAGGGCATTCCACCACTGTTTGCATAAAAAACCTACCTCTGACCTCTGTCCTATATCTATTACCCCTCAATTTAAGGCTATGTCCCCTCGTGCTAGTCACCTCCATGCGCGGGAGAAGGTTCTCACTGTCCACCCTATCTAACCCTCTGATCATTTTGTTTGCCTCTATTAAGTCACCTCTTAACCTTCTTCTCTCTAACGAAAACAACCTCAAGTCCATCAGCCTTTCCTCATAAGATTTTCCCTCCATACCAGGCAACATCCTGGTAAATCTCCTCTGCACCCCTTCCAATGCTTCCACGTCCTTCCTATAATGAGGCGACCAGAACTGTACGCAATACTCCAAATGATGCCGTACAAGAGTTTTGTACAACTGCAACATGACCTCATGGCTCCGGAACTCAATCCCTCTACCAATAAAGGTCAACACACCATAGGCCTTCTTCACAACCCTATCAACCTGGGTGGCAACTTTCAGGGATCTATGTACATGGACACCAAGATCCCTCTGCTCATTCACACTACCAAGAATTTTACCATTAGCCAAATATTCCGCATTCCTGTTATTCTTTCCAAAGTGAATCCCCTCACACTTCTCCACATTAAACTCCATTTGCCATCTCTCAGCCCAGCTCTGCAGCTTATCTATGTCCCTCTGTAACCTGCAACATCCTTCCGCACTGTCTACAACTCCACCGACTTTAGTGTCGTCTGCAAATTTACTCACCCATCCTTCTGCGCCCTCCTCTAGGTCATTTATAAAAATGACAAACAGCAACGGTCCCAGAACGGATCCTTGTGGTATGCCACTCGTAACTGAACTCCATTCTGAACATTTCCCATCAACCACCACTCTCTGTCTTCTTTCAACTAGCCAATTTCTGATCCACATCTCTAAATCACCCTCAATCCCCAGCCTCCGTATTTTCTGCAATAGCCGACCATGCGGAACCTTATCAAACGCTTTACTGAAATCCATATACACCACATCAACTGCTCTACCCTCGTCTACCTGTTCAGTCACCTTCTCAAAGAACTCAATAAGGTTTGTGAGGCATGACCTACCCTTCACAAAACCATGCTGACTATCCCGAATCATATTATTCCTATCTAGATGATTATAAATCGTATCTTTTATAATCCTCTCCAAGACTTTACCCACAACAGACGTGAGGCTCACCGGCCTATAGTTACCGGGGTTATCTCTACTCCCCTTCTTGAACAAAGGGACCACATTTGCTATCCTCCAGTCCTCTGGCACTATTCCTGTAGCCAATGATGACATAAAAATCAAAGCCAAAGGCTCAGCAATCTCTTCCCTGGCTTCCCAGAGAATCCTAGGATAAATCCCATCAGGCCCCGGGGACTTATCTATTTTCATCTTGTCCAGAATAATCACAGGAGATGATTCTGGCCAATAGGTAACTATTCTGTTAAAACAGATTTTAAATTAAACACAGAATTAACCACATTAGCAATAAAGAAATAGCTTTTTAGATGACAGTTACAACAGTTCTTAAGTAAAAGAAGAAACCTTAAATTACTTCCTAAATCTGCCACTATATTCCAATTAAGTAAACCGATATATGTCAAGTACCACTAATGAATAAAGTTAACAGCCAGAATTTTACTTGTTTTTCTTGGTGCAGAACCTTTGGAAAGAAACTTTCAGGACCAAACTGAAACACCTCTGTTTAGATTAGAGTTCTAAGACCCATTGACTCTTCAGACAGACCTGGCTCCTCCAATTAACTACATCATATGTACCCAAGGCAATGTTGCTGGTACATTCTTTATTCCAAACAACAAACTGCTACAGATCATTTGGCGTTACAAAAGCCAAAACTTCCTTCGCCCTTTCCGATAAAAATACACAACTTCTTACACATAAATCATGGAAAATCACCTTTGTTCTTCCTAGTTCATTCTCACATATAGCTCTATATGACTGTAATAACTCTTTCAGGTCACTCTGATTTTGTTCCGGAAGGTAACTCAGTAATTTATCCAAATTTCTCATTACTTATTCATTGTCCAATCTTATTTGAGAATGTTGAATTCTGAATCATCTGGATTTATCTCTTCTCCCCGAGTTGTAACTACTAATATATCCTCCTGCTTCCCTCACCCATCAAAATACCTTTTGAGAATATTAACACAGTGAGTTTTCCTTCTACCTGGCATTGTTATCAAATAATTCACCTCACTCAATTTACTTTCAATTTTATAAGGCCCATTACATCTTGCTTTTAATGGTTCACCTACCACTGGTAATAACACTAACTTTCTCCTCACTCACAAAGCTACAAGTTTTTGATTTCTTGTCTGCCTTTTTGCATCAAATGCTGTGACAATTTGAAATGCTTTCTAGCCAACTCATCAGCCCCGATTTAATCTCTCCCTAAAGTTTGACACATATAGCCCAACTCACTAACTTCTCCTTAATTAACTTAAGTGGTCCTCTTACCTCATGAACAAAAACCAATTCAAACGGACTAAGGTTTAGTTTATTCATTAGGAGTATCCCTAATTGCAAATAGTACAAAAGGAATTCCTTTATCCTAATCCTCTGGATAATCCTGACTACAGGCCCTCAGCCACCTTTCTAACCCTCCTGTGATTCTGGATGATACGCAGTTCATAGAATCCTAGAATTTACAGTGCAGAAGGAGGCCATTCAGCCCATTGAGTCTGCACCGGCCGTTGGAAAGAGCAAACCATCCAAGTCTACAACCCCACCCCATTCCCGTAACCCGGTAACCCCACCCACGGCTTTTTGGGCACTAAGGGCAATTTATCATGGCCAATCCACCTAATGTGCACATCTTTGGACCGTGGAGGAAACCGGAGAACCCGGAGGAAACCCACACAGACACGAGGAGAACGTGCAGACTCCAAGCCAGGAATCGAACCTGGAACCCTGGAGCTGTGAATCCACGGTGCTAACCACTGTGCTACCGTGCTGCCCTTGAATTAAGTTGCTTTACCCCATAACCTATCCATAACTTCCCTGAATAACCGCGACATAAAATTTGATCCTTGATCTGAATGGATTTCTTTTGATAGTCCGCATATGGTAAAAAATTTAGTTAACTCCTCAACAACCCTCTTCGCTGTAATATTTCGTAATGGAATGGCCTCCAGAAATTTAGTAGACATATCCATTGTAGTCAACAACTATTGATTCCCACTTTTCGTCCAGGGAAGGGGTCCCACACAATCAATTAGGACCCTAGTAAAAGGTTCCTCAATTGCTGGAATAGGTATTAAGGGCGTTGGTTTGATTACCGCTTGATGTTTTCCTATCATCTTACATGTGTGACATGTAACACAACATTCAACCACATCCTTTTGCAGTCCAGGCCAATAAAAATGTTTAGTATTATCACTTGAGTTTTCCTTACTCCTAAATGATCCCCTACTGGAACCTCAGGCGCTATCCGCAAAACCTCCGTTCGATAACCCACTGGTAATATAACTTGATGAACTTCTGCCCATTTCTCATCTGCCTGAATATGTAAATTCTCTCATTAATATATTATTTCTAATGCAATGACACTCCAGTATGCACTCAGATTCTATATCTGTGTATGCTTTCTGACACGACGGCTTGATCTCGGAATCGTTCTGTTGTATGCCACCAACTTTCCTGAATTAAAGATATGAGCTTCATGTCTAGCAGTTTTAACTCTTTGCTCTTCCAGATGAGTTCTCACTACTGCAGGAAGTGAATCTTTAAATTCCTCCAGAATAATAATTTCCCCACGAGCTTCATAACTTAGGTCGATTTTTAATGCTCTTATCCATCGATCAAAATTATTTTGTCGGATTCTTTCAAATTCTATATACTTCTGACCTAGTTTTTTCCTTATATTTCTAAACTTCTCTCTTTAGGCTTCTGGCACTAGTTCATATGCAGTTAAAATGGCTTTTCTCACCTCTTCATAAACCCTCGATACCTCCTCTAACAATGGTGCAAATACATCATTAGCTCTACTGACTAATTTTGACTGAATCAATAATATCCACATGGTTTTTGTCAATTAGCTACTTTCTTCAATTAGATTTTTTTGAAATGCCTCCACATCTTTCACCTCCAGCCTTGGCAGTGTTTAAACATATTTAAATATATCCCCACTAGAATTCAGGCTAGGAAGGGTTGCTCTAAACGTTTACCTGACATACTACCTACCTTTCCAACTTTCTCTCCTTCAGGTCTATTCAAATTCTCTCTTTACTTGCCACTGTCTCGCTCTTTTTCTTTCTCTCTTTGCCCTCTTTTTCCTTTGCTTCTGCCATTGTCTCTCTCTCTTTCTTTGCCTTTTGTTTCCAAGTCCAGCTGTCTCATTTCATTAGTATGTTGTAATTGTTTAATTTGTGACTGGATCTTAGCTAACCCCAATGATTCTTACCACAACTCAGGCTACGCCTCTGGCATCTCTGCCAAATTTAAATGCTGAGCTATCGCTTTAGTCTCCTCTACCTTCCTCACCCCTGCAAGTGAATTCAACTGCAACTTGTCCACCAATTCCATAAGTTTTGCTTCAATCGCCTTTTGTAAACCACCCAGAGTTATATCTTTCAACACCAAGGCACCTTAGCCTTTGAAAGAACCATTTTACCTGTCACTCCCTATTAACACTTGAAAACAGCAGCTCCTCACACTCAAATGTTTTTAAACTCAATGATCCCAAGCCAAACAAGGAATTACACTTTTCAAATCCCGCAAAGGGACCCAATTTTGTTAGGATCCCGAAGGAGAACCAAACTATTTTCAATTTGTAAAACTGAGGAAATGTTACTACACCACAGGAGTGATAGCACTCACCAATAGGTATCTTTTATGATAAAACAAACTTTAATTTAACCACATTAGCAACAAAGAAATAGCTTTACAGTTTGTTACAGGGATCATTGGGGACCACTCGCCTGAGGCCTCGGCAAATATCAGAGGCCATGTAACTGCCCGGCCAATGAGACCAAAGCGCGTGACAGTTCAGCTGCAGAGGGGCCTTAAAAAGCCACAGACTAGGTTTGGGAGAAGAGTTGGGAGTCGTTGTCTGGTAACGTGTAGAAATAGTTTCCGCCTGTAAACTGTTGTTGCTTCTTATCCACTGGTGGTCACCTGGAGTTCCGTTGTTACACTGGCTACGAGGGAAAAGGAATCGACGCTCCGATTGTAGGGACAAGTACCTTTTCGGTCTGATTCCAAGGTATTTCCAGCACAGCAGGAATGTCATCACGTCACTTTTTGGTAAGCTTGAGCCTTTTAATGCAGATGAAGAAGATTGGGTGCAATATGTGGAAAGCATGTGATACTTTTTCCAGAGTGAATGGCATAGAAAGGGAAGACTTACACACAGACTTACAGTATAGCAAGAAGCTTGACCTACCCAGAGGCCCCGGCTCAAAATCATTTAACGATCTTGTGGAATTAGTTACAGATCATCATTCATCCTGCAGCAGTACAAGTTTAATTCGATGGGGAGGGCCCCAGCAGAATCTGTTTTCATGGCCAGACTTAGGAAGGTGGCAGAATATTGTGATTTTGGGATATCCTGAATAATATGTTATGATACAGACTCATGTATGGGGTAAATAATGCAGCTACAAAAAAGAAGTTAAAGAGGGCGATGGAAATATCCGGTGTCCACGGAGGGCCAAAAAAGATGCACAGGGATTGCAAAGCATGTATGGGGGCGAGGTTCACCAGCTGGAGCAAGGGGCTGAACACAGCAGCTCCAGGAGTGAAGCTTACAGTGCAAATAGGGGAAGGTTGACCAGCGGAGGAAACTGAGCAGGGGCCACCGTTTTGATCAGAGAACAAATTTCAATGCGTGTTTCAGGTGCAGGGGAAACCACGCCCCAGGGAGGTACAGGTTCTGGGATGCCGAGTGTTTCCGATGCGGTAAAAGAGGTAATTTGAGGCATAAATGCAGGAAGACGCAGGGCCTGCCCGGCCCTGGAAGGAGACAGAAGCCAGCTTCAGTCCACAATATGGAGTACCAGTCACCTGAGCGAAACATGTTGGCATTAAATTACATGGGCAAAGTGGCCCTAATTAATGTAGTATTGCTCGTCAATGCCCTTTAAACATGGAAGTGGACACTAGTGCTTCAGTGATTGTTTTGGGGAGCAAAACTATTTACAAAATGAGGTTGAAAAACACTGTGGCCTGATGAGCCACATAAAATCAAGGGGATCACGATGGCCCTGGTAGCTTATGGACGGCAGTCGGCTTGGCTCTCGCTTGTCAAGTTGGGACAAGGCCCAAGTTTGATGGGGCGGGGTTGGCTCCAACATGAGCTGGGTAGAAATATTCAAAATGGGCGAGGGGGGCCTCTAAGATATCATCCGGAAGTATTCTGAGGTCTTCCGAGATGAACTAGGGAAGATAAAGGATCTCCAGGCCAAAATAAACACACACCCTGAGGCCACACTAAACTTTTACAGGGCAAGACCAGTCCCTTATTCCATGTTGGAAAAGGTGGAAGTTGAGCTTAAGCACCTTGAAGACCACGGTATCATAATACCGGGATGGCTCGCAGAGTGGGCCACACTCATCATTCCAGTCATCAAGCCAGACAAGATGGTCCACATTTGCTGACTTTAAAACTGGCGGTCAATCAAGTGGCCAAATTAGACCAATACCCCATACCCAAGATTGAGAACCTGAGCACTATACTCCCTGGGGTTTGACATTTACCAAACTAGACATAAGCCACACTTACCTGCAACTAAAATTAGATGAATAGTCCCAAGAGTTTGTGATCTCCCCATTGCCTCTGCCCGAATACAATGCCAGGCATTGCTGCTCTCAGCATATGAATACCCCTTGGAGCATCGACTTGGGGCCCAGATATGTCACATAAATGCTTTGAGCTGTGTCCCATTACTCGTAAGCTCCACACTCCCATTGGTGCCTCAGGAAGAGATGACTTCAAACTTCTTAGGGACACTGCCTATATCAGTGAAACTACTCAGGACCTGGATGCAAAGGGATTCTGGCCGGTCAAAGATCAACAATATGGCTTTGAGCGAGGGTTTCTGTGGTCCTGCTTCAAAGGCATTGAAGCCTTATTTGACCTGGAGAAATGGGCTGAGCTACAAGGATAGTGTGCTTCTGTGGGGTTGGGATGTCGTTGCTCCGGGTCCCGATAGGCAATTGTTGTTGGAGTTGCATAATGCACACGGACATATCTAAAATAAAGATGTTGGCACGGAGTTACGCGTGGTGGCCTGTCATCGGCATCGATATAACGACCATGGTCGACGGGCAGCGTGACCAGTGCCAGGGACAGTGGACCTGCCCGCTACAGTCTTTCAAATCCGGAATGAGGAAACAGTTGCCTGCCTCCTTTGATACCAAGATTTCATGATTTTTGCATCACATAGGACCACCCCGCACAATGACAGGCATTGCCCAGGCTAATGCGCGTTGATTGCGAAACAGACCGAGTCTCATATTGCTGGGAAGGGTAGAGTCTAGGCAAGATTTTCAAAATTAGAAACACTGACCCGTCGAAGAGAGTGAGAGCATTCAAAGGAAATGATCCGGTGTTCATTAAAAAAAACTTTGGAAATGGACCTAGCTGGGTCTTGGGGATTGTTGTGGCTAAGATGGGGCTGGAATCATATGAGGTGCGGACCCAGGATAATATCCTGCAAAAACATTTAGACCATTTAAGGAGAAAAGAGCTTCCACTAGAGTCAGTAACATTACCAATATCCAACATGCTCACTGTTAGTACCGATCAAGGTACCAAAGGGCCTGAGCAGGCTGTTGTAAGCCCAGAACCCACTGGGCACGGAGGAGCAGCAGCCGAGGAGCTACCTGTGCCTACAGAAGAATTGGAGCACTCCCACCGAGCAAGACAACTACTGAGGAAAAATCCCAACCAGGGTCACTTTGTCGCTCTCAACATAACTGGGGCTGTTTAGCTCACAGGGCTAATCGCTGGCTTTTAAAGCAGACCAAGCAGGCCAGCAGCACGGTTCGATTCCCGTAACAGCCTCCCCAAACAGGCGCCGGAATGTGGCGACTAGGGGCTTTTCACAGTAACTTCATTTGAAGCCTACTCGTGACAATAAGCGATTTTCATTTCAACTGGAGGGCCCCTGATAGACTGGGCTATTGAGATCAAAATCTCTCGTACCCAGGGAGTACAAGAGAACTTGAAGAGGAAAAGGATGCTGTGGTAGCATCGAAGGCCACATGACCTCCTCAACCGATGACTTGGCAAATCTCGGAGGCCACATGAATCCCTGGCCAATGAGAACAAAGCATGTAAGATCAGCTGCTGGGGGGCCTTTAAAACCCACAGACTAGGTCTGGACTGGGAGAAGAGTTGGAGTCATTGTCTGTTAATGTAATGTGTATAAATAGTTTCCACCTGTAAATTAACCGATGTTGCTTCTTGACGCCTGGAGTTCCGTTATTACACTGTTAACAGTTACAACAGTTCTTAAGTAAAAGAAGAAACTTTAACTTACTTCCTTTAATTTTCATGCTGAAATCGGACCCGAGAACCGGCGTGTTCGCGGAGTACTCCGTGGCTGGGGGGCCATTGCCAGAGTAATCCTCCACTCCCAACCGGCCGAGTTCCTAATGGCATGGTTCTAACTACCTATCGCCGTTCGGGCAGCTCGCGTGGTCCGCGGCCGCCCTGGTGGGGGGCAGGGGGATCAGACACAGGGGGGCCTTATAGGCGGCCGGGGGACAGATCGGCGGGCTCATGGCTGATAGGGGGGGGGGCCTACATTTTTCAGCTGCCTCCGTGGGCCGTGTCAGCCATGGCGCTCGGCACGGCCGCTGGAGGCTGTGCGCATGCGCGGACTCAAAACCGGAAGTGCAGGGACCCGTATCCGCATCTAAAGCTGCATGTATCACTCCGGGTCCCTGCTGACCCCCTGCAGGTGAGTGAATTGACTGATCTTTTTTAAAGAAAACTCCAGAGTGAAACGCCAGCGTTTTTACGCCGGCATGGGGACATAGTCCTATTTTGGGAGAATCCAGCCCACTGTCTATATGCATCTTAACCCAATAATATAACTACAAAAAATATAAAATATGGCAATTTCTTACGTTCATCACACTGGGCAACAAATTGCCAGCAACTCCTATATCAACTCCTATATCCTACGATGGAATAACAATATCTAACAATCAGTTCTCCAATGCCAGTGGCTTATGTTGAAAATAGGAACACAATCTGCCCTCTATTTCCCCTCCATCCCCATCACAAAGTAGATTTTCTAGCTGTTGTGTGGAAACTCCCCCCACAATAATGAGTTACATGAAACAAACATTAGTCTTTCCTCTCTGTACATTTTAATTTGCAAAACGCCGTGTAACTAATAGTCAGCTCGCTTAATTTTTTTTGCATGAATGCAAATAGTAACTATTGCTTTGGAGGACATCAGCAGATGTTGCTAGAACTGACATGACTTAACATTTAGCCCTGAAGCAACAATGCAAAATAAAAGAACACACATTAATCATTTATAATATTTTCATCTTAAATCTGCACTAACCTCTTGTCACAGAATTACTACAGAGGAGGCCATTCAGTCCATCATATCTCCATTGGCTCTCCAAATGAGTTCACTTAGTACCATTCTCCCACTGTCGTCCCGTAACCCTGCACATTTCTCTTTTTCAAAGAGTCTAATTCCTTTCTGAATGCTCCAATTGAACCTGCCTCCAACACACTCTCAAGCAGAACCTACCAAACCCTAACTAGTCACTGCATAGATCTTTCTCATGTCGGTTTTGCTTCTTTTGCCAAATCTGTGCCCTCTCGCTCCAGATCCCTTCAAGAGGGGGAACAGTTTCTCCCCATCTACTCTCTCCAGACCCCTCTATATTTTCACTTCCTTTATCAAATAATGCCAATGTGTTCCATTATAAATGTGAATTTCAGATGGAGAAATTTCATGGACAACTTGTTACAAGGCAATCACGTTCCTGCTGTCATGACTGCTGCACTGCCACCACTGGTGGGAGAATGCAATTGCATCATGACACGTTTACATAGGCAGTCTCCATTGTAATACGGACAAAGGAATTTAAAATAAAAGGCAGAATGCATGACTTTAAAAGTCACTGAAGCAGCGAAGTCCAGTACCTGCTCCTTATCCTGCAGGGCATGCTTGGCAGTTTCTAAATGGCTTTCCAGGTCAGCTCTTTGTGCGGTTTTGGATGCTTCTGCAGACAGCAACAGCTCGGTTTTGCCCTTCACCTGAAATATTTACAAAAACAAAACAACAAGGATGAAAGCGGCTCATCTAAGTTTGGAGAATGGAACATACGAACAGCCTACTCGGTCCGTCATCCCTGTTCCTCTGTTCTAACCGAGGTTGTGTCTAATCTGCACCTCAGCCCTATGTACCTGTCTTTGTCCCACATCTCTTCATACCCTTGCCCAGCATAAAACCGATCGATTTCACCACCTTTTGGTGGAAAAAGATAGGATTTTCAGTCCCCCTCTGTTTACAAAGTGCTTTCTGATTTCATTTCAAACGAGCCTAGATCATGGGGAGGCAGTGGTGCTGTGGTATTGTCACTGGAGAGACCCAGGGTCATGCCCTGGGGACCCGAGTTTGAATCGCACAGCTGCAGGTGCTGAAATTTGCACTCAATAAAAATCTGGAATTATAAGTCGAATGATGATCATGAAACCATTGTCGCTTGTTGTAAAAACCCACTAATGTCTTTAAGGGAAGGAAATCGAGCATCCTTATCTGGTCTGGCCTACATGTGACTCCAGACCCACAGCAATGTGTCTGACTCTTCACTGCCCATCAATTGGGAATGGGCAATAAATGTTGGCCCAGCCAGCGACATCCACATCCCATAAATGATTAAAACAAATACAAATGAAACATTTGATTTATTGTCACCATACTAAATAGGAATAAGTTATCCAGTTTAAAAAGGGGAACATATCTTGAGCAGATACATGTGTGGAGAATGGTAAAGTGCATTGCTCTGCTATGCTGACTGTGTGATGAACACTACATTGTGCAAACAAAATCTGTATTTTTGGTAATATTCCCTTTCCAAAGTGAAACCAAACTAAGCTTCTGGAACGGCTGTAACTAGAATTCTTGGTTGAGATATCAGTTCTGAGAAGTGAACTTGTGACCCAAGGTTACTATAGAAATGAAAGCTGGGTGACCAAAAAGGACAAATAGAAGCTATTTGGAAAGATCAAATTAGCCTTGGCTGCAGGACCCACACACAAAGCTCTCCAAGAAAAATAGTCAGCTCTCTGTTCAGCAGAAAAGAGGGTAGACAGGGGCGCTAAGTGAAGCAATGTGCAAGCTGGTTAAAAGGACTGAAACCTAAACTTGTGCAAATAGCTCAGGCATGCTCAAGAGCGAGACACTTTTACCAAGGTGACCATTTCTGGGTGTGAACCAGGACCTTATTGGTTGGTCGGTCGAAAATGAACTTTGAAAAGCTACACCATCAGGACTATTGTGACCTGAGAAAGAGGAGGTCCGTAGAAGCTCACCTTGTTAGTATCCGGGGAATTCGGATGGCATAGAGCTGCAAATGACACAAGGGCCAAATGCATGGAGTGGAAAGCGTGAGTGATCTTACATTTGGACGGCAGAGTTTGAAGAACTATGGGACTGCACGGGAGGCCATGTACGTGCTAGGTGTGCTGCTGAGAATTGAGGAGGTTTATTCTTGTTGTATTGGCTATTTAAAGTTAAATTTATCATTTTGACTGAAATAATATTTGTTGATTAATGCATGCTTAATTTATGTTGATTTTGGTTTAATTGTTACAGTACAAATTTCAAAGAGTGACATCTTGTTCTTTGGTTCCTTCCATCTGGGTTGTTTGGGGATTTTCTTTTTTGCAGACTATTGGCCTTTACTTGGATCGTGGCACTCGTCTTTCACAGTAGATTCATCGCCCACTTATTACTGCAGCAGAACGTCTGTGGGAAAAGCAATGGTATTGGATGTTCACAGCAGAGAAGGGGATCAAACAGCTATTGGGCCTGTGCTGGCATCAACTCTTCAATGGATGGGATTGGTCACCTCTTGTTGCATTTTGTTCTGTCATTTCCCACAAACAGCAGAGGCTGCATAAAATGTAACATGTATTAGATGTTTGTTTGCACTAATAACATGATGTAGCCAGAGGGCTTGACAAAATAGTTCCAAAATATACTGCTGAAAACTCAATTGCACCGTTTCCATCAGTTATGTATAATTAAAACCGGACAAACATTTTGAGATATACAACACACTTAAAACTAATCATGGCGAAGGAGAGGAGCACAATAAAGAGCAGGCTAATAGATTTGAGAATAGCTGATTTAAAAATATTGAGAATTAAACTTGGGATAATAAATGGACAAAAATACTGGCAAACAATGATGTGAATCAGCAACAAGAACATTTAGCATTATGTTCAACAATCCATGAAAAATATACTCCAGCATAAACAAGATGAACACTCAGCAGACACCATAGGTGAATTAATAAAATTATATAGGTTATTAAAAATAACAATGCAGGTTAATAAGGCCGAGAAAAAGCAAAGCAAACACTTGGGTTTATTTCGAGAGGGCTATAATTGTAAAGTTGAGATGTTATGCTAAATATTTTAATGAAATTTTGGTTCAACCATCCTTGAGAATGCTGTGTACAGTTCAAGTCATAACAGTATAAAATGGACAAAGGCACTGCATATGATGTGAAAAAGATTTACACTGACGATACCAGGAATGCGAAGCAAAATGAAGAACAGATGGGGTTTGTTTGCTTTTGAAGAGATAATAAGAATAATCTTTATTGTCACAAGTAGGCTTCTATTAACATTGCAATGAAGTTACTGTGAAAAGCCCCTAGTCACCACGCTACGGCAGCTGTTCGGGTACACAGACTGAGAATTCAGAATGTCCAATTCACCTAACAAGCACGTCTTTCGGGACTTGTGGGAGGAAACCGGAACACCCAGACATGGGGAGAACGTGCAGACTCTACACAGTGACCCAAGCCGGGAATCGAACCAGAGTCCCTGGGTGCTGTGAAGCAACAGTACTAACCACTGTGCTACCTTGCCGATGACGGAGGAAGACCTAGCAGAGAGCTTTAAAATTATCGTTTTGATAAGGAGTGGGGAAGAGCAAAACTAGAGGCCACCTCTACCAAGAAATCAAATAGAGTGGTGAGAATGTGGAGTTTGCTCCCACTAGGAGTGGTTAAGGTGAAAAGTACAGATTCATTTAAAAGGAGGCTGGATAAGAACACAAAGGAGAAAGGGATAGAGGGTGTTAGGCTGGATAGGATTCAATTAGAAAAGAAGAAAGGAGGCTCAATTGGAGCATCAACAGCTGCATGAACTGGCTGGGCTCAATGGCCTGATTCTATGCAATTCAACCAAGAAAGTGCAGTGCCTCTTTAATAAGTCAACACCACAATTATGTTGACAGTATATCAATGTGTGTATTTTTTGATCTGCATTTAATATGGGAAAAGTTAACCGGTGATGTCCAATTTTAAAATGGACATGCCTTCGTCAGACTGGCATCCTTCCTGCCACTGGAGTTGCTGCAGCAGTAACCTGTAACTACATCGACAAGTTTACTTGGGAAATTCCTATTATAAATGTGGATATTGGGGTCCATCATGGAAATATATATGAGAATTTATAACTTGAAAATGAGGTTAGAAATTTCCTTTGCAGGCCCTGATCTCGTTAACCTCATTCTCTGAGTTCACCTAATGACCATATTTGACCTGAATTTCCCACGTCCAACACCATGAGATGGATTACCATATTAAAACCCATTGTCATAGTATCAGGGCAGTTAAATGGATCTTACGAAATAGCAGAACAATTTTGAGGGGCTGAACAGCTTCCTCCTGTTCCTTGATCTACATCATAAAATTGCTTCAGCTGCATTAAGTTTACTTTAGCAATTTGCCTCCTCTGATCATGATGTAAATTCAAATAGAAAAATTCCCTTAATAGCAGTGATGAAAAAGAATTATGCAAATTAACACATTATGTAAAAAATTCAAATTAAGTTATGTATTTTTTCTGAACTACTCCAGTTTTATGGTAATTACTGAAGAAAGCATTGAATGTTCCACCTCCAGCATGAAACCGGCAAGTGGACAGTTGATTTCTAGATAGCACACGGTTATGCCCATGTGACATACCCTGAAAATTGAACATAGTCTCGTGCTAAAGCAGCACTGCAGAATGCAATTCAACTTGCAACTCAACTGGTGCCAATGTCTGGAAGTGAAAATGCCATTCAATACTTGAAGGACCCAGTATATACAAGGACCACTATTCAAGGTCTATCGCTCAGTGCGTGATTGAGTTGATCGATAAAGATCTCAGCTTTACCTTTTATAGTTTACACGGTCATCTGAAAACCTCAACTGGGATTCTGTTTCCCAATCAATATTAGAATCTTAAATCTGCACCTCTTCATTTCCCTTGAATGACAATGCTTATTTTTTAAAAGATGTCACGTGCAAAATTCAAGAATCATGCCATCAGAGAATATAGCCATTTGGCACATTGCGCCTCTATGAAAGAGTGGCTCTTTCCCCAGAACCCAGCATTTTTTTTTCCTTTTCAAGTATATGTGCGTCCTTTTGAATGTTACTACTGAAGCAGTGGCGACTGGTCTTTCAGGCAGTGCGTTCTAGATCTTAATAACTCGCTGTCATTAAAACAAAATCTCATCTTACCTCCGATTCTTTTGCCAAAGGTTTTAAGTCCGTGTCCACCGGTTACCAATCCTCCTGTCAGTGCAAACAGTTTCTCCCTATTTTATCTATCAAAATCCTTCATAATTTAGATATCACTGCCAAAGCTCCCCTTATATTTCTCTTCTGCAAAGAGAATAAACCCAGCTTCTCAATATAAAGTTAATTAATCTGAGCAAATATTTATTGGTGCCAGGGTATGTTCAGCAATTGCCACTTTACGTTGATCACATGGCTCATCATTCCAGTCTGTTTTACAGTAACTATATGAAGGGCAGACCTTGGGTAATTCTAATTAATTTTACACAGAGACAGACAATACACCAAGGTCTGCATTCAACTGTCAATGAATGAATAAATAAATAAACAAAAAAGCCCACACTGCACCTGCAAGTCAAGTTGAGTTATCTTCTCCTTGGTTTCACCGAGTTGATTAGTAAGTTCACTAATGGTAGACTCAAGGGATTGAGCTCGGTCTTCAGCAGCGTGAAGCTGAGATTTCTGCTCCTGCATTTGCTTGTGTAAATTCTCTTGTGCCTGGTTGTGACTCTCCGTTTGATTTTTCAGCTTCTCAGTTAACTGAGCAACCTAACATTTCGATACAGAGAACGGTCATCAGTGTGGAATTAACATTCATGCGGTTACAGCCACACTTACGCAGCTTTAATTTACATTGGCTGAAGTGCATTTAACACCCTGATGTAAGGCAAGAGTTAATCAGACTGCCCTGAAGACTACTACTGTTGTGCTGCTATTAATCTCTCTGTATATTGCAGTAATGCTTTCACTTATCCTTTCCCTGTTAAACACGAAGGTCAAAGTTAATGTAAAGAACTGAGCTGCTGGATCAAGGCCATCCCTGTAGCAATAGTAATTAGAGATACAAGATGTTGAATATGATTCCAGTGTGGAAAATAGCTTTGCAGAAGAAAACATCTGGGCACATATCATCCTTTAAAATGATAGAAGCAAAAATAGACTTTTAATTTAAGGTTTCATCGGAAGAATAGTAATTCTAAGAGTTAAATTATTAATAAGATAAAGTGATGGAATTGTACTTGTTGGATCACGGAATCATAGAATTTACAGTGCAGAAGGAGGCCATTCGGCCCATTGAGTCAGCACCGACCCTTGGAAAGAGCATCCCACTTAAGCCCACGCCTCCACCCTATCCCCGTAACCCAGTAACACCACCTAACCTTTTGGAGACTAAGGGTCAATTTAGCATGGCAAATCCACCTAACCTGCACATCTTTGGACTGTGGGAAGAAACCTGAGCACCCGGAGGAAACCCACGCACACACGGGGAAGAAGTGCAAACTCCACACAGACAGTGACCCAAGGCTGGAATTGAACCCGGGACCCTGGAGCTGTGAGGCAGCAGTGCTAATCACTATGCTACCGTAATTTCTTTCCTCCCCCCAATTAAGGAGCAATTTAACATGGCCAATCCACTTACCCTGCGCCTCTTTGTGTTGTGGGGGTGAGACCAATTCAGACATGGGGGAAATGTGCAAACTCCACACAGACAATGACCCATGGCCAGAATTGAACCCTGGACCACAACGCCGTGAGGCAGCAGTGCTAACCAATGTGCCACCCTTATTGAATCAATGGAAAAATAACTTAAGTCAGGAAAATAAGTTATTAATTAGGGATAAGTCAATTAAACTCTCCTTTAGTGGTGTTATGGAAACATGTGTGGGCTGTCACATGGAGGGAGTTAAGAGAGATGTATAAAAATTGGATGTTTACAATGAGTGGTTGGATTTGTAAAAGTCTAAGGCTCAGAGTTAGAACTGTAACATGTTCTGGTCCGTAACTAACTAACCATGAGTGTGTTTGAAGTGCAATCTTTAGATTGTATGTTTAAGTACTGTTGCAATGTTTGAGAACATTGATGACTTGAGGTGTGAACTAGAATTAAGAACCCCTCCTCCAATCCTGGTGTTGGTCAGTTTGCTGGCCAGTGTGGGAATGGGACAGACAGACAAGGAATTTGCCAGCCCATTCCCAATCCGTGTTGAATTATTGCATCTCAGTTGAGGCAATAGTGGCAAAAATGGAAGTGGCCTCAGCATCCCCATGGGAAAGAAAGGGACAACACTGTGACTCCTGCATGCAGGAGCAACAATGAGATAGACTGTACCACCCTCCATCTCCTCACAAACATACTCAGTCCAGATTCACATATGGGGAAGAGACACTTGGAGAGGAGGGCAGCTCCTCAGAAATATATTTCAGTGAGGATGACCAGAGGTGAGATTGGACACAAGTGTGACTTCAATCAAACTGAATACCTGGCAGGGCGTATGACATTTGGCAGAAGTGGCTACCAATTCTGCGTCCCTGCTCAAATCCAATCTTACTCCACAATTCCTTCAGGAAGAGGGGAGAAAATATTGATTTAATAAATGTAGCAAATTCATTTGTGATTGTTTCTGGAGACAGACAAACATCAGTAGAATTCACTGTGCAATTATAAAAATCACTGTCTGTTTACCTACATGATGATGCTGCCCCCAGATCCACACCTCGTTAATGGGTTTACTTAGATTTGGTATAGTGAGGGCCAAGCACATATAGACGTTAAACGGAGGGCCAACAGGTGTACCTGGTCTTGCAGGCCATGGTTCTTCTCCTGCAGCTGATTCAAAATGGCCACCTCGCCCTTGCCATCTTGAATTTTGGTAACAAGCTCCTGCCGCTCAGTTTCAAGTTGCACCATACTGTCTTTACTCTTCTGCAGCAGAGCTTCCAGGTTCTGAATCTTCTGATCCTTGTCCCCAATTTGGCGCAGCACCTGTTCCAGATCATTCTAATGCAAAACATGTCAGAGGCGATAAGAACTCTAGCAGTGACTAAAGTCAACAAAAACACAATTTTTTTTTTGGGACTAAAACTGCTTGGCTATTCTAAAATCAATAAAGACTTCTAGGTGTTGGGAATATTTTACCTGCGGGTTGCGACTGAACTAAAATCACTGCAGACCCCATCAAGTTCATACACAACAGAAGCTCCTCTTCAGTATTTTTAATTCTCTTCACAAACAGATGGCAAACACCTAACTCAGTTTCTTGAGATCATCAGGTACAGCGTGAAAAAAAGGATTAAAAAAAAAAAAAGAACGGTTTGCATTTCTACAGAAACCTTTCATGAACCCAGGCTGTTGCAAAGAGCTTCACAATCAATGAAGAATGCTTGAAGTGTAGTCCATGTTGTAATGTAAGAAACGCAGTAGCCAATTTATTTGCACAGCAGTGTAATAATTACTAGATAATCTGTTTTAAGTACCATGTAGGTTGAGGAAAAAGACTGACTAGCACACCAGGAATAATTCCCTTTTTTCCAAAATAGTGCTGTGGGGTCTTTCACAACCGGCTGAGAATCACAGAATCCCTACAGTGCAGAAGGAGCCCATTTGGCCCATGCCGTACCTAGGCCCACTCCCGCGTCCCATCCTTGTAGCGCCCAACTAACCTTTGGACACTAAGAGGTGATTTATCATGGCCAATCCACCTAACCTGCATATCTTTGGACTGTGGGAGGAAGCCGGAGCATCTGGAGGAAACCCACACAGACACGAGGCGAGCGTGCAGACTCCACACAGTCACTCAAGGTCAGAATCGAACTGGGGTCCCTGGAGCTGCGAGGCAGCAGTGCTAACCACTGTGTCGCCCCAAAAGGCAGTCAAGGTCTCAGTTTGACATCACATCCGAATGACAGCACCTCGGATAAAGCAGCACTCCCTGAGCACTGTAGTGGAGTGTCAGCCCGGATCCCTTTGCTCCGATTGCCAAACTACAAGAAACACTGAGCATCTCACCTCGACTTCTTTGACAGAACTCAGCAAACTCTGCAACCTCTATTTGTTAGAGCTAGGGCAACAGACGCATGGGGGCATCACCACCTACAAGTTCTCCACCATTCTCACTCAGAACTACAATTGCTGTTCCTTTCTATCACTGGATCAAAGTCCTGGAATTATTTCTTGACATCATGTGGGTACACTCATAAACTGCAGGAGTTGAAGGTGGTGGTGACTCATCACCTTCTAAAGGGGAAATTAGGGATGGACAATAAATGATTTTGGCAGTGATACCTAAATCATGATTAGAGTTTTTAAGAAATCTAACTGCACAACTTACTATTCCCCTACGCGACACCTGTTGAATGACTCAAGACTGACACTGAGCCGAATACCTGAGTTTCTCTCAGCTGGGATGTGGTGTTCTGTTGACCAGTCTGTAACTCCTGGTGCTGCTGTCTTAGTTTGTCCAATTGATGCTGTACTTCAGTCGTAGCAGCTGTACTTTCCTTTACCTGAAAGGAATCCAACATATATGGATTAAAAAAAAACCAAAATCTTTCAGGAGAGTATGAGCCTCAAAAACAGCAAAAATACTTGACCGTTGTGTGGGTGAAGAACCACACACTACAGCAGATAATAAGCCTCTTCAACCTCTTCCAAATACTGTTTTAATCTGGGAACTATGACACAGAGCGCGACATCTACAGTATCTTCAGGCTCTCCCTAGTAGGTTTTGCCTTAATACAAACATAGGGCACCGTTTACTGGCCGTGTCGCACGGATCGCGGGAGAGGCCAAAGTCGGGAACCACGCCGGACGCCGATCGGTTTGCGATCTCACCGGACCGCTACCTTTAATGGCAAATTAAAGCCAATCTCCATACAATTAACAGGAACTACACCCTATCTAATGGCCTCCTGTAATCTAACTACCTCCCCACCAAGTGGTCATGGGTGACGATTTTTTTAAACGTGAAGCTGACAGAGTAGCTGCTGTGGGGATCTGAGGAGGTAAGTAGCCATCTTCAAACCCAGGTGGTGAGCCCGGGCTCATTGGGATTGCAGCCCCCTGTCTAAGTAACATTGCCAGGGGGTGTCTGCGATACATAGTCTGAGCTATGGTGGCCGGGGGCTCCAATTTATATCTGATCGCAAGTTAGCTGTCATTATGCACTCCATTAGAACTGACTTTAATGTGGTTCTAAGCACCATTTGTAAAGGCTCTTGTTAATGTCCTTCAAGTCTTTAAACTTGAGAGCTCATTATGAAAATGAAATGAAAATCGCTTATTGTCACGAGTAGGCTTCAATTAAGTTACTGTGAAAAGCCCCTAGTCGCCACATTCCGGCGCCTGTCCGGGGAGGCTGGTACGGGAATCGAACCGTGCTGCTGGCCTGCTTGGTCTGCTTTAAAAGCCAGCGATTTAGCCTTGTGAGCTAAACCAGCCCCTGCATTATAGTGTAGGCCCCATTATTGATGTCATTTAGTTGGGAGTTTGGAAGAAATACTCGAAACACTGCCTCTTCTTGAACCCCCCATTTCATATACAGTTCATACCCAAGAAAACAGCAGCAAAAATCGCTGCCAGATTCAAAAAGTAATTTAAAAACATATTAATGCGCATTTAGCTTTTTAATTTCCTCGGACGACAAGAATAGTTTTAAACAACGGCTCAGCCTGTAGCAACAGGTATTAAAATCCAAACAGAATGAATTTGATATCCGCAAATAATTTGTTGTCCTTATTACAAGACTGCCAAAATTTCAGATGAATTATAGCAGGGCTTTAAGGTTTACTGAAGAGATTTCAGGGAAGGCTGAAAATAAATAGAACTTTTTTTGTGGCACACTTCATAGTGTCCAAAGGGTGTACTCTGTGTATACACTTATCGATTATTTAAATGAAACACACACATAGCACCTTCACAGATGATGTCAAATATCATTGGTCATTACAACATTAATTTCATTAATTTCTCAAAGCAAATAAACACTCCTCAAATTCATTTGATATGAATTTCACCTCCGCAGATTGATCTGAATTTGCAGCCTATTTTCCAGGTGGCTCTCTCTATGATCTTCATGAGTAAGTATTAATATTGGTGAAGACACAGTTCTCGCCTTCCCAGCCTCCCTCGTTATTTCCAGGTGTCCAGCCGATTTCTTTTTGTAATATGCCGCAGGGGGGCTGTTGCTGGCTGTAAATGGGAAATTGTCCCTGGATGGGGATGCATGTGCAGCACGTGTTAGACGTCACCCTGAGGGATGGCAGGCGATGTAGGGTGGGAGGCCGAAGGGTACCGGGCTGGATGCCATCGATGGTTGTCTGTCTTTTACCCTTTCCAATTCGTTACAGATATTACATGGGATGGATGATATCTTGGACTCCGTGGCGGCTGCCATCACGGTTCTGGTGGCAGGCCAGGCGGACAGATGCCAGAGAAGGTAGCGACATCAACAGAGGCTCGAGGCAGTGGCCCAAGTGCAGGGCCCCGCCCCATACCGAGGACCCAGCTGCCAATCAAGCCAGGGAAGGACCCAGAGGGGGAGGCTGGCTACGGATCAAGGTGTACAGGCATCACCGGTCCTTCGAACAGACAGCATGTGCACAGGAGGCTCAACCTCAACAAGGAGATGGTACAGCACTGGTGCAACCCCGTACCACTCGCTGGCGGATCGTTCCTTCTTGTCACCATGTTCCGCATGCCGACTCCAAGACGTGTGGTTGTGGGGAGTGATTCGGGGCTGCTGGTGGCCGCCGTCGCCACCAATAGGGAGGCTCCAGGTTGGCCCCAGCACCCCCCTCCTCCCAGCCAGTGCCCGTAGGATCCTGGGGGTCACCTCATGATGGAGCGGCAGCTGGACTGAGCTCTGAATGCTCCTGCATTATTTGCCAGCCCTGGCAGCTACCCAATGTCTGCACCATGGTTTTGATGCTCTTGGCGATGCCCCTCTGTGAGCGGGCCATGCACTGCAGTGCCTCACCAATGCCCACCTGCATCTGGAACAAAGTCCTGAGTGACTGGGACATGCTCTGGATCGTCACAGCAATGCCCACTTGAGATTTACAACACCAGGTTAAAGTCCAACAGGTTTGTCTCAAACACGAGCTTTCGGAGCACTGCTCCTTCCTCAGGTGAATGAAGAGGTATGTTCCAGAAACATTTATATAGTTGAACCAGGAACATTCCTCGTCACAATGGATGTCTCGGCACTCTACACCAGCATCCCCCATGACGACGGCATTGCTGCAACAGCCTCAGTCCTCAACACCGACAACTGCCAATCTCCAGACGCAATTCTGCAACTCATCCGCTTCATTCTAGATCACAATGTCTTCACCTTCGACAACAAATTCTTCATCCAGACGCACGGAACAGCCATGGGGCCCAAATCCGCACCTCAATATGCCAACATCTTCATGCACAAGTTTGAACAAGACTTCCTCACCACATAGGACCTTCAACCAACGTTATACACCAGATACATCAATGACATTTTTTTCCTTTGGACCCACAGTGAAGAATCACTGAAACGACTACACAATGAGATCAATAAATTCCATCCCACCATCAGACTCACCATGGACTAGTCTCCAAATTCAGTTGCATTCTTGGACACACTCATCTCCATCAAAGACGGTCACCTCAGCACTTCGCTTTACTGCAAGCCCACAAATAACCTCACGATGCTCCACTTCTCCAGCTTTCACCCGAAACACATTAAAGAAGCCATCCCCTATGGACAAGCCGTCCGTATACACAGGATCTGCTCAGACGAGGAGGAGCGTAACAGACACCTACAGATGCTGAAAGATGCCCTCGAACGAACGAACGGGATATGGCGCTCAACTCATCAATCGACAGTTCCAACGCGCCACAGCAAAAAAACCGCACCGACCTCCTAAGACAAACACGGGACACAACTGACAGAGTACCCTTCGTCGTCCAGTACTTTCCTGGGGCGGAGAAACTACGACATCTTCTTCGCAGCCTTCAACACATCATCAATGAAGATGAACAGCTTGCCAAGGTCATCCCCACATCCCCACTACTGGCCTTCAAACAACCGCGCAACCTCAAACAAACCATTGTTTGCAGCAAATTACCCAGCCTTCAGAACAGCGACCACGGCACCAGGGCAATCTCTGCAAGACAGGCCAGATCATCGACATGGATACCACCATTACACGTGGAAACACCACCCACCAGGTACACGGCACATACTCGTACGACTCGACCAATGTAGTCTACCTCATACGCTGCAGGAAAGGATGTCCTGAAGCGTGGTACATTGGCGAGACCATCCAGACACCGCGACAACGAATGAATGGGCATCGTGTGACAATCACCAGGCAGGAATGTTCCCTTCCAGTCGGGGAACACTTCAGCAGTCAAGGGCATTCAGCCTCTGATCTCCGGGTAAGCGTTCTCCAAGGCGGCCTTCAGGACACGCGACAACGCAGAATTGCCGAGCAAAAACTTATAGCTAAGTTCCGCATGCATGAGTGCGGCCTCAACTGGGATCTTGGATTCATGTCGCATTACATTCACCCCCCACCATCTGGCCTGGACTTGCAAAATCCTACCAACTGTCCTGGCTTGAGACAATTCACACCTCTTTAACCTGGGATTATCCCTCTCTCTGGATCTGTAATGATTTGATTACCCGCAAATGCTCGCATTCCAAGCATTGTCTGGCATCTCTGACTTTGTCTATATAAATGTTTCTGGAACATACCTCTCCATTCACCTGAGGAAGGAGCAGTGCTCCGAAAGCTCGTGTTTGAAACGAACCTGTTGGGACTTTAACCTGGTGTTGTAAGACTTCTTACTGTGCTCACCCCAGTCCAACGCCGGCATCTCCACATCACACCTGAGACTGGAACACATCCCCCAGAGCCCTGGAAATGCTCCACAGCGCCTTAGCAATGTCCACCCGAGACTGGGACAGGCTCTGCAGTGCCTCAGAAAGGTCCACCTGCATCAGGTACACATCCCCCAGCGACTGTGAGGGGGGACTGGCACCACTGCTGGCATGGTGCTAGGCAGTTCCAGGCGCATGGACTTCGGGATGGGTTGACAGTCTGGACCAATGGCAACTCACTCATGCCGCCCAGTAGAGGCCGTTTAGCTTTTTACGGCACTGTGTGGCTGTCCTCCTGGCCACGCTCCCCAAGCTGACGGCCGCTGCCAATTCCTTTCGGGCGGCACTAGTTGCCCTGTGGCTGACCCGCCGAGCCCCTCGCGGAACAGGGTGTCCTGGCTCGATTCTACCGCTTGAAACACTTTGGCCAGGTCTGCATCTCTGAATCTTGGAGCTGGTCTCCTTGGGAGCATGGCTGCGTGCTGTGTTTGGTTTGCTCTGCAGGATCACTTTAAGGTGCTGCTCTCCCCCGTTACTGGGGGCTGCGAAGCTAAGCCTAACCCATGGGGCCTCGTTAAGTGGAGCAGTTAATGTTAGATACCGGTGAGGCCTCACCAGGCTTGCTGTCGGGAAACTCCCGGCAATTGCAGTTTTCCACCACATTTGGAATAAATCTGGTTGAATCATGCCCATAATCGCCCCATTCTCCTCCTCTCCCCAGGAATGCGAGGAGCCACAATGTCAACTTCCCATAGCCTCAGGATCTTTCAATCAGGTCCATACCACATGAAACCAGTCCCAATGATTAAATTTCAATTTTGAAAATACATTTCTATTTTATGTCAACCAATGAGGATGGCTCGGTTGACATTCTAATCCTCTACACTGGGCAATGTACAAGAGAAACTGGTAGATTGTCAGTCAATGGGGTTGACACATAATTGCTGTGGGTATCATTTGTACCGTGCTAGTATTTGCTGAGCCTCTACTGGTCATAGCCGAGGACCGATATCGCTCACTACACAATTTCAACGTCAAAGCTTGGCACAGGTCAAATATCATTTGAAATATATCCAGGGTCGAAGTTTACTTTCAACGACAGGACACAATCTACACCATCTGTTTCCGTTCACAGAAGCAGCATCAATAAGACAGTTGCTGAAAATGCAAATGAAAGCAGAAGAGACCACAGGTGTTCACACAAGGGGTAAAACAGAGTTGGTTAGAAGGACTCAGACACTATTGCCAATTTCAATAATTGCATGTTGAGTAAGAATGAGTCTGACACCAGCCGGACCTTAAAACAGGTTTATTTCCAAAGCAGCAATGCAAGGCTACAGACTCCCCCATTTCCTCCCACACACCCAGAGTGAACTCTTGTCTACTCTTACAATAATTCACTAATCCTTGCAAATTGGGGGCAGCTGTGCTTAATTATCAACTTCAAACATGCATTCTATTGCAGCACAATTTCAACATCAAGTATTACGGGATAAGATTAGGATTCTCAATACCATTGCAGGAAAGTTGTTGAAGATTTCCCCTGTGAAAATGCCCATTTTTAATGGAAGATGACTGCATTGTCACTGTTCCATTGTTCTCGCCTTAGCCCACATGCTGATCGATGTGCAATGTTCCAAAATAATTCTTACTCACACTTTGCTTTCTATAGACTCAAGAGCAACTAATTTACAGCACAGCTGGGTAAACAATTTATTTTGTAATTCAAGTTAAAAACACCTCAAGCAGGCAATACACACAAACAGCTTAACAAGTGTCTCGGATGAAATTTTCCAATCGGCTGACCATATTTGAAAGGTTAGGAGTGAGGCAAGGTGCCAGAGATGTATTTACCTTCTGGGAATGAACTCAGGACATTCCAAAAATACTTTCCAGCCAAAGAGTTGCTATTTGATTGGCCAACGCAGCAGCCAACCAGAACACAGTGACGTCCCGCAAACACCAATGAGACTACCAAATTTCAACTATGAAAACAGTTTGGGTAGTCACTACAGTTTACCAGGCATTTGAAATTTGTTAAGTGCAAGAGTGAAGAATATCACTTACTGATTACGAGGGAAAATTTGCAAGTTGCTTATTTTTATCTCTAGTCCACCGAATTACTAATACAAATACAAAATACTGTTAATCAGGATGTTAACTAAAAAAACAAATTGCCACTTTGTTGTGTTGTTGGTGATGTTGGTAAGGGATAAGTGTTGACCAGGACTTCCCTGAGAAATCTTTACTATCCACTTGAGGGGGCAGACGGCATCTCAGTTCAACATCTCATTTGAAAACATGGTGCCATCAGAGTGTAGCACTCCCACAGTACTGGAGGGTTAGCTTACAAAGCTCAGGCAAGCCTTCGGCGTAGGGCTCAAACCCTTAATCTTCTAACTTAGAAGTGAATGGTAGGACTGGAGGGACTTCAGAGAGGGGAGGAGGGGATGCAATGACCAGGCCTTTGAGAATGGCCAATTGGAATAAGAGTTCCCTGATTAGTGGGCTAATCGTGGAACCTCTTCTTTGCATATAACAGGGGGCGTCAGATCCTCTGCATTCCCAGTGTAGATAGCAAGCTGAATGCAATGGATATATGCTGTTGGTTTTGTTAATAAAAGGGATTCTGGTGAAGGGACTTCGGCCTCCATGGACTTATTACAGGAGGTCAAGGCCATGTACAGATTGAAGATGAGAACAAAGTGATTAAACTTCAGGAGTTAACATAACTCGAGGGAAATGGGTGCCATCCATGATGTAAGCCTAGCTACTGAGCCAGATATTAAATCTTGGGCTTTCTGAGTTATTTCCACCACAAGCTCTATACTCTCGCAAATGGCTTAACTCCCACCCTGCCCTCAGGCAAATAATAAATATATTCTAAACTGCTCAGTACACTGGGGTGAAGAATCCCTTAGAAATGAGAGTGAATGAGCTGTGGTGTACTCAGGCCTAAGGAGAACAGGAGTCAACTGTACTGCACATTCGAGATGCATTCCTTACCTGTTCCCCAGTGCGGGAGAGTTTGAGCTGCATGTCAGCCACTTGCTGCTCCTTGTCCTTTAACTTCTCACCAGACAGCTGTCTCTGTTCCTTCAAGCGGCCTTGAACCTCACCAAGCTGCCTCTCCGTCTCCAGAAGCTTGGCGTGGAGCTATCAACAAGACAGGTTCAATGAAAATCTCAAATCACTATGAGCAGGATCACGGCCATCCAACCACACTGTGAATATCACAGCTTACACGTCTAGACATCAACACAAACCGTTCACACAGCCACAAAACATCGGCTAGACATTCCACTTGGAGTGAAACCTGTAAAAATCATTTGTATATCACCAAAAGTAAGATCTTCCACGTACCTGCCCGATTGGGCAGAGTTGTTAAAAGACAACTTTTAAAATATCCCTTGAAATGTTTAAGAAAAGTAACTTAGTGTCACTCAATCCTCGAGTAATCAAAATTTTAAATGATTTAAAATACTTTTTAAAACAAAATGCAGATGTACAGAACTTGAAGAAAATGGTGCCGTGGGCGTTAATGTCATTGGGGATTTCTGTTAATTGCGCTCATTCACAGATCTTTGAGGAGGCTTCAAACTCTAACTTTAGGATACAGGGACGAGTAATGCAGAGGCCAAGATTTCAGCGGCTATGGGTTTAAATTTTACCATGGCAGCTGATGGAACTTAAAGTCAGTCAAATATGGAATTTAAGTTCAATTAATAAATCTGGAATTAAAAGCTAGTCTCGTTATTGGTGACCATGAAAGCATCGTCAATTGTCATAAAAATCCATTTGGTTCACTAATGAACTTTAGGGAAGGAAATCTGCCATCCTTACCTGGTCTGGCCTACCTGTGACTCCAGATCCACAGCAATGTAGTTGACTATTAACTGCCCTCTGAAATAGCTGAGCAAACCATTCAGTTCAAAGGCAATTAGGGATGGGCAACAAATGTTGTCCTTTCCTTAGCTGCCCACAAACCATAAAAGAATAATTTTTGAAAAACGCTAATGTCTAGTTCGGTTGGGACAGGAAACTTAATTTTAAAAAGATTCAAAACCTTTTATAGGTAGTTTCCCTGTATCCTAAAGTTAGAGTTTGACGCCTCCTCAAAGATCTGTGAATGAGCGCAATTAACAGAAATCCCCAATGATGATTAACAAACCCAGGAGGTGGGGCTTGCTTCCAGCATCAAGCTCTCAAAGCTACCACAAAAGACTGAAGTCGAGCAGAATGCAATTTGCGTTCAAAGACCATTGCAGCCAATGAAGCACTTCTGAAGTGTTGTACTGCAAGAAATGTAGCAGGAGATTTGCACACAGGATGCTCCCACAAATGCAGCTAGAGTTTGACCCAATCATTTGATGCTCTGCCCAACTGCCACACATGTTCAAAATGTCCCACCTCTCACTGTTCTTTCAAACAGCCACTGCTCCCATCACTCCACCAGTGTTTAATCCATCACAGCTAATTACAGATAAGGAAGTCACTTCACTGCCTTATCTGGGGGCGTATATCCTCACATGCTGATCTAGCATGCTCAGTTTAACTTGTTCCAGTAGCAACCTGTCCAACTCTCCCTGCTCAGTGCTCTGACCTTATCCCTCCATTTCTTTCAACTGTATGTATTTATTTGTTAAGATTATATAGCTCAAACACTCTTATTTTATCCAACTTTTTTCTCATCCATTAACATCTGCAACTTTCTGTGCTTCTTCAGAACTGAGAGGTTACAACTATTATAGTAAGAAGTCTTACAACACCAGGCTAAAGCCCAACAGGTTTGTTTCAAACATGAGCTTTTGGAGCGCAGCTCCTTCCTCAGGTGAATGGTGACGTATGTTCCAGAAACATTTATATAGACAGCATCTCTGCATCTGTCTATATAAATGTTTCTGAAACATACCTCACCATTCACCTGAGGAAGGAGCTGCGCTCCGAAAGCTCGTGTTTGAAACAAACCTGTTGGACTTTAACCTGGTGTTGTAAGACTTCTTACTGTGCTCACCCCAGTCCAACGCTGGCATCTCCACATCATGACAACTATTATAGGGGCTGGTTTAGCACACTGGGCTAAATCGCTGGCTTTTAAAGCAGGCCAAGCAGGCCAGCAGCACGGTTCAATTCCCATACCAGCCTCCCCGAACAGGCGCCGGAACGTGACGACTAGGGGCTTTTCACAGTAACTTAATTGAAGCCTATTCGTGACAATAAGCAATTTTCATTTAATTTCATTTAGGAAATATTGAACCGGCAGGAGCTGTTTGCTCTAGAATATTCAAGGCCGAGGGTTACGTGACCCAGAGATCTTCAAAACTATGAAAAGGTTTGATAGGGTCGCTGTCAGAAAACATTTCCACAAGTGGGAGAGTTAATAGACGGGGCCAAAAATATCAGATAGATAGTCACTAATAAATCCAGCAGGGGACTCAGAAAAGGTTGTTTTACCCAGAGGATGGTGGAGTGTGGAACTAATGAAGTTAGTGATCAGCTTCCCGTGTAGAACCTTAGCAAAAGCATTCTGAAAGACCCATGTGCCCGGCTTCCACTAATCTTCCATCAACTATGCAACAAACCGTCAAAAGATCACCACTACTGAGTCACAGGAGACTTATGAACAGCAAAACCACATCAACTCTCCTTAAGTAGTTTACACTTTCACAAGTGCTGACTTACTCTGCTCACAGTAATGAATGTTAGCACTTTGCATGGTACAGCCATGAAGCTCTGAAACACACAGCCTGAAAGGTCAGCACAAACAGATCCAATAGTACCTTTGGAAATATGCTTGAAAGGGAAAAATTGCAGGCCGATGGGGCAAGGGACAGAGAAGTGGGACTAATTGGATAGTTCTTTCAAAGAAATAACGGCAGCACGATGGGCCAAATTCCCTCATTCTGTGCTGTGCAGTATGATTTGGAACCACCGAACCTCATTAACCCAAAGTTTAAAGGTCACACCCCTGGGCCACTCATCTCTGAAGAATAACTGAGGGGCTGCCTCAAAGCCAGAGGGTCCACGGTGATAACCTAACAGGATCTTAAAACTTGTTGCTTCCAACCACACCCTTTTCTACTACTAGATATTAACAAATCAATGATAACCGGCACTGTCTATCAGAGGTTAGGGCAGGGGATTCCTGGGACAATGTTCAATTTATATGTGCTCTCCCCATCCTACCCCTTCCACCTCCACCCCCCGGAGCCCCAGGCAGAAAGGTTTCTAAATCACTCCAGTAAAACAAACATTGTCAAATTTTGTTCGAGGAAGAACAAAGATTTAGAGTCTAAAATTAGTGAGAGGCCATTCAGAAGTGAGATCAGGAGGGCTTTTGAATAGTATGTATTTATTTTTTTTAAATTTAGAGTACCCAATTAATTTTTTCCAATTAAGGGGCAAAACCCACGCAAACACGCGGAGAATGTGCAAACTTCACTTGGGCAATGACCCAGAGCCGGGATCGAATCTGGGACCTCGGTGCCGTGAGACAGCAGTGCTAACCACTGCGTCACCGTGCTGCCCTGTATTTATTGCATAGTATTTATAGAATATCTATCATATTATTTATAATATTTGTTTATAGTATTTTATATAGTTATAGTATTCATTACATAAAATCTATATCAGTATTTATTTTATATAGTTTTTATTACATGATATTTATTAATTTTTTATATAGTATTCATTTACAGCACTACAACATTGAATTAGGTCACTTGGTCCATGCTGGTGTTTTACACATAAAGGGTGAAAGAAATCTAGATGCCGAGGAATAACTGGAGCCTACAAAAGTGAAAGTTTAGGAAAGAATATGAAAGTATATACAGTAACTGTCGTGATCTAATCGAATTATGAATGTAGGAACTCAAGATATATCGTATTATATGTATTTGGGGCAGTCAGGGTTGAAAGCCTCGGTTAGTGTGTGACTGCTGAAATCACGTTTTTAAAAATCCTGGTTTGAAAGGCAGCAGATGTTTGCAGAGGTGTAATTAAAGCATCGTAAAAGTTTTGGTGAATGGACTTTTGTTTATATTAAGAGGGTTCCCTGGGGAGTAGATAATAAGAGATATTGGGTGCGATTCAGCAACCCTGTTGTGTCCGGCGTGGATCCGGGCACGACTGGCGAATTGTGTGAGAGCTCCAAATTGGGCTCCTCGCTGGCCAATCGCGAGTTACTCGACTTGCTATGCCCGGCGCAATCTGGATACCTCCGAATGAGGGCGAGATCCAGATCTGCATATTTAAATGAGCCTAATGGTTTATTTAAATACCTGTACTCCAGATTCACCCGGTGCCTGGGACTCAACAGCCACGCCTGCGAGATCTCGCCAGGGCACCGTTTAATACACGTTCACACAACATGGACCAGGCTTAACGGCACCTCAGGTGGTCTCGCAGGCCATTGGAACACCCCGGGTGGTCGAGGGCAGGGCACCTGGGTATTACCAGCTTGGCACTACCTCCCAAGTGGCACTGCCAGGGGAACTGTCAGGGTGGCACTACCAGGGAGGGTGGCAAGACTGGGGCTGCTGATCAAAATGGCACCCCAGCAGCTGTTCCTGCTGGTGAGATTGACATGGGTACGAGGGGTGCACAGTGGCACACTACTGCCTCACAGCACCAGGGATCCGGGTTCAATTCCAGCCTGAGGTGACTGTCCCGTGTTTTGCATGGGTTTCCTCTGGGTGCTCCGGCCCCCCCCCCCCCAAAGTCGAAGGACGTACAGGTTAGGTAGATGATTGGCCATGCTAAATTGCCCCTCAAGTGTCCAGGGGGTGGGGGCGTAGGCCTAGATAGGGTCTCTTTCAGAGGGTCGATGCAGACTCGAGGGGCTGAATGGCCTCCTTCTGCACTGTTTTGCACTGTTCAGCTCGCCAGCAGGAAATCCCTCCAAGTGCGGCCTCGGCAGAGAAAAACTCCCTAAGGCCAAATAAACCCGGCAAAGTGCTGCTGAATACCAGGGTGCTTTCAGCGCTGCCGCCACCAAGAAACACCCCATTAAACACAACTGAAGCAGTTGGGTGTTGAGTTTCTGGAGAAATAGTTCAGTTTGGTTCTGTGAACAGATTAGCTACTTCTCTCAAAGCAGTGAGTTAAAAAGATTTTGCCTGTGAATAGAACAAAAGTGTCTGAAAGACTGGCAGGTTAACTAGTAGCTTGACTCAAGCAATAATCTGCAGCTGTTTCCTGAAGGATCTCTCTTTCTCCAAGTGGCTTATCCAAAACATCTCTTTACACCCGAGTATTCCTGGAGCCTGCTGACTATTTAAAAGTGGATTTTGACCGGAGATAGGTGTTATTTGAGTGGAGATAAAGATAGCATTTAAGGGTTATTGTTTCATTGTATCAGAAATCACTGTTTAACTGGAAACTGAAAGCTATGTGTCTTTTATGATGTTAAAGTTTGTTTTAATATACCATATCCCTCCTGGAGTGAAGCACCCTTTCCTCACAGTCTTGCAAAATTAAAATACAATATTGGGGTTTCTATCTGGTACCCTTGCCACTGTTGGGGTCTGGTCCAGGATTGGAATAGATGGTGGAATAGATGAATTCAGAGTGATTGACTCATGTTCCTCATGGCACTATTTCAATTTCTAGCACAGAAGTGCAGAAAACCTGGGCTGCAGCATTGGAAACTTCTCAGTCACTGCCCTCAATTTGTAACACCTCACCTGATTCATCTCATTCTGCAGCTGAACCTTCTGCTGCTCCTTCTCGTCTCTCTGCTGCTGTGTCTGTTTGAACTCGGCCCGAAGCTGCTGGTAATTGGTTTCGACCTCTGATAGCTCTCCCTTCAGTTTCTGGCTGGTCTCCCCACTCTGGCCCAATTCAGAGTGTGCTCTTTGCATCAGTGCCTCGGCGGCTGATAGTTTCACCTGCAGCTGCTTGCAATCCAGCTCCTTCTCCTGTATATTGGTCTGCAAACTCTTCTTACTTAAAGTCGCCTCATTCAAACGATCGTGAAGCTGTTGGAACTCAATCGCCATCTGGGATCGGTTTTCCGACAGTTTCTGAAACAATGCAAAGACAAATTTGTATAGTCAATGGATTATCAATTATTACGGTATGTGTAATTTTTTTTTTAATAAATTTAGATTAGCCAATTATTTTTTCCGATTAAGGGGCAATTTAGCGTGGCCATTCCACCTACTCTGCACATTTTTGGGTTGTGGGGGCGAAACCCACACAGACACGGGGAGAATGTGCAAACTCCACACGGACAGTGACCCAGAGCCGGGATCGAACCTGGGACCTCAGCGCCGTGAGGCGGTTGTGCTAACCACTAGGCCACCATGCTGCCCGGTATGTGTAATGTTAATGGAACTATTATGGTAGTGTTCTGGTTACGTTAATAAAGTAGGAATCCAGAGAACAAGTTCAAATCCTGCCTTAACGGGGCTCCAGTGACATCGTAGTTACTGGACCAGAGTCCAAAACTAACGATCAGGAGACACGGGTTCAAATCCCAGCATGGCAGTGGAGGAAATTTAAATTCAATAAATAAATCTGGAATTAAAACTGCTTTATTAAATCTGAAACCACTGTCATAAAAACCCATCTGACAGGGAAGGAAATCGGACATTCCCACGCAGTCCGGCCCATGCGCAACTCCAAACACACAGTATCGTGGTAGACCCTTAACAGAAATGTCCCAGCAAGCGATTTGGTCGTTTTCAAGAAAACGGCTTATTAACACTGTTCTTAAGGAATAAATTCTGGCCTTGCCAACAACACACACATTCCTGAATGAAGCAAAGAGGAGTCGGAGAGTTTGAATTCAGTTCATAACAATTTAGAAATAAAATGTAAGCATGAGTAAAAGTGATAATAAAAGTTCTGTCAGACTGTTGTTAGAATACCAACAGGTTCACTAGTGTCCTTTAGGGAAGATGATCAGCTGCCCATGCCTGGTTATGTGACTCCAGTCCCACACCAACATCGCTGACCCTTAACCACCTCTTAAAGTGGCTGCTCAGTTGTATGAAACAGCTAGAGATTGCAAACGTTCACCACCACCAAGGACGACCAGGGATGGGAAATGATAGCAAAGCCCAATCCGTAGAATTAATTAAAAGCAAACTGATGCTGAGCATTGAAACTTGAGTGGTCTTATAGAAACCTACAAAATACTTAAAGGAATAGACAGGGTAGATGTGGGTAAGATGTTTCACTTGGTTGGGGACCAGGGTACACAACTTAAAAGTAAGGGAAATGCCACTTAGAACAGAGATGAGGAGAAATTTCTTTACACAGAGGGTTGTGACTCTTTGGAATTCTCTACCCCAAAGGACTGTGGAAGCTCAGACATTGAGTATGTTTAAGGGAGAGTGTGATAGATTTCTGATTGGCAATAACGTCAAGGGTATGGGGATATATTTACGTATCAGAGAATAACATCTCTGGTGGAACGTCACGTGATCTGTATTGACGTCAAGGCTTCCAGTTCTCCATTTTAAAATTGTAGGAGCAACATCCCCTAATAAACTTCTCATTGCGTTTAAGAATCCAAGAGTGTGGCACCTCTACACCTCTCCCCTTTGTGACACTTACAGAACATGACAAAAGAGAAAACTGACAATGAGGATTGGGGAAAGAAAACAAAATTGCTGAAGAAAAAAAATCGACGACGAGAAAAGTGGAGACGGCGTGGATAGTGGAGAAAAGATCCTCGGGGCCAGGCTCGCATGTCGGGTGAAGCAAAAGCCGCTGATGTCGAAGGTTTCAAAACGGAACACACAACCGTGAATTAGCAGAATAATGGTTTGAAAACTTACTTGCTGTTGAAGCGGGTAGATTTTCAGCTGTAGGGACCGCGCACACGGCGAAGCGAAGCGAGCTGTGGGAATGTGGATCCCTAAGCCTTCTGTACAGGTCACTACTCGGGAAAAGGTCAAAGCACAGCAAGGCAAAAAGAAAATTTCTAAGTTGTATTGTGGATAAGGGGATGCTTGTTCCATACGTAAAAATAAACGGAAAGGAGGAAGTTGGGTGAAGATAAATCCTAGAAGCTGGTCTCCAGAATGGAAGGAAAAACGGGCACCATGAATGCATTTGATGAAGATTTGAGACTTGGAACTCATATGAAGAGAGATTTCAACATTATCTCAAAGCTAAGAAAATACCAGAGGACCTAAAGGATGCAACATTCCTCAGTTCGGGTAGGGCGTAAAACCTTTATGTTGCTGCAAAATTTAGTTCATCCGGCAAAACTGGGAGTTAAGCCCTATAATGAACTAATGTAAGTTCTAGAAGGGTATTTCTCACCCAGCCCTCCGTTAATTGCACAAAGGTTTCAGTTCCACCGCCACAGTCAGGAAAAAGTTGCGAGCGTTTTACAATTTGTAACGACTTTAAAGGTCAGCAAAATATTGCGAGTTTTGTGCAACATTGGACGATACTAATCGTGATAGGCTGGCATGTGGATTGCACAGTGAAGCTGTCAGAGGAAGCTGCTTACTGTAAGCGATTTAACTCTCAAATCTGCTGTGGAAGCTGTCACATTTATGGAGATAGCAACAGCAGAGGCTTCACAGATAGGGGCTGGAGCAAAGATCCATAAGATTGAGACCATTAGAAACAAGACTGCAAGGGTCCAGCCCTGTCTTCGGTGTACACAGATGAGACACTCAGCGAGGGAATGATGGAGCAGAGAAAATAAGTTTAAGAACTGATCCAAGAAGGGGCATATTGCCAAAGCATGCTGCGCTCGGAAAACATCATCAACACCAAGGATGTGCAAGAAAAAAAAAACACATCTAAGCAGACTAGTTGTGTCTGTAAGTTAGTAGACGAAGTTCAAGACCACTCAGGAGATGATGTAGCTGAATAACTTCAGGAGCTGAAACTAGGCGTCTTGTCGGTGCGGGGCGATCAACGTTTCTGGGCATTTCCAAAACTTGAAGGTAACCAAGTCAAAATGGAAGTGGATGGGCGTGCAGTTGTATCATTGATGCCTGAGACCATTTATAATCAGAAGTTGAAACATCTACCGTTAAAACCATCAAATGTTATCCTAAAGATGCTCTCAGAGAAGGGTGCACCATTACAGTGATACATTATGGTAAAAGTAGAAATAAAAGGAAACAACGAGTTATGTCTTCACCTTGTCTGTAGAAATTTTCCTACTTTATTTCAAAGAATCACTGGATACCATAGTGCAGAAGAGGCCCTTCGGCCCATCAGGTCTGCACTGAAGCATGAAAGCCTGGACCTGCCCACCTAATCCCACTTGCCAACACTTGGCCCATAGCCATGAATGTTATGGCAAAGTACTCATCCAGGTACTTTTTAAAGGATGTGAGGCATCCCGCCTCTACTACCCTCCCAGATAGTGCATTCCAGACCTTCACCACTCTCTGGGTAAGAAAGTTTTTCCTCAAATCCCCCCTCACTTTGAACTTATGTCCTTGTTACTGACCTCGTAACTAACCCTTCAACTCAGGGGAACAGCTGCTCCATATCCACCATGTCCATGCCCCTCATAATCTTGTACACCTCAATCAGGTCACCCCTCAGTTTTCTCTGCTACAGAGAAAATAACCCAAGCTTATCCAACCTCTCTTTATAACTTAAATGTTCCAACCCAGGCAACATTCTGGTGAATCTTCTCTGTACCCCCTCCAGTGGAGAATGAAAGGGCCTCCAGCTCTACTTGCTCAAAAATAAGGATATGCTGTTTGATTAGTAATATGTTTAAATGTTGATTTTTAATGTGGTGAAACCAAAATCTAAAGAACGTGTCACCTCCCACCGACAACATGTCACAGGTTACCCAGTAACGAGCCTCAGCTTCCTTGACAGACATTTCGCACACCTGGTTTTGCTGCTTCATTTCCTCACACTCCTGCTGGGCCTTCTTCACCTCCTTGCATCGTGCAGCATTCTCCTGCTGAATTCGAGCAAGCTCTGCCCTCAGCTCAGCTAAGGACGCCTTGAAAGAAAAAAACAAGCAAGATTTATGGCATAAAGTTGTTCGATTTTGATCAACACACAAGGAAACTCAGTCACAATAAAAAACGACCAATTACAATGTTGTTCAAAAAGGTGAAACATGAATAACACCCAAACAATGGCACTTCCTACTTAAAACCTTTCCAAGTTGGTCAGCTGCCACAGAAAACTACTTTCACAAATGACAGCCGAAAATGGGAAGAGAAGTCCATTCAGCCTTTCAAGTTAAGACCACAGTTGACCTGTACGTTAACGGCATGAATTACCCGCCTTGCTTCCTCATCCTTTATCCAACAAGCTCTTTTGATCTGAAACCTGACATTTTTAATTGACCACCAGCCTCAACAGCTTTTTGAGGGAATGCGTTCCTGATTCCCACCACCCTTTGTGTGTGGAAGATTTTCCTGGCATTACCCCTGAATGGCCCGGCTCCAGTACGGTAGCATAGTGGTTAGCACTATGGCTTCACCACCAGAAGCCATAGTGCTAACCACCAGGTGACCAGGTAGTGCAGGAATCTCTTGTGGCCATTCCCCTGCAGAAGAGACATACCGCTTTGGATACTGTTGAGGGGAATGGCCTCTCAGGGGAAAACAGCAACAGCCAAACTCGTGGCACCACGTTTGGTTCTGCTGCAGAGGGGAGGGGTGATAAGTGTGACAGTGCAATAGTTATAGGGGATTCAATTGTAAGGGGAATAGACAGGCATTTCTGTGGCCGCAAACGAGACTCCAGGACGGTATGTTGCCTCCCTGGTGCTAGGGTCAAGGATGTCTCGGACGGGTACAGGACATTGTGTGCTGGCAAACTGTTGGAGAAGATACTGAGGGATAGGATCTATTCACATTTGGAAGAAAATAGACTTATCAGTGATAGGCAGCATGGTTTTGTGCAGGGATGGTCATGTCTTACAAACCTAATAGAATTCTTTGAGGAAGTGACAAAGTTAATTGATGAGGGAAGGGTTGTAGATGTCATATACATGGATTTCAGTAAGGCGTTTGATAAGGTTACCCATGGCAGGTTGATGGAAAAAGTGAAGTCGCATGGGGTTCAGGATGTACTAGCTAGATGGATAAAGAAGTGGCTGGGCAACAGGAGACAGAAAGTAGTGGTGGAAGGGAGTGTCTTAACATGGAGAAAGGTGACTGGTGGTGTTCCACAGGGATCCGTGCTCGGATCACTGTTGTTTGTGATATACATAAATGATCTGGATGAAGGTATAGGTGGTCTGATTAGCAAGTTTGCAGATAATACTAAGATTGGCGGAGTTGCAGATAGCGAGGTGGACTGTCAGAGAATACAGCAAAACATAGATAGATTGGAGAGTTGGGCAGAGAAATGGCAGATGGAGTTCAATCCAGGCAAATGCGAGGTGATGCATTTTGGAAGATCCAATTCAAGAGCGGACTATACGATCAATGGAAGAGTCCTGGGGAAAATTGATGTACAGAGAGATCTGGGAGTTCAGGTCCATTGTACCCTGAAGGTGGCAACGCAGGTCGATAGAGTGGTCAAGAAGGCATACAGCATGCTTGCCTTCATCGGACGGGGTATTGAGTACAAGAGTCGGCAGGTCATGTTACAGTTGTATAGGACTTTGGTTGGGCCACATTTGGAATACTGCGTGCAGTTCTGGCCGCCACATTACCAGAAGGATGTGGATGCTTTAGAGAGGGTGCTGAGGAGGTTCACCAGGATGTTGCCTGGTATGGAGGGTGCTAGCTATGAAGAAAGGTTGAGTAGATTAGGATTGGTTTTTTTTGGAAAGACGGAGGTTGAGGGGGGACCTCATTGAGGTCTACAAAATTATGAGAGGTATGGACAGGGTGGATAGCAACAAGCTTTTTCCAAGAGTGGGGGTGTCAGTTACAAGGGGTCACGATTTCAAGGTCAGAGGGGGAAAGTTTAAGGGAGATGTGCGTGGAAAGTTTTTTTACGCAGAGGATGGTGGGTGCCTGGAACGCTTTGCCAACGGAGGTGGTAGAGGTGGGCACGATAGCATCATTTAAGATGCATCTAGACAGATATATGAACGGGCGGGGAACAGAGGGAAGTAGATCCTTGGAAAATAGGCGACAGGTTGAGATAAAGGACCTGGATGGGAGGGCCAAAGGGCCTGTTCCTGTGCTGTAGTTTTTTTTGTTCTTATTCTGGAGTGGCAGGGTGAACAGCCAGTAGTTGTATCGGTTCAAACGACATAGGTAATAAAAGGGATGAGGTCCTAGAGAAATATATATATATTTGTGTAATTTTAAAATTATTTTTACTACAGTATCAGTTCTCTCTTGTCTGAATCTGAATAGTTGTTTTTTTTCTCCTCCTATCGGATTTCCTTCACGTGCAACGTAAATTAAAAACCATACATGCATCAGTTTTACCATTTTTCTTTTCCTCCCAGTATTCAAGTATTAAGTGATGTTAAAATCAGTGCCAAAATTTACCAGGCGGTCAGTTCTGGTATATTTCTTTACATCACCTTTTGGTACTGCTTCAATGCTGGGGACTGATTGGCTAGGGAGCTTCTCTTTTTTGGGCTGTGATGTTTCAAACAATCTATTTAATGAATTTCTCTGTGCAGGCTGACTGAAGAGGAAGTTAAAATAGTCTTGAGGTTGGATGGCAAAATTAATGGTGACGGTTGCCATATCTCAATCCAGGTGTATTGCATGTGGCTATTGAAGGGCAGCACGGTAGCACTGTGGACAGCACAATCGCTTCACAGCTCCAGGGTCCCAGGTTCGATTCCGGCTTGGGTCACTGTCTGTGCGGAGTCTGCACATCCTCCCCGTGTGTGCGTGGGTTTCCTCCGGGTGCTCCGGTTTCCACCCACAGTCCAAAGATGTGCAGGTTAGGTGGATTGGCCATGATAAATTGCCCTTAGTGTCCAAAATTGCCCTTAGTGTTGGGTGGGGTTACTGGGTTGTGGGGATAGGGTGGAGGTGTTGGCCTTGGGTAGGGTGCTCTTTCCAAGAGCCGGTGCAGACTCGATGGGCCGAATGGCCTCCTTCTGCACTGTAAATTCTATGAATTCTATGAAAAGCAGAATACAGGGAGCTAGGAAGGAAGTTAAGAAATCAGACCTCGAAGGTAGTGATCTGAGGATTACTACCGGTGCCATGTGCTAGTCAGAGTAGAAATGACAGGATATATAGGATGAATACGTGGCTGAAGGGATGGTGTCAGGGGGAGGGTTTCAGATTCCTGGGACATTGGGACCTGTTCTCTGGGGGAGGTGGGACCTGTACAAACTGGACGGGTTACACCTGGGCAGGACTGGAACTGATATCGTAGGGGGACTATTTGCAGAGCGGTTGGGGAGTGTTTAAACTAATGTGGCAGGGGGGTGCGAACCGATGCAGGAAGTCGGAAGGTGGTAAAACAGGGACAGAAACAAAAGGCAGTAAGGGGCAAAGTGTAAGGCAGAGAGGCCATAGTCAAAAATCAAAAAGGGCGACAGTACTAGGTACAGCGACTGAGGGGAGCTCAGTGAATAGGCCCAGTAATACTAAAAGGAATAAAATGGGGAGTAAAAACATAAATGGAAAGCGACGCAGCAGGTTGTTACATGAAGATATGGGTTCAACGACAAGGAAAATTAGGAGAAATGTTAAGAGGAAAAATAACTTAGGAGAGGTTACTGATCAAGGTGTTAAGATTCAAAACAGAGGTATAAAAGCCAACATAAGTGTACTTTACCTGAATGCTCGTAGTATTCAGAATAAGGTAAATGAGTTGATGGCGCAAATCATCGTAAACGGTTATGATTTAGTGACCATTACTGAAACATGGTTAAAGGATGGTCATGACTGGGAGTATCCAACGGTATCAAACGATTCGGAAGGACAGAGTGGGTGGTTTGGGAGATGGTGTAGCTCTGTTATTTAAGGATGACATCCGGGCAATAGTAATGGATGACACCGGTGCTATGGAGTATAAGGTTGAATCCATTTGGGTGGAAATCAGGAATAGAAAGGCAAAAAAAGTCACTGATAGGGGTAGTCTATAGGCCACCAAATGGTAACATTATGGTGGGGCAGGCAATAAACAAAGAAAATACTGATGCATGTAGAAATTGTACAGCAGTTATCATGGGTGATTTTAATCTACATGTCGATTGGTTTAACCAGGTCAGTCAAGACAGCCTTGAGGAGGAGTTTATAGAATGTATCCGCGATAGTTTCCTAGAACAGTATGTAATGGAACCTACGAGGGAACAAGCGGTCCTAGATCTTGTCCTGTGTAATCAGACATGATTGATTAATGATCTCATAGTTAGGCATCCTCTCGGAAGGAGTGATCACAATATGGTGGAATTTAAAATACAGATGGAGGGGGAGAAGGTAAAATCAAACACTAGTATTTTGTGCTTAAACAAAGGAGATTACAATGGGAAGAGAGAAGAGCTGGCTACGGTAGACTGGGAGCAAAGACTTTATGGTGAAACAGTTGAGTAACAGTGGAGAACCTTCCAAGCGATTTTTCACAGTGCTCAGCAAAGGTTTATACCAACAAAAAGGAAGGTCGGTAGAAAGAGGGAAAATCGACCGTGGATATCTAAGGAAATAAGAGAGCATCAAATTGAAGGAAAAGGCATAGAAACTGGCAAAGATTAGTGGGAAACTAGAGGACTGGGAAATCTTTAGGGGGCAACAGAAAGCTACTAAAAAAGCTATAAAGAATAGTAAGATAGATTATGAGAGTAAACTTGCTCAGAATATAAAAACTGATAGTTAAAGTTTCTACAAATATATAAAACAAAAAAAGAGTGGCTAAGGTAAATATTGGTCCTTTGGAGGATGAGAAGGGAGATTTAATAATGGGAGATGAGGAAATGGCTGAGGAACTGAACATATTTTTTTGGGTCGGGCTTCACAGTGGAAGACACAAATAACATGCCAGCAACTGATGGAAATGAGGCTATGACAGGTGAGGACCTTGAGATAATCACTCAGGAGGTAGTGATGGGCAAGCCAATGGGAGTAAAGATAGACAAGTCTCCTGACCCTGATGGAATGCATCCCAGAGTGCTAAAAGAGATGGCTAGGGAAATTGCAAATGCACTAGTGATAATTTACAAAAATTCACTAGACTCTGGGGTGGTCCCGGGGATTGGAAATTAGCAAACGTGACACCTCTGTTTTAAAAAAGGAGGTAGGCAGAAAGCGGGTAATTATAGGCCAGTTAGCTTAACTTCGGTAGTAGGGAAGATGCTGGAATCTAACATCAAGGAAGAAATAGCGAGGCATCTGGATGGAAATTGTCCCATTGCACAGACGCAGCATGGGTTCATAAAGGGCAGGTCGTGCCTAACTAATTTAGTGGAATTTTTTGAGGACATTACCAGTGCGGTAGATAACAAAAGCTTTTGACAAGGTGGCACACAAAAGATTGCTGCATAAGATAAAGATGCATGGCATTAAGGGTAAAGTAGTAGCATGGATAGAGGATTGGTTAATTAATAGAAAGCAAAGAGTGGGGATTAATGGGTGTTTCTCTGGTTGGCAATCAGTAGCTAGTGTGTTCCTCAGGGATCAGTGTTGGGCCCACAATTGTCCACAATTTACATAGATGATTTGGAGTTGGGGACCAAGTGCAAATTTACATAGATGATTTGGAGTTGGGGACCAAGTGCAATGTGTCCAAGTTTGCAGACGACGCTAAGGTGAGTGGTAAAGCAAAAAGTGCAGTGGATACCGGAAGACTGCAGAGTGATTTGTATAAGTTACGTGAATGGGCTAGGGTCTGGCAGATGGAATACAATGTTGACAAATGTGAGGTTATCCATTTTGGTAGGAATAACAGCAAAAGGGATTATTATTTAAATGATAAAATATTAAAACATGCTGCTGTGCAGAGACCTGCATGAGTCGCAAAAAGTTGGTTTACAGGTGCAACAGGTGATTAAGAAGGCAAATGGAGTTTTGTCCTTCATTGCTAGAGCTATGGAGTTTAAGATGAGGGAGGTTATGCTGCAATTGTATAAGGTGTTAATGAGGCCACACCTGGAGTATTGTGTTCAGTTTTGGTCTCCTTCCCTGAGAAAGGATGCGCTGACGCTGGAGGGTGTGCAGAGGAGATTCACTAGATTAATCCCAGAGCTGAAGGGGTTGGATTACGAGGAGAGGTTGAGTAGACTGGGACTGTACTCGTTGGAATTTAGAAGGATGCGGGGGGGCGGGGGGGGGGGGGGGGGGGGGGGGGGGGGGGGGATCTTATAGAAACATATAAAATTATGAAGGGAATAGATAGGATAGATGCGGGCAGGTTGTTTCCACTGGCGGGTGAAGCAGAACTAGGGGGCATAGCCTCAAAATAAGGGGAAGTAGATTTAGGACTGAGTTTAGGAGGAACTTCTTCACCCAAAGGGTTGTGAATCTATGAAATTCCTTGCCCAGTGAAGCAGTTGAGGCTCCTTCATTAAATGTTTTTAAGGTAAAGATAGATAGTTTTTTGAAGAATAAAGGGATTAAGGGTTATGGTGTTCGGGCCGGACAGTGGAGCCGAGTCCACAAAAGATCAGCCATGATCTCATTGAATGGCGGAGCAGGCTCGAGGGGCCAGATGGCCTACTCCAGCTCCTAGTTCTTATGTTCACAGCGCCAGGGTCCCAGGTTAGATACCCGGCTTGGGTCACTGTCTGTGTGGAGTGTGCACGTTCTCCCAGTGTCTGCGCGTGTTTTCTCCAGGTGCTTCCTCCCACAAGTCCTGAAAGACGTACTGTTAGGTGAATTGGACACTCTGAATTCTCCCTCTGTGTACCCAAACAGGCGCCAGAATATGGCGACTAGGGGCTTTTCACAGTGACTTCATTGCAGTGTTAATGTAAGCCTACTTGTGACAAATAGGATTATTATTATTTTTATTTTAAGGTTACACTTCCAAGATTGTAGATCATTGGGATTGAATGGTCCAATCTTGCTCGTGTGGTTTTCACAAGGTCAGAAATGAAAACAAAGATTCAACTAAAAACCATTAATTTATGCAACTAAAAAAAATTGGCATGCAGCAATAACTGACGCTCGCCATAAACAAAGTAGCAGAATGGTGCACTGTTAGCCTTATATGATGCTTGTGTGGTGCTTGTGTCCTGGACTCAACTTGCAACCATTCCCACCCATCACACAGTTAGACATCAAGAGCAGACTTAATTGATCAACCCATTTGAACACAGGCCACAAGAAAACCTACTCTTAAATCCTACTGCCAACTCTTAAGTGCTGTTGAACTTAAATAATGATCCGTTGGAAGATTTGGCCAACTGCAGCTTCAGTGTTTTAAAGGCTAAGCCAAGTTAAACTGAAGTAAGACCAAAAACAAACTGGAACACACAGGTCAGGCAGCAGCTGTGGAGAGAAACAGAGCTCATGTTCCTGATTGACAACAGTCCAAGTGGGGAGGGCAGGGCAGGAAGAACAAAGGAGAAGGTCTGTGATAGGATGGAGGCCAGAGGAGATGAAATAACAAAAGATTTATGACCGCCAAAGCGAATGGGAATAGACAGTAAAAGAACCAAAAGAAACATCCAAATGAGGGGCGAATGGCTGGGAAAAAACACGGGTGAGATTCTCAGCGGCGGGAGGCAGCCTGCTATTGGCCAGCGACGGGAACCTCTGGTTCCTTTGCTGTCAGTGGGATTTCCCATTCAATCCACCCCACACCGGTGGAAACCCATGGCGAGGGTGTGCCCCTGCCGTGGAGAGCCAGGAGATCATGCCCCATGACTGAATGCAGCATGAAGGAACAAAGAGAGACACTAGATTGACCCAGGAAAACAAAAAGATTTTTAAAAGAACACAGATGATGATGTTTGGGAGACCAAACACAGATCAGGCGACCGCTTTGCAGAACACCTCTGCTCAGTCTGCAAGCACAAGCCCATCATTTCAATTCTCCGCCTTGCTCCCACTCCGATCTTCCTGTTCCAATGAAGCTCAACTCAAGTCTGAAGAACAGCACCTTATTTTACAACTCGGTGCTCTACAACCTTCCGGACTAGAGATCAATAACTTTAGATCATTTCCTCAGCCTCTATCTTGTTCAAAGTGGGATTTTTTCTTCTTTTGTTTTGCTTTGCTGGGTCAGTTTTTGACTTGTTTCTTTCTTTAATAATAATAATAATCACTTATTGTCACAAATAGGCTTCAATGAAGTTACTGTGAAAAGCCCCAATCGTCGCCACATTTGGCGCCTGTTCGGGGAGGCCGGTACGGGAATTGAACCCGTGCTGCTAGCATTGTTCTGCATAACAAGCCAGCTGCTTAGCCCAATGTGCTAAACCAGCCCCTAACCCATCATGCTGCATTCAGGTGTTTTATTTTTATGTAGCCATTCACACTCCTCATTTGAACACAACCTTTCATTGCTATATCCATTATCTTGGGCTACTGCTTCATGGAATCCTTTGTTATTTAATCTCCCCGTCCACCCGACCACAGGGTTTCTTCTGTTCTGCCTGCCCCCTCTCCCTTTCCTCAGGCTACGTTTTTATCTTTCTTCAATTCCGTAGGAAGGTCAAGCGGCCTGAATTGTTAACCTCTGTTTCTATCTCCAAAGCTGCTGAGATTTCCCAGCCATTTTTCATTCTTATTTCAGATATTCAGATCCGCAGCAGTTTGCTTATGTGTTAAACTGAAGGAGTTGTGTGCTACTGATTCTAACAAGAACAAATGTACCAAAGTCATCTTTAGAACAGGGTGTCTTGCAGAGTGTGAGTGTACAGTATTTTATTAGAGCATCTTCACATGTTCCAGCCACAATCTTCACATCACTGACTCATCACTTGGCTGTGGGTGAGATGTCGGGACACCCCAACGTTGAAAATCAGAGCAAACACTTTGCAACACGGCACTGTGCCTCGTGCAAGTCAGTGCAGCCTCAATAATAACTGTTACCCCAACAAGTAATTAAAGAGATGTTAGGTTTTCAATCAAATGGTTAAAATTTTAAACAAAGTCCCATCACATAAATCCACTGTGAGTCAGGTAGAGTCTTTCAGAAATGACTGAACTACAAACCGATTTGCTGCATTGGGTTTGACAATCAGGAGAGGGTTTGGTTCGAGAGGGATAGTGTGAAGGTTTACCTCAAGTTTATGTTTCTCCAAGGGGAAGCAATCAGAAGAAAAACAGAAAATGAAGAATGACAGCATGGCAGATGGAGAGAAATTCAACAACTTTACATACAGCCAAATTATACAGTGAAAAGCATCAACACTTGAGTCCATTATTTAATGCTTTTGAATGATGAGAACTAGAAGTAAATTGATAGGACGACAAAAGACAGCACAGAATCACACGGGCACTGGTTCAGGAGACTCACTCAACATATATGACGCAGTTCTAACCTATCCACCCAGCCAGAAATGGGCAGGATCGGGTACAAGACAGGTTTGACATCCCATCTCATGGGTACTCCGCCTGGGATGTTCGATACGGAGTGCCCCACGTGTAAACACACGCACATGTGTGCAGACACACGCACATACATGCACAATAATGTGGTGATTAAACATGTAATATGAGGTATTGGAGAAACGAAATAACGTGAAATTTGTAGCTTTATGACATTCATTTAATTACATAGGCAGTTTTGATGATTTGGAATACACTGTCAGAAAGGGTGACACAAGCACATGCAATTGGATCTTCGAAGCACACTGGATATACACTTAAAAAGGAAAATAAAATCAGGACTACGGGAAAAGAAGTTGGGGGGTGAGATTAATTGGCTAGCTCTTCTTCAAAGGGCTGGCAAAAGCATGATGCGTCAAATGGCCACTTCCTGAGCTGCAAGATTTTATGAGGCTGTTCAGGAATCAGTGTTTTCATGGGCAAATAATCAAGCAAGTTACAGATCTCGGAGTTCAAAGGCACAGCTTTAATAACAGTTGATTATTCAGCATTTCATACTACAAGCTGTATCAAGGGTCGCTGTCAGACAGTCATGGATGTGATCTTACCTCTGCTGTGTTATGTTGTATCTTCAGCTGCACATTTTCATCTGTCAGTTTGTCCGATCGCCTCTCCTGTTCAAGACTCATCTGATCCATCAGGGTCTGAACCTGCACCAGTTCCTTCTTCAGAACTGTCACATCCTCCAGTCCAGGCCGCTGAAGCTATGATGCGAACACAGCCTCAATGAGATTCCTGACCAATGTTAGTCCAGGAGCTAAGGGCGGCTTCTATTTTATTGCCTGCCAATAATACCAATTAACCATTTCCTGTTTCACATTTACTAACAAGGTAAAGGACGGATTCGGTGGGTCTAAATGCCTAATGGGTCATTTATTTTACCCTCAGGATTCCTCATTTTATGATTCAGCTTGGGGTTTTCTCATAACTATTTAATTTTTTCACATTTTTTTTTATGGGATGTCGGTGACATTTCTTGGTCATCTCTCGCTGCCCTGGATGCATTGGCAGTTAATCCAAGTGGGATTGGAATCACATATAGGCCAGACCAAGTAACATAAGATCATAAGAATCTGGAACAGGAGTAGGCCATTCTGCCTCTTGCGCCTACTCCATCATTCAATGTGATGCTGGTTGATTTAATTGTGGCCTTAATTTCACTTTTTTGCCTGTCCCCCATAACCTTTGACTCCCTTGTCAATTAAAAATCTGTTTAACTCAGCCTTGAATATAACCCACTTCTCGCTGTGTAAGAGAATTCCGAACACTAACAACCCTCAGAGGGAAAACCCCATTTCTCCATCTTTAATGGGAGACCCCTTATTTTGAAACTTGCCCCCTTGTTCCAGATTCTTCCATGAGGGGAGAGGCAGCAATGGTGGCACATCAGTGAGCCACTTGGGTTTTTAACAACCAAATAGCTGCTTTCATCTTCAGTTTCTCTGGCACCAGCACATGATATATTAACTCCAATTTCACAACATGCTACAGTGGGATTTGAACTCACAACTTCTAGTTTACAGTGCAGTACCAGAACCAGCAGATTAATTTTCCTGGAATCTGAAGTAACAAAAGGGAAGCAGATTCAATTGGAATTGTCAAAGGGAAAAATCGGAAATAAAATTGAAATGAAGGAGAGCTTGGAAAGCTCGTACAAAGAGCCTCACAATGGACCCGGCGACCACTTTCTGCCTGGTGGAACTCATATATGCAGCAATGGTCCCAACATACCGCTGGGGTACAACCGTTCAGATTGGGCAGCATCTATTCATCCTAACGGTTTGCTATCCTTTATTTTGCTATCCTTTAGCCAATAGTTGCTGCTTCACTTCCCTTAATGATTTGTGCCTCACTCTGTCTGACCGAGTTACAAGCTGGGAAGAATAATAGTGTTTGGCACGAAAGAGGTGATGCGTCATTCCCATTGGAGGTCAGAGGTGATAATGATAGCTAGAAGATCAATAGATGAAAGAAGGGTGGATATTTTAAAAGTCAAGAGGTGGATGCAACAAAAACTGCCCCAGAACCAAATAATTATAAACAGTTGCTTGGTAATACAGAACTTGAATATTGCTGAAAAGAGAGACATCAGAGGATATAACAGGACGTAGATCAGTTGAAGACTTGGGCGGAGAGATGGCAGATAGAGTTTAATCCGGGCAAATGTGATGTAATGCATTTTGGAAAGTCTATTACAGGTGGGAAATACACAGTAAATAGCAGAACCCTTAGGAGTATTGACAGGCAGACAGGTGTATAGGTCCATAGACAACTGAAAGTGGCAATGCAGGTGAATAAGCTAGTCAAGAAGGCATATGACATGCTTGCCTTCATCAGTCGGGGCATTGACTATAAAAATTGGCAAGTCATGCTTCAACTGTACAGAACCTTAGTTAGGCCACATTTGGAATATTGCATACAATTCTGGTCACCACGTTACCAGAAGGATGTGGATGCTTTGGAGAGGGTACAGAAAGATCTTGTCTGGTCTGGAGGGTATTAGCTATGAAGAGAGGTGGGATAAACTGGAATTTTTTTCATTGGAGCGAAGGGGGTTCAGTGGTGACCCGATGAAGGCTTACAAAATTACGAGTGGCATGGACAGGAGTCAGACACCTTTTCCCAGGGTTTTTCCCAATTAATTGGGGACATGATTGCCGCAGACTTGGAGGGCCAAAAGGGCCTGTTCCTGTGCTGTACTGTTCTTTGTTCATGTTGTTGAAGCTTTTCATCTTGCACTCATCAGGACAAACATAAGAATGCCAAATTTCAAACTATCACAATAATTTGTACTACAGGAGAAAACTAATTATACTGCAGGGAAAGACAAATCTCCAAGGCTTTGCCTGATAGCTTGAATTCTGTAGCTACTTTCTGAAATGAAGCTAGATATCCAAACACGTTAAAGCTCACGCACCAATTCATTCTGGAGTTTTTCAGTTATGGTCCTCCCTTTTTCCAGCTCTTCCATTAAGGATTTCAGTCTTGTCTCTGCAAGGTCCCTGTGGCTTTTCTCATCATCAAATTTTGCCTTAATATCTGCCAAGGAATGAAGAATATTAACCGACGTAGGATGTTCAGTTGCTTTCTAAAGGGCAGGTTTTTTGGAATTGATTTGCCTAATTAGCATCGGATGTCAGCAGGGGCTGGCGTCAGCACTCTTGTCTATGAGTCCGAGGTTGTGGGTTGAAATCACATTTCATAGACATGAGCATGTAAAGGCCCTGTTCAGTCCTGAGGGAGTGCTGGATGGTCAGAGATGCCAACTTTCAGTGAAGACGGCAAACTGAGTCCTGTCTGCTCTCCCGGGCAAACGTAAGAGATTCCACAGCCATTTTGCAGAAAAGCAGGGGAGTTCTCCACAATGTCCTGGGCAATATTTATCCCTCAACCAACATCACAAAGAGAGATATCAGGTCATCATCGCATTGCTACTTGTGGGAGATTGCTGCATACAAATTAGCTACTGCTCTTCCTACATTAGAGCAGTGACCATATTTCAAAAGGATTTAATTGGATGTACAGTGCTTTAGAACATTTGAAGTTGAGAAAATAACTGGGAGCAGTGCAAAGCAGGTCAACAAGGGAGCATTGTGAAGCAGTCCAGGAGCAGTGAGAAGCTGGTTGACAGGGGTGAATTGTAAAGCAGAGCGGCAGCAGTGTGAAGTAGACTGAATAAGTGTGAAGCTGGTGGACAGAGGAACATTGCGAAGCAGACCAGGAGCAGTGTGAAGCTGGTCGACAAGGGAGCATTGTGAAGCAGACCACCAGTAGCGTGAAACTGGCTAACAGGGGAGTACTTTGAAGCAGACCGGGAGCAGTGTGAACTTGGTTAACAATGAAGCAGTGTGAAGCGGATAAGTGTAAAGTGGTTCATTTCAGTTGGAAGAACTAAGTAAGGCAAAATAAAGGGTAAAATTCTAAAGGGGGGGTGCAGTAGCAGAAGGAGTTGGGAGTATATGTGCACATATCATTGAAAGTGGCAGGACAAGTTGAGAAAATAAGTTAATACTGCATTCAACATCCAGGGTTTTATAAATCTGGGCACAGATTATAAGAATAAAGAAATCATGATGAGCAGGTATAAAATACTGGTTTGCCTTCATCTGGAGTATTGCATCCGTTCTCGGCACCACACTTTAGGAACAATGTGAAGGCATGAGAGAGGGTTCAGAAAAGATTTACAAGAATGATTCAGAGGTTGCAATTCAATTAAGTGGATTAGTTAGAGAAGCTGGGGCTGTTCTCCTTTGGAGAAGGGTGGCAGAAGATTTGATAGAGGTGTTCAAAATGGTGAGGGATGTAGACAGAGTAGATACAGAGAAAATGATTCCATTGGCAGAAAGATTGAGAACCACAGAACACCAATTTAAGCTGATTGGCAAAAGAAGCAATGGCGACATGAGGAAAATCTTTTTTTTAAAATACAAACTGGGATTGGTTCAGGTCTGAAATGCACTTATGGCTTTCAAAACAAAATTGGACAATTATCTGAAGAGAGAAAATGTGCAGGGTTCCAGGTAAAGGCGGGGGAGTGAAGGTACAGGAATTCCTCTCGACGAGAAACATAAGCCAAATGGCCTCCCTCTGGGCTGCAACCATTCTGTGAAATGCAAATCTTCCTTTCATGTAACTCAGTTCTTCAGCGAAAAACTCTCACTCACCTACTAATTCAGTCGCTAAAGTGGCAGCTTTCTGTTCCAACAACTCATTCATCTGCTTGGCCTTCATACCTTCTACCTGTGCATCTTCTAATTGGCGCTTGAGATCTGTTAGCTCTATGGAAAGAACAAACAAAATTAGATGAGTAAACTACCTCAGAGTTACTGCTTGACAAAATTGCTGAAACAGGATTAAAAGGATGGCACGGTGGTGCAGTGGTTAGCACTGCTGCCTACGGTGCTGAGGATTTCGGGTTCAATCCCAGCCCCAGGTCATTGTCTGTGTGGAGTTTGAAATTTCTCCCCGTGTCTGTGTGGGTTTCACCCCCACAACCCAAAGTTGTGCAGGTTAGGTGGATTGGCCACACTAAATTACCCCTTAAATGGAAAAAAAAAAATTAGGTACTCTAAATTTATTTTTTTAAAAAGGAACAGGATTGAAGTAATCGGTAGCATTTCTTAGAATCATAGAATCCCATCGAGTCTCCAAAAAAGCACCCTACCTAGGCCCACTCTCCTGCCCTATCCCCGTAACCCCACCTAATCTGCACATGCTTTGACTGCGGGAGGAAACTGGAGCACCCGGAGGAAACCCACAGAGATATGGGGAGAACGTGCAAACTCCACACAGGCAGTCACCTAAGGCTGGGTGAGAAATGTGCTGTTTATAAGCCCTATTTTAATCAGTGGGATGGTGCACTGCCCTGGGTGGGGTTAGTAAGGTGCAGGGCCAGCTGGCTGGTGGATCCGGGCATGTGCTGGGTGTCTTGGAGATACTGACTCCTTTGTCTCAGTGTGTTGGACTCGGCCAAATCCGGCGCTGTCATCGATATCCTGTTGCCCTCTTATACCTAGGATGTTCCTTCTCGAAGGCCCTTATTAGTGACACCCTGAAAGGCTGGCTTTTTTTGATATGCTTGAATATCCTTGGTTTTCTGACTCCTACATGCATGAGGGCCTGGGTTGAGCCGGATCCTGTGCTGTGGCTGATATCCTGTTGCCCCACCTCCCCCCTTATGGGTGGGACGTTCCCTTAAATGAATGAGCAGCTTTTTCTCTTGGGGGTGGGCGTGCGTCAGAGGAATACAGACTTATGGTTTTATCTTGGTCCTCTTTCATCCTGAGAACCTTTGCTCCTGGTAACTCTCCCTTTTTTATCCTGTCTTGTTTAATGTGTTGGAAAGTGCGCTGACCACGATCCAAATTTATAGCTGCAGTATAAATATGTGATTGTTCTGTACTGTACCTGAGGTTGGGATTATGTGGCGTTATATGGTATGTGCAAAACATCTTTCTACAACCGGGGCTCGTGTATTTTCTTTGTATTTTTCTATTTTTGTTATGGTGAGGTTGAAGAAGCTGTGATCAGCTCCTGCAGGAAGGTTACAGTATGTCATTAGCACCACTGGTGTTGTTGGAGTTATGTTCTGGTGCATGCCCGAATATAGCACAAAACGTTCATCCTGAGCTCTCGTGGTCATTATGAGCCATTGTCACGTGGGAAGGTGTGCACCATTTTACCATGTTTCCATGGAATTACCTTCTCTCCTTGTTAGCCCGTGGTGCATATAGGGGCACCAAATTGAGTCCAATGATTGTACTGAGCCAATTATATTGCTGTTCCCCATAGTATCTGGCAGCACAGTGGTTAGCACTGCTGCCTCACAGCACCAGAGACCCAAGTTCGATTCCAGCCTTGGGTGACTGTGTGGAGTTTGAAAGTTCTCCCCGAGTCTGCGTGGGTTAGGGATTTCAGCTACAAGGTTAAGTTGGAGAAGCTGGGGTTGTTCTCCTTGGAGCAAAGGCGATTGAGGGGAGATTTGATAGTGGTGTACAATATTGTGACAGGTTTGGAAATGGACAAGGAAAAGCTGTTCCCAGTAGCTGATGAGACAAGGATTAGGAGGACACAGCAAAAAGATTTTTGGAAAGTGGTGCACAGGGAACAGAAGGAAGAACTTATTTTTCTTTACGCAGCAAGTGGTAACGACCTGAGCTCGAGGGTGGTAGTAGCAGAAAACAATCACCTATTTCAAAAGGAAACTGGATGGGCAATGGAGGGAGATAACTTGCAGGACTATGGAGATAGAGCAGGGGAATGGGACTGACTGGATTGCTCCGTGGACACGGCCTTCTTCTGTGGCATAAATGACTCTTAATATATATATATATATATATTTTTTAAAGACTGGCAATTAGCAGTTTAATTGCAAATTGTTGGAAATATCTTCAGTGGAACTCAATTTACCTGAAGGAACAGGGGACATCACTCCACCGGACAGGAATGCCTGGAAAGAAATGCGGGAACGAGTTTACAACACCATATTAAACACCTCACAAAGTCAATTCGATTGATGGAGATGGGGATATCTTTAAATAAAAGAACGCAGCAATAATTCTAGAAGTGAGCTCAATGTAGTCCGATATAAATATTTATTTTTAATGTTTTTATTGGGATTTATAACATTTAGTAACACAAGATTTATACGCAAGAGACAGAGCCTTTGGCAAAAACCACAAAAGAAGAAATCAAGCAACAGAAACTTCATAAACAACTGTACAACAGGTTGTCACTTTTCCTGTAACCCAGGTTCCTGGCAATCAACGAGACGAAGACCAGGTCACTTGCCCCCTCCCTGTGTAGAGCACTGGATGCTCAGACACCATGAAGGCCGCCACAGATCGGCATGGCTCCATCTCGACACCCACTACCTTGGACATGGCCTCAAAATGGCAGTCCAGAACTCCCAGAGTCTGGGGCAGGGCCAGAATATTTGGGTGTGGTTGGCCAGGCCCTTTGGCACTTATCTCCACCCCCAGGAAGAAGCTACTCAAGCATGTTTTAGTAAGGTGTGCTCTGTGCACCATCGTGAGCTGCATCAGGCTTAGCCCAGCGCAAGAGGAGGTAGAGTTGGTCCTGTGCAGTGCCTTGATCCAGACTCCTCCCCCTATCTACATGCCCACCTCCTCCCCGCATTTCCATCTGGTCTTGTCTAGTGGAGCCCTGGCCTTTCCTACGAGTCATCCATAAATGAAATGAACTGAAAATCGCTTATTGTCACGAGTAGGCTTCAATTAAGTTACTGTGAAAAGCCCCGAGTCGCCACATTCCGGCGCCTGTCCGGGGAGGCTGGTGTTGGAATTGAACCGTGCTGCTGGCCTGCCTGGTCTGCTTTAAAAGCCAGTGATTTAGCCCAGTGAGCTAAACCAGCCCCTACATTTGTCGCCCCTATCATTGTGCCCAAAAGCGTGTTTCCAGGTCTCTGGGGAACGTTTTTGTTGCGGAGACAGTCGTGCGGCTGCAGGTATCTGAGCTTGTTCCCTTTCGGGAGTTGGAGCTTCTCAAGATTGTTCCCCAGGGTTGCCAGTCTATCGTCCACGTGCATGTCCTTTACTCTCAATGTCCTTCTGTCCTCCCTCCATGTTCCAAACGTGGCATCTATCTTCGCCGGTGTGAACCTATGGTTATTGCAGATGGGGGCCTCGATTGACATAGCACCAAGCATGAAGTAGCGCCTAAACTGGCACCAGGTCTTTAGTGTGGCCACTACCATCGGGCTCCTGGAGTGTGTGTTCGAGGGGCCAGGGGTATGCGGTAGTCAGTGTTCGGAGAGACTTCCCCATGCAGAAGCTTCCTCCACTCGGGCCCAGTCCACCTCCGGTTCCCTCAGCCACACCTTCACTCTCTCCATGTTTGACCGTGAGTCGTTGGGACATCTCCCGCAAGCATGGGGCCAGTGCTGCTGCAAATATTTTGTAGAAGTCGACTGGGAACTCATCCGGTCCTGGCCCATTGCCTGACTGCATGGAATTAATGCATTCCACAATTTCACCCAGTCCTAGCTGTGCTTTCAGCCCTTGTTTCCTGTCTTGCCCCAGCACAGGTATATCCAGTCTGTCGAGGAACCGCTTCATCTTCGAGTCCCCTCCAGAGGTTCGGAGGTGTACAAACATTAGTGAAAGTTTGCAACGGGCAAGTTAGGATCTGCCACCATCCTACCATTTCTGTCATAACTTGCGCTCTCTCTTTTGTGGCTCTTTTCTTAACTGGGGTGGTTGCCAACATGCAGCTGGCCTTGTTTCCATCTTCGTAAAAGCCCCACCGCCCCGTGCCTGGCAGAGCTGGTGGACTGCCTTCCATGTGGAGAGCAGATCAAATTCTATCTGCAGCTTTTTCCTCTCTGCCAGCAATTCCAGGATGGGGTCATTGAGTATCGCCGATCCTCATCCAGTAGGGGCTAGTTTAGCAAAGGGGCTGGTTTAGCACAGTGGGCTAAACAGCTGACTTGTAAGGCAGAACAAGGCCAGCAGCGCGGGTTCAATTCCCGTACCAGCCTCCCCGAACAGGCGCAGGAATGTCGCGACTGGGGGATTTTCATAGTAACTTCATTTGAAGCCTAATTGGCTAGCTGTAAGAAGACAGGGGGTGGTTGTTGATGGGATATGTTCAGTCTGGAGTTCAGTTACTAGTGGTGTACCACAAGGATCTGTTTTGGGGCCACTGCTGTTTGTCATTTTTATAAATGACCTGGAGGAGGGCGTAGAAGGATGGGTGAGTAAATTTGTGGATGACACTAAAGTCGGTGGACTTGTGGACAGTGCAGAAGGATGTTGCAGGTTACAGAGCGACATAGATAAGCTGCAGAGCTGGGCTGAGAAGTGGCAAATGGAGTTTAATGCAGAAAAGTGTGAGGTGATTCATTTTGGAAGGAGTAACAGGAATACAGAGTACTGAGCTAATGGTAAGATTCTTGGTAGTGAGGATGAGCAGAGATCTCGGCGTCCATGTACATAGATCCCTGAAAGTTGCCACCAAGGTTGATAGGGTTGTTAAGAAGGCGTACGGTGTGTTAGCTTTTATTGGTAGAGGGATTGAGTTTCGGAGCCATGAGGTCATGTTGCAATTGTACAAAACTCTGGTGCGGCCGCATTTGGTGTATTGCGTGCAGTTCTGGTCGCCGCATTATAGGAAGGACGTGGAAGCATTGGAAAGGGTGCAGAGGAGATTTACCAGGATGTTGCCTGGTATGGAGGGAAGATCTTATGAGGAAAGGCTGAGGGACTTGAAGCTGTTTTCGTTAGAGAGAAGAATGTTAAGAGGTGACTTAAAGAGGCATACAAGATGACCAGAGGATTAGATAGGGTGGACAGTGAGAGCCTTTTTCCTCGGATGGTGATGTCCAGCACGAGGGGACATAGCTTTAAATTGAGGGGAGATAGATATAGGACAGATGTCAGAGGTAGGTTCTTTACTCAGAGAGTAGTAAGGGCGTGGAATGCCCTGCCTGCAACAGTAGTGGACTCGCCATTAAGGGCATTTAAATGGTCATTGGATAAACATATGGATGATAATGGAATAGTGTCAATGGGCTTTAGATTGGTTTCACAGGTCGGCGGAACATCGAGGGCCGAAGGGCCTGTACTGCGCTATAATGTTCTATTGTACTTGTGACAATAAAATATTCTCATTTCATTTTCCAGTATGGAGTCGCTCAGCCGCTGCTTGGCTCTCAATTCTTTCATGTCCCTAAGGGCCCTAGATGCTATGATTTCCCCCCTGATCACCACCTTCAGTGCCTCCCATAACGTGGAGGGTGAGACCTCCCCATTCTGGTTGCAGGTTACATAACCGTCTATGGATTGGGATATCTTTGTACAGAATTCCTTATCAGCGAGGAGAGCTGTATCCGAACTCTGCGCCGTCCCAGTTTGGGGCTTATGTTTACCATAACTATCGGGGTCCCTTCCAGGATCCCGCTCACCATTAATGAATCGGCCCCTGCGTCCATCACTGTGCTCATCGTAACCACAATTTTAGTAGGAATCGTCTCTCACACTCAGACAATACAGGTAAAATGACTTCACGTGTATAGTTACTATACAACAAACATTACCCACCACTCAGTAACCAAGTAAATCACATATATATATATTATATATATATATAATATATTTTCATATACTTAGATGTTCCAATATTTTTTATAAATAACACAACAAAGGAAGTAATATACAATGCAAAACAGGTACAGAACAGAACAAGAATTATTGTAAATATAGGAATAAGCAAATAACTTAAACTCTATACCCAAAGTCCCTAAGAGCTGACACTGTTGCTAGATCTTTGAAAAAAAGAGATAAACGGTTGCCATCTCAGGTAGAATCTCTCAACACAACCCCTGATGGTAAATTTCATTTTCTCCAGATGCAAAAAGGGCATTAAGTCCCCTAACCTGCCAGAGGCACTGGGCGGAGCGGAAACCTCCAGCCGAGCAGTATCCACCTCTGGGCTACCAATGAGGCAAAGGCAACAACGTCCATCTCGACCCCAGAGTGAACAGCCAGAGTGCCTGAAACCCCAAATGTGGCCACCAGCGGACATGGCAGTAATTCTACTCTGAGAATATTAGACAGAGTGTTAAAAGAGGAAGCCCAGATACTGGCGAGTCAGGGACAGGACCAAAATATATGTGTGTGATCTGCAGGGGCAAGCCAACAACAGTCATGTCTGTTCTCAACATTCGGGAAAAACCCACTCATCCTAGCCTTGGTCAAGCGTGTCCTATGTAGCACTTTGAACTGAATTAGGCTCAACCGGGCACATACGGATGTGGAGTTGACCCTGTATAGGCTGCTCTCCAAACCTCACTTGAGTGTAGGGCTCATTTCACTCTCCCGTTTCGCCCTCACCACACTGAGTGGGGAGGGATTGGATGAGAGAATGTGGTCATATAAGTCTGAGATGGACCCCCGGCCTGACCGAGTTAAGGACTGAATCCTCTCCAGTAAGGTGAAAGGTGGAGCCAGAGGAACAGGTTATCCAAATGCTTGAGTCCCTTCAATTTACACAAGTTAAAGGTCGAGTCCAGCCCTGAAGGTAAGAAAAGGTTAGGGCCAGTGAAGGCAGGGAGAAGAGTTTAAAATGTTGTTGGTACCGTTTCCAGATTCTAACAGAGGAGACCACCACCATGTTTGAAGAAAAACTAGTGGGAGAAAAGGGCAATGGTGTCGTAGCTATGGCTAGGAGAGTGAATGTAGTACAAGAGCGAGCCTCCATTTGGCCCCAGATTGAACCGGGATCACTGATTCACAGTAAAAAAATTTGGACAGCCCAGTAATAAAACGATAAGTGTGGGAGAGCCAAGCTCCCTGTCAGCCTTTCCCTCTGGAGTAGAACACTGTGGATACTGGGATTCTTGGCCGCCCGGATAAAAGCAGATATCGATTTACTAACCTTGATAAAAAAGGATGTGGACAGGAAGAAGGGGAGGCATCGAAAGAAAAAGAAAAATCTAAGGAGTATGTTCATTTATGTTGTTTGAATCTTGCCCACCAAATATAATGGAAGGTTGTTGCACCACTGCCAATCCATTCTAGCATTGTTGTTCAGGCTGAAATAATTCAATCTGTAGAGTGAGGCCCAATTGTGGGCCACCCTGATCCTCAAGTACTGAAAACTTGTACTGGAGAGGCGAACGGGTCGGACCCCAAGGAGTTGATCCTATGGCTATGGTCAGACAATGCAGTCTCAATGGCCTTCATTGTGGCTCCTTGTGCTTCGACAGCCTGGCTGGTGATCTCGAGAACTGAACCAATGGGGAGGCCGAGGTCACTTCGATTGATCTTGAAGTCAAGCACTGTCGATATTGCTCGAGCTCAACCGTCAAAATTCTGCTGAGTGCTTCGGCCATTGGTGGAGTGGCTGGGGAGGAAGCTGCCTTCATCATCTTCCCTCCAGTTGATCGGTGGGAGGCTTCAGAATCTGAAGTCGAAATTCAAGCCAATTCTTTTCCAGCTTGCTTCCCCTGGACATGGCAGAGATAAGGGAACTCTACCCAGTGGATTTACAGGCTTTTTCCTGTAAGTTAAAGACCCATGGTGCCAGGAAAAAGGGTAAAAAGATCAGATTTGCAGCGAGTCATCTCATCCGTGTCTCCCCCTCAGATTGCACCACCTGAAGTCCTCCAAGCACTTATTATACAAGTAAAGCACTCACATCAATCAATAAACACAACCTGCTTTTCCTCTCACCACTACCAGCAAAGAGACAAAAAAAGGTTAACATTCATAGAACATAGAGAACATAGAACAGTACAGCACAGAACAGGCCCTTCGGCCCTCGATGTTGTGCCGAACAATGATCACCCTACTCAAACCCACGTATCCACCCTATACCCGTAACCCAACAACCCCCCCCCCCCCCCCCCCCCTCCTTAACCTTACTTTTTTTTTTAAGGACACTACGGGCAATTTAGCATGGCCAATCCATCTAATCCACACATCTTTGGACTGTGGGAGGAAACCTGAGCACCCGGAGGAAACCCACGCACACACGGGGAGGACGTGCAGACTCCGCACAGACAGTGACCCAGCCGGGAACCGAACCTGGGACCCTGGAGCTGTGAAGCATTTATGCTAACCACCATGCTACCGTGCTGCCCCTTTTTTTTAAGAACATAGAACAGTACAGCACATGCCCTACAACCCTTGCTTATCAAACATTCTTATCAAGTTATCAGAAATGCAACCCAGCTGTGCTTCAACAGCCCCAGGTAATACAGGGCTTACTCCAAAGACTCCTGGGTGAATGTTTGTTACGTTTTATGTCTCCTTGTTACACATGGGGTATTTCTCCCACTGACCCCCTCAAACATCTCCGCGAAGTTTGAGCGCTTCTTTCGGATTCCCCCTCACACAATCAATCTTCATATCAAGAAAATAAACTTACCATCTTAAATCTGCTCTCCTTTCAAACTAAATGTTAAAAAAAGAAACCCAAACTATGTTGTGGCATTAACTTGAGATCACAGAGCAATGTGCCACTTGATGCCAAATAACATGACTGCAAATCCAAGCAAAAATTGGTTTTTACACCTATTAGGACTTTTGATATTGTAAATCGCCAAGAATTGGAAGACAGATTATTGCACTTAAGACATGAAGCTTCCTCTGGTGCACTGGTTAACAGCACCATTTTAAGCATTGTAATGAATACTTTTAAAAATCAATTATTTTATGTGCATTACTGTTCTTTTAAAATTGTACCCAGCCAGATCTTATATTATTTATATTCATCACTACAACTTAAGATTTGATAAATCTTCAATCTGTTTGCCACTGAATTATGCTTTTTTAGACATATTATTAATAAAGTACAACTTTCCTGCGACAATCAAAGAATCATACGGCCCCCTGTTTGAGAAAGTTTTCTAATTTGTGCCATTTCGCCTGGCTCTTCCCCCCTAACCCTACAGATTTTCCCTATTTCATTATCAAGTCAATTCCCTTTTGAAAATCATTACCACCTATTCGGGCAGCGCACAGTGATCATTACAACTTCCTGCATATTGAAAATTCTCATGTTCCTCCCCGTTCCTATGCTGATTATTTGGAATCAGTGCCCTCTGGTTAGCGACCTTGATGTCACTGGAAATGCTTCTGCCCCATTCACTCTGTCGAAACCTTTTGCGATGTTTGGACGCCTCAATCAAATCTCCTCTTAATCTTCTCTGCTCTAAGGAGAACAATCACCGCTTCTCCGTTATTCCCACATAACTAAAGTCTTTTATGCCTGGTACCATTCTAGTAAATCTACTCCACACTCTAGCAAAGGCATGATATCCTTCCAAAAGTGTGGGGCCCAGAACAGAACACAATACTCCAGCTGAGGTGGAGTCAGTGTTTTATTAAGCTTTAGGATAACTCCCGTTTTTTGTACTCTATTTCTACTAATAGAACCGAGGCTCCCATGTGATCTTATTAAACTTTTTATAAAGTAGCGTTTTCAACACCCTAATCCAAGTATCAGAAAGACAATCAAGGCTGCCGTCGTATGGCCTAGTGTGCAAAAGGTTACACAAATCGGACTGTGACACTGCTTTCAATCCAGCTGGTTAGATATCTCAAAGCTTGGCACTTAAGGTATGTGAAAGGAATTACTTGCTTCAGCTGTCCTTGCACTTTATCCAGTTCTTTCTTCAACTCTTGCGAGAACCATCGCTCCTCCTGTGGAGGGAACAGATCAGCGTTTGAGTACAGTAACCCCAGTGGTTACATGCAACAATAGGTTGGGTGCAGAAATCTGAAAGTGCATATTCCAACCTTTAAGGAGGCCTGTAGATCTTGCACCTCTTGTTGATGGAGTGCGAGGCCGTCTCTGCACGAGAAAGGGAGACATTATTATAGTGGACGGATACCGTTCTGATACATGCAACAAATAGAAACAACTCCCTTGCCCTCCTTCTTCTCCAAGTTGTGTGACTGCAGCATCAAATTAATTTACTGTCAGTAATAAATAATGATCAGCAACAGCAATGTAGGAAAACACCAAGGGTGTTCAAACACCCCTGAAATGCGCAACTCCTTCTTTCAGAAGAAGAGTGCTTAGATCACATGAGAAAACAAAACAAAAAACAAGGGATGCCCTTCCCTATATTCTCTAGAATTCAGAAGAATCAGAGGAGATCTAATGGAGTTATACAAGATCATAGAATCATGGAAATATAGTATCCCTGCAGTGCAGAAGGAGGCCATTCAGCCCATCAAGTCTGCACCGACCCTCTGAAAGAGCACCCTACCTAGGCCCATGCCCCCACCCTATCCCCGTAACCCCACCTAACCTTTGGGATATCAAGGGATAATTTAGCATGGCCAATACTCCTAACCTGCACATCTTTGGACTGTGCGAGGAATCTGGAGCACCCGGAGGAAACCCACGCTGACACGGGGAGAACATGCAAACTCCACACAGGCAGTCAGCCGAGGCCCTGATGCTGTGAGGCAGCAGTGCTAACCACTGTGCCACCAATGATAAAGGCGTTCACAAAGTAGATATTTCCTCTTGTGGGGCAATTTAGAACAAGAGATCATAGTTTCAGGATAAAGGGTAGCAGATTTAAAACAAGAGATGAGGAAAAATTACTTCTCTCAAAGTGTTGTGAATCAGTGGAATTCACTGTCCCAGAGTAATGGTAGATGACAGGAGTAAATTTGAGGAGATAGACAGATTTTTTTAATGAGTAATGGGTTGAAGGGTTATGGAGAACGGGCAGGAAAGTGGAGTTGAGGCCGAGGTGAAATCTGCCAGCCTCGTATTGAATGGCAGAGTGGGCTTGAGGGGTTCAATTGTCCACTACTGCTCTAGTTATGTTCCCAAGCTGGTCGGTAAAATTCAACCAGTCAGAACTAATCAGTTGAGCTGGATGTTTGCCAGGACATTGCAGTTATTGATTAACAGCAACACATAACCAGCATTAGGACTTGATACTTTGTCCAGTAAGACTTTCTTCCCCTCCAGTCACTTAATTCGAAGGGTTAGGTTAACAGAAGTGATAATGTTTCCATTTGAACTGATCGATTCAAAAACAAAAAGTTATAATGCACTTTTATAAAACACTGGTTCAGCCTCAACTGGAGTATTGTGTCCAACTCTGGGTAGCACACTTCAGGAGCAATGTGAAGACATTAGAACGGGCGCAGAAAAGATGTACACGATGATCTCAGGCATGAGAAACTTAACAGATGCGAGAAACTGGGGTTGTTCCCCTGAGAGAAGGCTGAGGGGATTTGATAGAGATGTTCTAAATCATGAGCGATCTGGACAAAGGGCAGATAGAGAGAAACTGTTCTCAGTGGCAGAAAGGTTGAAAATTACAAGGCACAGATTTAAGGTGCTCGACAAAAGAACCAAAGGCAACATGAGATTTTTTTAATACTCAGCAAGTGGTTGGGGTTTGTAATGCACAGCCTGAGCGGATGGTGGACGCAGATCCAACCGTGGCTTTGAAAAGGGTACTTGGGCAATTATTTCAAGAGAATAAATATGCAGGGTTACAGAGAAAGGCAGAGGTGTTGGACTAACTGAGTTGATCCTGCACAGAGCCAGCACAAGACATGGCAGGCTGAATGGTCTCCTTGTGTGTTTTAACCATTCTGTGATTCCAGTTTTAAACAGGAGCAATTTGAAGCAATTCTCTTTTGTCTCACGAAGTCAGGTCCAAATATTTCCCCTCCCCTACACTACCACCCCATGTCAAAACCATATCTACCCTAGAGGGCCCATCAGAATCAGAATCTTTAGGGCACAACACTTAACACTTTTCATAAGGCATGCAGAGAATGCAAGTATGTTTATTCCAACCGTGAGGAGGCACAAAAGTGAGTTGTAAACGGTCTCTTTGATTAGGGGATACATCCAATTTTCAGAACTTTCATCCAGAATATATAAAAACCATTAAATTATACACAGAACTTGGTAGGGTGGAATTAGACAAGTAGACAGAGAGAGGCATTCTCCATCCCAGCTGTTTTACAATGTGGCTTTGTGCCCAGACTAGTCATTTGGTCACATTTTCTGGTAGATGCCCCGATTTGATTTATTTTAATCCTGGAAGTGCTCACCAGCCGATTAGGTACTGTTTGATGTATCTTTCTGCAGGGAACACGACAGCCAATTTGCACAAAGCAAGATCCCACAAACAGCATTTAGACAAATGGTCAGTTCTCCCACCTTTAGTGTTATTGGCCAGGAGGAGGAACTCAAACCCCCAACTTTCTGACTCAAAAGGCAAGTGAGTATTACCACGGAGCCTAGGCTGATTTTTGTTTTAAAAATTGACTGATAAATTAGTGTGAATGATTAGACACGTGGATTATACCATGTTTCATCAAGTGTGTTGAACAGAAAAGCATCGTGGCTGTAGAATTAACCCAAGATGTCTCATGTCAGCAAAAAACCCAGAAAAATAGCAGAAAGTTGCTTCCAAAAGCCTATTTTCAAAGCAAAGAAACAAACCTTCTCGAAGCTGCTTCTTCTCTGGGGCCAGAGTCATTTTCCTGTTCGTGAAACGCTTCATAGTGTTTGAAGAGATCTTCTGCTGAAGTGTGAGACTTCATACACAGTGGGCAAATAAAACCCTGTGAAAGGAAGGGAGACACAAAATTAAAGAGGCCTAGTCGCACACACCCAAATATACACAAAGGAAGTTCATCATTGAAATGGGAAGCAAAGAAACATAACACCTCACAGCTGAAGTTAGCAATGCCAAACAGGTCATGCCAAGCACACAGAGTCACTGGGGAAATCAGAGGACAAGGGAAATCAGAGGACAAATGCACTACAACACAGAAGCACTGACTGGTGCAGAATCAGACAACGAATATTGCATGCTGCCTGTGTGCACGAGTATTCATCTCTGGCTATTGGTATATTACAGTCAGCTCTCCCAACATATCCTCCATGATCAACAAAGCCTCACCCCTCCACTCCCGACAATCTGCCGCTGCGTCACTCTTCAGACAACAGTGCCCTCTCCGCCCGCAAACTGTTGGGGGTCTCCTTTAAATATGCATATCAGGCTCTGACAAATATTTTAACCCAACACCTGACACAGGATAGAGAACCGGGCAATCTCTCCCCAGGCCCAACCCATCAAGCTGGATTGAGGGCATCATTGCTACTGGGTCCCAGGTTGCAGCCTCATGCTGATAAATTCTTGCTCACGTCTGCCTGCCAGGTTGCGCTTCCCACCCAGAGTTAAGAGCCCAATTATGGAAAAGAGACCCGAAAGGTAAAATGAAGGCTCGAGTTAGGAACTGGTTGCAGGTCGGGGCTGATCCTAGAGATGGAGCAGGCTGAGCAGAGGAGCTAATGCCATGTGCTAGAGGAAGGCCCTCCCATCTCCTCAAGCATAATGGGGTTGAGATGGGTAAGGACAGGGTGAGAAGAATGAAGTCTGCTTAGAATCATAGAATGCACAATGACCTTCAAGGGGCTGGCTTAGCTCACTTGGCTAAATCGCTGGCTTTTAAAGCAGACCAAGCAGGCCAGCAGCACGGTTCGATTCCCGTACCAGCCTCTCCGGACAGGCGCCGGAATGTGGCGACTAGGGGCTTTTCACAGTAGCTTCATTGAAGCCTACTCGTGACAATAAGCGATTTTCATTTTCAAGTACTATAAACAGCCCTTTTCCATTGAGACGATTTGATGCCTCTTATTGAGGACTCCTTTTCACACCTATCTATCAAATACAATAACATGCATTTATATGGCACTATTAACACAGCAACACATCCCCAGGAGTGTTACCAAACAAAGGGAGGCACAGTGGCTAGCACTGCTGCCTCACAGCTCCAGGAGCCCACGTTTGATTCCAACCTCGGGTGACTGTGTATAGTCTGCACGTTCTTCCCACGTCTGCGTGGGTTCCCTCCGGGTGCTCTGGTTTCCTCAGACAGTCCAAAGATGTGCAAGTTAGGTGGATTGGCCACACTAAATTGCCCTTAGTGTCCAAAGCTGTGCAGATCCGGTCACGGGGCTAGGGCAGGACAGACAGTGAATGGATCTGGGTCGGGTGCTCTTTCCAAGGGTTGATGCAAACTCGATGAGCCAAATGACCTCCTTCTGCACTGCAAGGATTCTAAACCTGCTTCATACTTAATTATTTGGTTTCCCTCCCTTATAACTTACAGAATCTGTGCTATCCTCACCGAGCTGCTCTATTCTCTTGCTGTACTTCAATTCAAATAGAGAAAATTGACTGAACAGGCAAATCAATGCAGTAATATTAAATGAAAAACGCAGGATGCACGTCGACTATGACATTTCAATCAGCTCTGTCAGTAATCAAATTCATTCTGGCTCGATAACTTGTATTTTGTGATGAATGTAGGAATTTCAGTTATATTGTATTGTAGGTATTTAATGCAGTAAGGGTTAAAATCCTGGGTTAGTGTGTATGTGACTGCCGCAGTCAGCCAGAGCTGCAATTAAAGCATCAGAAAAAGCTTGGGATAATAGAGTTTTGTTTGGATAAAGGAAGTTAATTAGATTTCACAGTATCAGGCATTTTGCAGAAAAGCAGTTTTAGATTGCGATGTGAGCAGGAGTCGAGCATCTGATCTCACTGCAGTCTAGTTAAAGATATGCCTGTGGACAATTAGCAGTTTCTTTCCAAGCAGTTCAGAACTGTAATTGGAAGGTGAGCTGAAACAAGCGGAGAAGCCGCTTCTGAAGAAATACAGCCAGACTTTCTGCATGGTTCTGACAGGGTTTTTCTTTAAAGGCATGCCAAAAGATCTCCCTTTCTCAAAGTAGTTGATCGAGACATCTCTATACAGCAGGTATTCCTGAGTGCTGACCATATTTGAAAGTGAATTGAGAGCAGAGATGTTTTTTTTGAGAGTGGGAATAAAGACAGCAGTTAAGGGTTAGTGTGTCACTGTATTGATTAGCATTGATAAAGGGATAATTGCAAGTTATTTTCTTGTGTCAAGTTGAATATATTTCAATACTGTGTTAGTATTAAAGTTTGTTTCAATATACCTTGCCCGGGATTCTCCGCCCCGCCACATTTCTGTCCCCACCAGCCGGCGGGATTCTCCATTCCTCACAGTTTTACAAAAATAAAATAAACTACTGGGGTTTCTGCCCAGTATCCTAGCCATTGTCGGGGTTTGGTCCGGGATCGTAATTATTTTTCCCTTAACGCAATAAAGTGTCATGAGGTTCTTTCACAGGAGGGTCAGAAAATGAAACTGCGCGAGTTTCCTATGGGTGCTCCGGTTTCCGCCCACAGTGCAAAGATATGCAGGTTAGATGGACTGGCCATGATCAATGTGCAGGGGATAGGGCAGTGGAGTGAGTCTAGAAAGAGTGTGTTCTTTTGGAGGGTTGGTGCAGACTTGATGGGCTAAATGATCTCCTTTTACACTAGGGATTCTATGGATTTCCTGCATAGCCTCTATTTCCAAAGCCCTTTATTCTAAACACTTTCCCCTACCATGTCAAACATTTATTCTTCCCTTAACAATTTAGCGCTGAGACGCCCAACCCTGAACAAGACTTGAATACTTGGGAGGCTTATTCAACACCAGTCTTCCATGTTTGGATGTTCAACAACAGAAAGTCTAGCCTGATGAGCAATTCTTCTCTCATCGCAAACCTTTCCCTTGCCCATCTAAAGTCTTTCTCTGTCACTACCATGGTCACTGCTCTTCTGAATTTGGGTCTCTCAAATTCCGAATGCGTGACCCTCTTCCTTTTCTTCAAAGCTCAATGCATCAGAGTCGAGTGCAAAGGCAACAAGGTGGAGAAACCCATTATACACACAGTCTACAAATAATTGACCTCCAACGGATTCCCTTCAAGGTGACTGGAGAGGCCTATACAAGGACAGTGAAGAATTGAAATTATGCAAGGATACAGAGGGGAGTGAGGAGCAATTATTCCACCATTGAATGACAGGAGAATGTGGATCGAACACTCCAAAGAACACTAATATCTCCTTGCCCGAAAATACAGACTGCGTACAGAACTGGTTTCTGATGATTCTTTTTTTCAGGAGCTCCTATAATCGGGATCTTAGAAAACAAGTAACTGTAGTTTCTAATATTTATAGTCCAACTATCTTTGGGGGGGGGGGGGGGGGGGGGGGGGGGGGGAATTCTCAAGGTTATTACTGTTTACTGTTCAGCATCGGAGGTACATGGTTATTATGGAAAAAACAGTCAGCATTGCAGTGAATAGTTTAAACCTTACAACCCTCAAGTAATGGCACAGTAGCACAGTCGTTAGCACTGTTGCGTCACAGCAGCAGGGTCCCAGGTTCGATTCCTGGCTTGGGTCACTGTATGTGAGGAGTCTGCACGTTCTCCACGTGTCTGGATGGGTTCCTCCTGGGTGCTCCAGTTTCCTCCCACAGTGCAAAGACGTGCTGTTAGGTAATTTGGACATTCTGAATTCTGCCTCTGTGTATCCGAACAGGCACCGGAATGGGCGACTAGAGGCTTTTCACAGAAACTTAATTGCAATGTTAATGTAAGCCTACTTGTGACAATAAAGATCATTATTAATTAATTACCCTAGTAAGTGAACAAGGTTAAAATCAAATAGATGCAGTTATGTTTGAGAGATCCTTAATGTGCTACTTTCCGGAATAGAATTTTAGACTCCAATTTAAAAAATGGTACTTATTTGTTTCTGCCTTTGTGAGCAGGGTATAGTCAATACATAAAACAGTCTAGTTTTTAATACTGAGCATCTGTCTACAACAGGGGTGGGCAAACTAGGGCCCGCGGGCCGCATGCGGCCCGCCAAAGGTATTTCTGCGGCCCGCCAAGTCATTTAAAAAAAAAAAAAATATTTAAAAAATTTTTTTTATTTTTATTTTTTTATTTTTTTTTAAGTTTAATGGGGGGGGCTGTTGGGTTACTCACTGGTATAGGGTGGATACGTTGACTTGAGTAGGGTGATCATTGCTCGGCACAACATCGAGGGCCGAAGGGCCTGTTCTGTGCTGTACTGTTCTATGTTCTATATGAGGCGCCCAGAATCATAACCGGGTGAAGTAATTCTTTTACTTAATATACTATGCGGCCCTTTGTGAATTGTGAATTTCTGAATGTGGCCCTTGCACGGAAAAGTTTGCCCACCCCTGGTCTACAAGCAAGCACACAGATTTTTGATATGCAAGTGATGCAATAGGGTTGTTTAAAGAAGGTCACTAAATTAGGAGCTGTTGACGATAACAGGTACAGGTTGAAAATCCTTTATCCAAAATGCTTGGGGCTGAGTGCGCATCGGATCTCCGAATTTTTGGAATTTCGGAATATACTGTTCATGCGTGGCGCGCATTGGGAACTGCGCGTGTGCGGAACGTTGGGAACAGTGGACCGCCCAGAAGCCTTGTGGGATTCCCCACTCACGACGTTGTGTCAGCGTTCGATTAAAGTGCAGATTTTGGATATTTTCGGTGTTCGGAATTTCAGATAAGGGATACTCAACCTGTATTACTAATTGTTAGTCTTTAAAAAGACAATAGTCATGGTTTCTGCTATGATCAGATAGCAGAATCAACTGTCCAAGAGCTTACACCTCAAGTGGTAAAATGGTCAGCATCCTTCCTAATGCCTAAACATTGAAAAGTCCTGTATGACCTTCAGACAAACCTGCGTCCACCGTACATGTGAAAACTGTTCGTTCGATTACAAGATTGTTATAAAAATCCAACCAGTTCACCCATGTCCTTGAGGGAAGGAGATCTGCTGTCTTTAATTGGTCCAAGTTACATGTGGCTCCAGACTCTCAGCAATGTCACTGATTTTTAACCTCACTCTAAAATGGTCCAGCAGACCAGTCAGTTGTACCAAGCTGCTGTGATAAGGTAATTGATGACATTACCTACATCACACCGACTACTGCAGCTCATGATATCCTAGTTGGCCGGCAACAACTACATTCTATGAATTTTTTTAAAATCCACTTCATGCGAGGTTCGTAGGGAAAACCAGGAAAGCAAATTCCCCAGAAAGATCGTCAACCGGATGCAGGTGGTGATTAAGGGCAAAAAAGCCTCAGCTGAAAGAGAGAGTAACCACAATATTGGAAGAGAGTCTGTCTGAAACCCTGTGCCATGATCTGAAACTGGGCACTTAATTGCTACCTTTTTCATGCACCTAAATTCCTTTTGCACTCAGGTGGTCCCACTGTACTCCAGACCTCGTCTTACGTCTAATCTGTAAAATGGGCTCCCACTTGTCTTCCAATATCTTAATTATGCACAACAGTTCAGTAAAAAATCCTTAAATGACAAAAGATATGGAAATGACGCTTCCAATGTGTAATCAGGCATCCCTTCAAATGTCTCATTTTGGACCCTGCCTACAGCCTCCAACGGCATTGGAGGAAGGAGAAAACGATGAATCAGCCAAGTTACTGAACAGTCCTGAAAGCAGAGAATAAGACAGCTCTGCCTTTCACATCCTCCTCACTCGTCCTCAAAACAGACGATTGGCTGGCAGCAGTCGCCAGTTCACTGGCCGCTGGAATCACTGGGGAACAACTTTAAGTCCAGCATTTTACACAACATCCCCAGCGAGCTTAAACTTCCTCTTACAGCTTAAAAATAATTAGTCTGACACCTGCCTAACCAATTGATATGAACTGAACTGGCAGAACAGGCTCGAGGAAATGAACGGCCAACTCCTGTTCCTATGCCTGTTCAGATAGGCTTTTAACTTCCTGTTCCTCCTCACTCAAAACAACAGGTAGCACAAAAACAAACCAGCTAGAAAAGCAGAGATGCCACAAATTAAGGGGGCTCCTTTCGTAAGGCTTTTAAGATGTCAGAATATGGTTGACCTATTTAGGTTAATTGGACCCATTTGCCAGTAACTGTAATTGCTGTTTCTAGTTCATTGCTGACAAGTCGGCAAAACATGCAGAGTGGCATTTAAAAAAATTGCAAAGGGACAGCAAAATTACCAGCCGTCTTAAGGCCTACCCCACGGTCATTAAAGTAACTCCTGAACTCCAAAAGTAGCTTCAAAAAACTTAACCGGTGACCCCTGGAGACGCACAACTTCCTTGCTGACCACAAGAGGCGAAGGACACTCTTTCATATTGAGATCATCGCCACCAGACTTGGGTATTATCCTGTTCTGTTAAAATGCTCTGCTCACCAAGCACAATTAGTGGGGTGGGTATTGGGGGGGGGGGGGGATTTAGTCCTTCCACTGTTTTTTCTCAGTTCACTCAAATTTCTGGAGTCCCAATGAAGTTCAGCAACTCAATATATCTGCATTCAGTTCACCAACCTCCATCTGTCAGAGGTAACGAGATCATTATGCTTTCTATTATATTTTTTATATTTTATTTTATAATCTTTATTGTCACAGGTAGGCTTACATTAACACTGCAATTAAGTTACTATGAAAAACCCCTAGTCGCCACATTGCAGCGCCTGTTCGGGTACAGAGGGAGAATTCAGAATATTACCTAATTACCTAATGGCACATCTTTCGGGACTTGTGGGAGGAAATTGGAGCACCCGGAGGAAACCCACGCAGACACAGGGAGAACGTGCAAGCTCCGCGCAGAAGTGACCCAAGCCGAGAATGGAACTAGGACCCAGCCACTGTGAAGCAAAAGTGCTACCCACTGTGCTACCGTGCTAAAAATAAGAAACTAGGGCAATCACACAGAGCAGCGTTGCCCCATTGCACACTCAAAGCAGCTGGCAGTGACAGCCAGAGCTCCACAAGCTACGCAGCCTCCACCCGCCAACTCAACAATCCGACAGACAACCGTCAACTCATTAATGTAGAGACGGTGATATGTGTCGGTGGAGGGGAGAACATGGCAACTTTTATGGTCAGAAAATATGCTTGTGTGTCACAATCTCACAGAAGAGTAGGAGAACACATTGTAAGTTTTCAAAGTGGAAAGAGGCAATGGAAGGGGGAAAAATGGATTCCAGTTTCTGCTTCATAAAAGATTGCGAAAATCAAAGTCAAAAGGTTATGGGGAAGAAGGTCTAATGACATGATGGATAAGCTGCTACAACCCAGGCAAAGAAGATGGAGATATAGAGATGGCTGATGAAAATTAGTGCCCAGTTAAGGGGTCGGCCATTTAGGCCTGCAGGTGAGGAGAAATCTCTGCACTCTTGGGAGTCTTCAAAATTCTCTTCTCCACAAGCATGTGGATTCAAGATCAAGGGAATCAAAGGAAATGGGGGTCAAGTTATGCAAGAAGGCAGAACAGAGGTCAAAGTACAGCTATGATCTCTAAATGATGAAGCAGGCTCGAGGAGTCCAACGGTCTTCAGCTATTATTTATTATGTTCTCATGCAAAATCCACACTGTCATTTTAGGTTGTTGAGGAAATAATCCAACTCTCAGATGTGGATGACCCCAGAACACGCAGTTTCAAACTCAGTTCCCATAGAATCCCTACAGTGCAGGTGGCCATTCGATCCATCGATTCTACACCAACCTCTGAAAGAGCACCCCACCTTAGGCCCACTTCCCCACCCTATCCCCATAACCCCTGTTGGGACATTAAGGGGCAATTTAGCATGACCAATCTACCAAACCTGCACATCTTTGTATGTGGGAGGAAACCGGAGCACCTGGAGGAAATCCACGCAGCAGCAGACAGAATGTGCAAACTCCACACTGACAGTCACCCTAGGCCAGAATCGAACGTGGGTCGCTGATACTGTGAGGTAACAGTGTGAACCAATCTATTAGTTGGAAGAGGCATTGAGACCCGGGTTTAATTTATTGTGAAGCAGACTTCCGTGGCGGATGTAATGGGAAACGGAGGCTCTCCATGCTGATCCCGACTTTTATAGCACAACGGCTGGAGCAAAATTTTTTAAAACGACCAAACATTACATAAACACCAGGACCAAATATATGCCTTGTAAGAGTAAAGATAAAAATGAAAGGGGTCATACATGTTCCTTGGACTCGGAGGCTTCACAAGACTCGACGGGCGGTAAAATGGCAGCGGTGAGAATCCCCCCCCCCCCCCCAGGCGGCCGCGTGTCCAATGGCATCAGGTGCATTGTGACGGCTGAATTGAGAAAATACCACCAAAGCCTGGAAGATGAGATGAAGAGATTGGTCGATGAAGACCTGGCCCAGGTATCAAGTAAATTAGAAGGTATGAGTAAAGTTATGAGGCATGTGGGGCTATGGTGAAAAATGTGGAGGTGACCCCATTCCCTAGACATTGCTCACTGCGACCGAGACCTAGTGCTTGGGCGATCATTGTAAGATTTCACAATTTCAAGAAGAAAGAACAGGTCCTTCGATGGGCCAAAGAACACCAGGATACAAATTGGGAAGGCCACTCGATCTGGCTGTATCAAAGACCGCAGTGCTGATCTGGCAAAGAAGAGAGCAGCTTTCAACGGGGTGAATTCCGCTCTATATAAAAAGGGTCTCCAGTTCGGTCAATTATACCCAGTCCGCCTCCGGGTGCCTGTCGAGGAGAAGGATCACTTTTTTGACTCCCCAGAAGATGCAAACTTATTTGTTCAAAAGCTCAGTTTGAAATCTGTTCAATTCTTTTTGGTTTATATATATTGAAGCTGCTGTGTGTTGGAAGATTTTCCATTGTTGATTTATATAAAGAAATTATCTTTGTTTTTTTTTACAAGTGCTGTACATATTCTTCTTGTTGTGCTGTTGTTATCGTTGTATTGTTGCATCATGAATTTTATCCATGGTCATAGTTTTTCTTTTCTCTGAATATATGGTTAGACGGAGAACCTCCCAGCTAAAGATAAGGTTAGCTGATGGGAGGTAGAAAGTGGGTATACTGCAGCTGCTTTGCAAACACCTTGCAAACACCTTCCTGCACTGTAAATTCTATGTAAATGTAGTCTTGATCAGTTTATGTTCTGTAAAGATTTAATATTACTGCTGGAGATTGTTGTTGTTGGGGGAGGGGGGGATTAGTTGCTTGACCATGTCCATGATACTGTGTTTGTCTGGTCTTAAATCGGGCCTAGCCACTGTCCCGGTGGGATCTCTTGCCTTAGCTTAGCTTAATAGATTTCCTTATTCCTTAATTCTCAGGTGTAATGACTGATCCTGGCGTGAGAGACGGTGGGGGATCTCCTTTCCACCTTGTAACTTGGAATGAGAGAGATTTGAATGGGCCAGTGAAACGGGCAAGGGTTTTTGCTCATCTGAAGGGTCTAAATTCAGGTGTCGTGTTTCTACAGGAAACCCATCTACAGGTGAAGAACCAGAAAAGGCTTCGCAAAAATTGGGTGGGTCAAATTGGGGGGGGGGGGTGGATAGACCCGTGGCATTTCCAGCATACAAACAGTAAAGAATTTTCCTTTTCTTCACATGTTCACCGTGCATACTCCCAAATGGATTTTGTTTTAAATTGTTGACAAGTCCCTCAGCCATTGTCATCATGTTCCTCATTTTGTTGACTCTTGCATTGAGTTTGGCTCTCCTGAACGCCCACCCTGGAAACTAGACACCACTGATGGCAGATTTTATGAACATTTTGTCTCCAGTCATAGTAGGCTTTATTGGTCAATATCTCCTTCAACGTTCTGGGAAACCCTAAAGGCCAATATAAGGGGGAAATTATCCAATAGAAAGCTCATGTCATGAAATTGGAGAGATTGGAATCATAAAAGCTAGTAGACTCCATTTTGGAGGTTGATGCCAATATTCAATTACCAACACCAAATCTACTAATGCACAGAAAAATCTACAACTCCAATTCGAGTTGATATCTATGAACAAACATGTGCATCAGTTATGACATTGCAGGGACACCTTCTGTGAACATGGGGAAAAGGCAGGTCATCTTCTTGCACATCAACTAAAGAAGCGGACTTCTGCCCGAGAAATCCCTCGGATTTGGAATAAGGAAGGCAAGCTAGTGTCAGTCCCTTTCCAGGTTAATGAGGCTTTCAGTTCGTACTACCATGAGCTATACGAGTCAGAGCCTCTTCCAGACACTTCGGACATGACGAGTTTTTTAGATGGTCGAAACATCCCGACCATTGGGGAAGGCAGGAAACAGCTGGGATCCCCCTTAAGCCCAGAAGAAATACCAAAATGTATCAGTCGGCTGCAATCCGGCAAAGTTCCGGTCCTGACGGCTTCACAACCAAATTTTATGAGATGTTCTCAAAGCAGCTCACACCTCTACTATTAAACATCTTTAACAACTCGCTGTGTCGGGGGTCACTACCTCTGACCCTCACCCAAACCACAATCTCGGTGCTCCTTAAAAAGGGCAAGGACCCAGTAGAGTGGGGGTTATATCGACCCATTTCACTCCTTAACACAAACGTTAAACTACTGGCTAATGTCCCAGCATCCCGAATGGAGTCCTGGCTTCTGGTTATAATATCGGAAGACCAGACAGGCTTTATTAAAGGCAGACAGTTGTCGGCCAATGTCCGATGCCTCTTGAACATCGTCCTTTCGCTCCTACTGTTTGGGATCCTAAAAATCACAGTATCTTTGGATGCTGAAAAAGCATTTGTCTGGGCAGGCAAGAGTCCCAGAGTCTGCAGCGCTCTGCTTCGGAGACACAGGATCAGGACTCCCAGACCTCCTGTTTTATTATTGGGCTGCCAACATAGAGAAAATCCTACAATGGCTGTGACCCTGGATCGAATTGGAGGCACGATTTTGCGCCACAGCCTCCTCCCTTCTCCCTGCTATAATTATTGCTGCCCTTCTCCCCGCTGCCCTTCTCCCCTATAGATCTTTCCTCGAGCCCTGAGGTGATCTTCTCCCTCAGGATTGGAAAAAGCTCCGGCACAGTTCCAGCAGCACTTCCACCTTCTCTCACTTGCCCCGATTTGCAACAATCACCTCTTTGTGTCTTTGAGCTTGGGCACATCGTTTGGGTCTTGGAGAAGAGAAGATTTTGTGCACTTCGGGGACTTATGACTTATTTCTATATGGAGGTTCAGCCATCCTCGCGAGACTCACAGATATAGTCTGATCAGCTCCAACCTTTTTTGTTTCTTTCATATTTGGGATTTCTCACGCAAGTTATTTTTTTCCTCCCCCCTGACCCCACCTTCTTCTGTGTTGGAGAAGGTCCTATCCGAGGCACAACAGAATAGAGAGTTTATCACAAACCTGTACAACCCTATCTTATCTTCAGATCCTGCCACTTTGGATAGAGTGTATGAGAAATGGGTTGGGGAGCTAGGCCCTGTACTTACTGAGAAGGCTTGAAGGGAAGCCCTCTACAGGATGATTTCCACTTCATTTTGCACCAGACTGAGTTTGGTTCAGCTCAGAGTATTACATAAAACACATTGGACAAAGGCAAAGATGAGTGGATTCTTTCGCGATGTGGAGGACAAGTGCTCACTTACACTGGCTAGCAATACGCGTGCACTTGGGTCTTGTCCTAAGCTTGCTGGATACGGAGTTTCCTTTTTTGATACACCAAGATTTTGCGGTAACCCTAGAACCCTAGTAGCGATATTTGGAGTCTCGGACTCCCTGGCATTCCATTCGGGGTAGAGGCCGACAATCTCGCCTTTGCCTCTTTAATGGCCAGGAAGCGAATACGGCTTAATTTGAGGTTCCCCCATGCAACCCAAAGCATCCGCATGGATGGAAGACATGATGTCATTTCTACATCTAGAAAAGATTAAGTATACCATTAGAGGCTCGGTGGGGAGGTTCTATCAGAGATGGTGGCCATTCATTTCATTCTTTAAAGAACTGGACAGGGTCGAGAGTTGGGGGAGGGTTGAGTTATAAGTGGTTAGTTTAAATAACAGAGTTGCTTAAACCACTGTATTTTTAATCACTTATTTGGTTCTGTATTTACATAACATGTTTACTTTTGTTAATATTGTTGTTACTGTTTATATTTGATAATTCAATAAATATATTTCCGTTTAAAAAAATTTATTGCAAGTAGAGCACCCCATTGCAGTAACCTACTGATACACAGACAAACACAGACAAACCAGGCACAGGTTTACATGCATACAAAATACCAGAGCTCCTGCTTAATGGAAGCAATATTCACACTTCAAATCAGCAACCGCCAGCAAATACATAAAATTCTACAGCACAGAATCCCTACAGTGCAGAAGGAGGCCATTTGGCCCATTGAGTCGGCACTGGCTCTTGGAAAGAGCATCCTACTTAAGCCCATGTCTCCACCCTATCCCCGCAACCCTACTGGTCTGAGTTTATGCTCCACACGAGTCTCCTTCCATCCTACATTATCTTATCCTATTATTGCATTTCTATTTCTTTCTCCCACAAGTGTTTATCTGGCTTCCCCATAACTGTATCTGTGGTATTCACCTCAACTACCCCCTGGGGTAGCAAGTGCCACCTTCTCCTGAATTCCACATTCAGTTATTAGTGACTATCTTATGTTGATTACCTTTGATTTTAGGCGGCCCACAAAGATCGAAGACCTTCAGAAATTAGAAGAGCTCTATTAGGTTAACCTCCAGGGTCTTCTCTTTTCCCGAGAAAAGAGCCCCAGCCCATTCAATCTTTCCTGATATTGTATCCACTCTATTCTGCTATTGTCCTCGGATCTGCACCTTCGCCAGTACCTCTTACAGGCAATGGTACAGTGATGAAAATAGAGATTTAGATAAATTCCAAGTCCCAATTGCATTCGGCCATTCCTTGATTAAATACTTAACAATAAACATGATGACCAGCTTTCGAACCTGCCATTCTTTGGAATGAACATAGAGGATGCTAACATTTCAATGCAATACACACTTTTGACAAGGTGAGTTTCTCTGCTGACAAGAACAATGTTTTTCAATTAAGTAATAAAGAGCCATAAAATGGAACTTGCATCACATATCACAATTATAGAGTCATAGATATTTACAGCAGGGAAACAGGCCCTTCGGCCCAGCTTGTCCATGCCGCCCAGTTTCTATCACTAAGCTAGGCCCACTTGCCTGCATTTGGCCCATATCCCTCTATACCCACCCTGCCCATGTAACTGTCTAACTGTTTTTTAAAGGAAAAAATTGTACCCGCCTCTACCACTGCCTCTGGCAGCCCGTTCCAGATGCTCACCACCCTCTGTGTGAAGAAATTTCCCCTCTGGTCTCTTTTGTATCTCTCCCCTCTCACCTTAAACCTATGCCCTGTAGTTCTAGACTCCTCTATCTTTGGGAAAAGATGTTGACTGCCTAATCTATGCCCCTCATTATTTTATAAACCTTGAAAAGATCACCCCTTGCATTCATCCAAGCAAGTGGAGAATATTCCATTACACTCCTGATTTGTGCCTTGTAGGCAGTGGACAAGCTTTGGGGGTGCATGGGGAAGGTCAGGCGGTGAGTTACTCGCAGTAGGATTCCTGGCCTTTGACCTATTCTGGTAGCCACAATTTCTATATGGCTGATCCAGTGCAGTTTCTGATCAAATGTACCTCCCAGGATGTTGATTGTGGGGTATTCAGTGATGGTAATGCCATTGAATGTCAAGGGGCGATGGTGTAGGAGATTGCCATTGCCTGCCACTTGTGTGGCGCGTATGTAACTTGCTACTTGTCAGTCCAAGCCTGGATATTGTCCAGGTCTTGCTGTATTTGGAAACTAACTCCTACATTATCCGAGGAGTCGCAAATGGTGCTGAACATTGTGTAGGCATCCAGTCATCTGCAAACATCCCCACTTCTGATCTTACGATGGAAGGAAGGTTGTTAATGAAACAGTTGAAGGTGGTTAAGCCTATGAAACTACCCTGAGGAACTCCTGCAGTGATGTCCTGGAGCTGAGGTGATTAACCTCCAACCATCATTCTTTGTGCCAGGTATGACTCCAACCAACAGGGTTTTCTTCCTGATTCCCATTGATTCCAGTTTAGTTAGGGTCCTTGATGCCACGCTTGGCCAAATACTGATGTCAAGGGCAGCCACTTTCACCTCACCTCTGGCATTCAGCTCTTTTGTTCATGTTTAAACCAAGGCTGTAATGAGGTCAGGAGCTGAGTGACCCTGGTGGAACCCAAAGTGAGCTTCCGTCAGCAGGTTATTGCTAAGTAAGTGCCACTTGATAGCACTGTTGATGACTCCTTCCATAACTTTTCTGATGATGGAGAGTAAACAAATGGGGCAGAAATTGGCTAGCTTGGATTTGTCCTGTTTCTTATGTATAGGGCACACCTGGGCAATTTTCTATATTACCAGGTAGGTGCCAGTATTGTGGCTAGGGGTGTGGAAGTTCTAGAGCACAAGTCTTCAGTAATATTGCCAAAATATTGTCAGCGGCCATAACCGTTGCAGTATCTAGTGCCTTCAGCCATTTCTTGATTGCACGTGGAGTGAATTGTATTGGCTGAAGACTGACATGTGATAAATACATAGAAAATAGGAGGAGGTGACCATTCGGCCCTTCGAGCCTGCTTCACCATTTATTATGATCACGGCGGATCATCCAATTCAATGCTGTGGACCTCGGAGGAGACCGCAATGGATCAGCCACTCTGCACTTCAGGCTGAAGATTGTTGTCTTGTCTTTTGTACATACGTGCTGGGCTCCTCCAGCATTGAGGATGGGGATATTTGTGGAGCCTCCTAATCCGGTGAGTTGTTTAATTGCCCACCACCATTCACGGCTGAATGTGGCAGGACTGTATTATAGCTTCACGAAGTTGATACCTCATTTTTTGGGATGCCTGATGTTGCTCCTTGCTCTCCTGCAATCTTCATTGAACCAGAGAGTTGATCCCATGGCTTGTTGGTAATGGTGGAGTGGCGGTATGCCAGGCCACGAGGTTGGAGATTGTGGTTGCGTATAACTCTGCTGCTGCTGATGGCCCACAGTACCTCATGGATGCGCAGTCTTGAGTTGCTAGATCTGTTTGAAGTCTATCCCATTTAGCATTGCGGTAGGGCCAGACAACACGATGGAAGGTATCCTCAATGTGAAGACGGGACTTTGTCTCCACAAGGATTGTGTGGTGGTCACTTCTACTGTGGACAGATGTATCTGCAGCAGGCAGGTTGGAGAGATATTTGTTACACCCCTAGCCAGAACAGCTACAATACTGGCACCTACCTGGTAATATGGAAAATTGCCCAGGTGTGCCCTATACATAAGAAACAGGACAAATCCAAGCTAGCCAATTTCTGCCCCATTTGTTTACTCTCCATCATCATTATATTAGATTCTCTATCTCCCTCCTGTATTCTGACTCGTCGTTGTTCGAGATCCGACCCACTACGGTCGTGTCATCAGCAAACTTGTAGATGGAGTTGGAGCCAAATTTTGCCACGCAGTCGTGTGTGTGTATAGGGAGCATAGTAGGGGGCTAAGTACGCAGCTTTGTGAGGCCCCGGTATTGAGGACTATGATGGAGTTGTTGTTCATCCTTACTGATAGTGACCTCTGGGTCACGAAATCGAGGATGCAGACCAGTTAGTTTTCACACGTACACATCTGATGAGACCCAGCTCTACCTCATCACCATCTTTCTCAGCCCCACCACTGTCCTTGATTTGTCAGATTGCACATCCGTCATCCAGTACTGACCAATAGAAATGTCCTCTGGCTAAATAATAGGAAAAGCGAAGCCACTATCTTTGGTCCCAGCTTTGAACTTCATTCTCTAACTACCAGTCCCATTCTTCTCTCTGGCAGCTGCTAACAGTTCACTTTTATCCTCAATATCGCATTTGCCCCAGAGATGAGCTACCGACCAGGTGTCCACTCCATCACTATTCTGCCTACTGGAACATCCACAACATGTAGCTCCATCCTGCCTCAACCCTTCCACTGCTGAAACTCTCACTCCAGATGTGACTACTCCTACACTCTCCTGAATGACTTCCCATTTTTCACTCTCGATAAATTTGAGATCAACCAAAGCTCTGCTTCGGTGTCCATACTCGTACCTTGTCCTCATTACTAATCACCCTGTACTCCCTGACCTAAACTGGCCTCCAGTCTGGCAATTCCTCAATTTTACAATTCTCAGGTACTTTTAATTTTCGCCCGACAAGATCTCTCTGCCCATCCAATTCTCTCCTCTTGCATTTCATCATTGGTGGCCATGTTTTTATTTGAAATTCTTGCCTGGTTTAAATTTCAAACAATGCCTGGCAGTTAATTGTCAGTCACCATCAACTGGTGTATTCTCCATGGCAACACTTCTACCAATCAGAGTCAACTTGCCAACGAATGACCATGCTCTTCTTATACAATATAAATTTATAGTTTCTCCTTATATATTCTTCTGATTGTCCTGACGAGTGCACAACGAAAATACAACATGTATTTTTTTCAGCAAAACTAACATTCTTCTGATATTGATTTATGGGACCTTGCTGTGCACAAAACTGCTTGCTGTGTTCACCTGCATGATAGTCACTGTACATTAAAGTTCATTGTAATTCATCATGTGAAGAATTATACAACGTTTGATACCTGATGAGGCACTATTTTCCATTTATGGAATTTTACCCACAAGTACATTTTTTTAAATGAAAAAAAGGCCAGTATTTATAAGAGTTCTTCTCAGACCTCAGTCAGAACATTCCAGAATGCCTTGCAAGAGTCAGTTTTAGGGATATTGCTCGAGGTATCTAGATTGGTCAGAACACTGGGAAAATATCTCAATTCTTCCTTGAATAGTGTCAGGAGTGTTTACACCCTCCCAAGAAGACAGGCAAAGTCTCAGGCAAAAGATGGCACCTCTGACAATTTAGCACTCCGTCAGTAGTCAGTACTGGATTGGATTGGATTTGTTTATTGTCACGTGTACCGAGGTACAGTGAAAAGTATTTTTCTGCGAGCAGCTCAACAGATCATTAAGTACATGGGAAGAAAAGGAAATACATAATAGGGCAACACAAGATATACAATGTAACTACATAAGCACCGGAATCGGATGAAGCATACAGGGTGTAGTGTTAATGAGGTCAGTCCATAAGAGGGTCATTTAGGAGTCTGGTGAAAATGAGGAAGCTGTTTTTGAGTCTGTTTGTGCGTGTTCTCAGACTTCTGTATCTCCTGCCCAATGGAAGAAGTTGGAAGAGTGAGTAAGCCGGGTGGGAGGGGTCTTTGCTTATGCTGCCTGCTTTCCCCAGACAGCGGGAGGTGTAGATGAAGTCAATGGACGGGAGGCAGGTTTGTGTGATGGACTGGGCGGTGTTCACGACTCTCTGAAGTTTCTTGCGGTCCTGGGCCGAGCAGTTGCCATACCAGGCTGTAATGCAGCCCAATAGGATGCTTTCTATGGTGCATCTGTAAAAGTTGATACGGGTTAATGCGGACATGCCGAATTTCCTTAGTTTCCTGGGGAAGTATAGGCGTTGTTGTGCTTTCTTGGTGCAGCGTCGATGTGGGTGGACCAGGACAGATTTTTGGAGATGTGCACCCCTAAGAATTTGAAACTGCTAACCATGTCCACCTCAGCCCCGTTGATGCTGAGAGGGGTGTGTACAGTACTTTGCTTCCTGAAGTCGATGACCAGCTCTTTAGTTTTGCTGGCATTGAGGAAGACTGTTGTCGCTTCACCACTCCACTAGGTTCTCTATCTCCCTCCTGTATTCTGACTCGTCGTTATTCGAGATCCAGCCCACTATGATCGTATCGTCAGCAAACTTCTAGATGGAGTTGGAACCAGATTTTGCCACGCAGTCGTGTGTGTACAGGGAGTAGAGTAGCAGGCCAAGTACGCAGCCTTGCGGGCCTGGTATTGAGGAGTATTGTGGAGGAGGTGTTGTTGTTCATTCTTACTGATTGTGGTCTGTCGCAGAACAGGTTGAGAGAATGGTTAGTAAAGCATATCGGATCCTAGACTAAGAGGCATAGAGTACAAGAAGTAAAATTCTACATTGAACTTGTTCAAGTCACTAGTTTGGCCTCAGCTGTAGTATTGCATACAGTTCTGGGCGGCACACTTCAGGAAAGATGTGAAGGCATTGGAGAGAGTGCAGAAAAGATTCACAAGATGGTTTCGGGGTAAAGAAGGGTAGATTGGTGAAGTTGGGATTGTTTTCCTTGGAGGGAAGGAGAATTGTATGAGCTATTTAAAATCATGAGGAGTCTGGACAGGGCAGATAGGGAGAAACCGTTCCCACTCGTGTAAGAGTCGAGAATGAGAGGGCATGGATTTAAAATCACAGAAGAAGCAAAAGGGAGATGAGAAAAAGCTTTTTGGCTAAACAAGCTTTTTAGTTACAGTCTGGAATGCACTACCCGAGAGGGTGCTGGAGGCAGTTTAATCAAAACGTTTAAGAGGGTAGTAGATGGTTATGTGAAGAGGGAGACGGTAGGAGAATGGCACTAAGTGAATTGTTCATTTGGAGGGCCAGTGCCAACACGATGGGCCGAATGGCCTCGTTCTGCGCAGCAACAGTTCTGAAATTTTGTGGAAAAACCTTTGAACCAATAACCTTGCATCCTTATGATGAGATTCATACATGTAGTTTAAGCGTTAGTCCCAGCATCAAGTTGGAACCCATTTTGTGACCAGCAGAGCATTAATCATTATAGGAAGGAATACAGGCCACTTGGTCCATCCTTTAGGTGCTGCTCTGTGAAAAAGAAGTTGCGCTTATTCCCATATCTCTGATTTTTGTCTGTAACCCATAGGTTCCTCACCTTCATGGACTTGTCCAACTGCCTTCAGTGCCTTTTCATGTTGAGCATTCCAGATCCCAACAATTTTCCCCAAGTGCAAATATTTCTCCTCAACTCCCATCTTGATATCTGGCCAACGATTTTCAATCTCTGACCTCTGCTTTTTGACCAATTCGACACACGGAATAGTTTTTTTTCCCTCAATCTACCCAATTAAAATCTCTCAACAGCTTAAAAGCCTATAGTAGGTTTCCTCTTAACATCCTCTGTTCCAAGAAGAACAATCTGAACTTTTCTAACCTCTCCACATAACTTCTCTGTACCCTGACTAAGGCCTTTACATCTTTCCTGACGTATGCGGCACAGAACTGTCCACAAGACCCCGACCGAGGCCTAACCAGTGACTAATGAGGTTCTAGCACAATCTCTTTGCTTTTATATTTTATTCTTCTATTTATAAACCTAAGTAGCCCGCATGCTTTTTAATCACCTTATCAACTTGCCCTGGCGTTTTAAAGATTTGCATTAATAGACATCAAGGTCTCACCACTCATTACACTTCAAAATTGTGCTATTGACATATTAGTCTTTTTAAAGTGAATCACTTCACACATCTCCACATTAAACTCCATCTGCCATACTTCAGTTAATTTAACCAACCTGCGGGTGTCACCCTGAAGCCTGTTAAGTATCTGCATCCCTTATGTAGCTGAGCGGAAGGTGCAGCTGAGTGGAAGGTGCAGTAAAGGGACCAATTCTTTCAGCTTCCCTGTAGCATCTCCCCACAGGCTGAAATAGAGAGGCTGCCACGCAGGTTTGGGCACATAGATACTGCACAGCAGGGCACTTTATCTGAATAAAGAATTCCCACAACCTTCCCTTGCACCAGTTGTTGAGCCAATAAGTGGTCTTACTGAAGGACGAAAACTTTGCAATGGGAGACAAACTCAATATACCACCAAGCAAGCGTAAAGCATGCTCTACCAGACAGAAAAAAAAAAGCCAGCTCCCCAAGACAGCAGCAAAACAGGAAAGAAAAAAAGCAGGCCGCTTTCACGTCAGAAAGAAAACCCGCCACCACTTTGCATACCGTCACCCACCCAGACAGAATTCAAACAAAAAAGCAACCCACGCTAACGGACACTTCGGGATTAAGCTGCTCCTGTGTCGCCCTGTCTGCCACAGTGTGTTCGTTCCGGTCATGCTCAAACAGCTCAGTTGGTGTTAGAAACGATTGCATACAGATTGGACAGATGAACCCCTGGAAAAAGTGTTAACTTTCAGAATTATAGTTGTGATTAAGAGCAAGATCAAACACAGTAACTCATAACATTATCAACAACTCTGAAGGCAACACACAGGCACAAAATGCACACAAGAGTTTTGACCACACTAGTGAAGTAGATGAAACTCCATTTTGCAGACATGCTTAAACGAAAGCCTGAAAGATGAACACTTTTGTTACCTCAAGTCGTGTAATGAATGAGCAATACATGCTGGCATGACAACATTAGAGATAAGCCATTCAGAAGTGAAATCACGAAGCACCTTTACTCACAAAGGGGAACAGAATCTGGAGTTATTTCCCCAAAGGGCTCTGTACGATGGGAAACACAGAAAATTGCAAGTCCCAAGGTTGATGAGACTTCTGTTAGGGGAACAGTATTGAAGGATACGGAGCAAAGGATGGTCAATGGAAATGGGATACAGGGCAGCCATGATCGAATTAAATGGTGGTACAGGCTTGAGGGGCTGAATAGCCCCCTCCTATCACTATACAGATTAACAGCCTTAACTTGATGAGTAACGCTTAGGGGAAAGTCACATCCTAAAGGGAGTCGGTAATATAAAGTCAAAGCACCTAAATCAAAGGCTAAAGCCTGCCTCGACATGCAGGAGTCTGCACCAGGGTCTTGGCTCCAGGTGCTCAGACTCTACCCTGCTTTTGTCCATTTCCATTCCAACTCTGACATACCCGTCAGTGCATCCGGTCAGTCTCTCTCCCTGGTATGGAATTCACTGTACTGCCTACTTCAAAGACCTTAGCTGTCCAATCAACTCCTGTTTACTTTCTTTCAAATGCACTGCAAATCACACAACAGGGATTATTCTTGTTCCCCCAAACATTCGCCCGTTTTATTCTGATACTTGTTTGTCCCACCCAAAGTGTTAACATACCTGAACAGGTGCAGACTGAGCTATGGTGCAAGTCTAACCCTATTTTGGGTTTCGAATCAGACTGCCAGCACATGCAGCCTTTTCACCCCCATTCTCCTATCTCTCAGCGTTTGTTCATCAAGCAGGCCTGGCAAGAAGCCTGTCACCTACCTTCACTCCCAACTGGTAACCGGTCAGTACCAAGGAACGGTCTCCAAGGGCGGACGGAAATACATTTAATATGATTTAAGTTTAATGTCCTAATTTTAATGGACCAACAATAATGACCCTTCTTTTTGCTTAGATTGAAGAATAGATTAAAGAAACGGGGATAGGCCAGACACCCCTTGAGCCTGTTCCATTATTCAATGAGATTAGGGCTGATCTCTATCAACTCAATTTTTCCACCTTGGTTTCATAATGCTTTAAACAACCCTGTCAATCAAAAACCTATCAATCCAAGTTTTGAAACTTTCACCAGATCCTCAGCATCCAGAGTCTTTTTTTTGGGGGGTGAGGGGGGGATGAGTTTGAGATTTTCACGAGCCTGTGTGTGGAACTACCTGATCAAACCCAATACATAAAAATTGAAGGAGAACAAAACTGGTCAGACCATCTGGTCACTAACCTCTCAAGGGCAATGAGAGCTGGACAATGTACCTTGGCCTTGCCCACAACACTCACATCTCAAAGTGAATGGAGTAGAAAAGTGCTTCCTGATACCACCTATAAATGGGCACTGTTATGAATGCAACCTCAATTTTGGTCAAGATCCCAGATTAGAATCTAATCTATTTGCATTTGGTAAAACTGTGAGGAAATGTTTCTGCACCACAGGAGTGATAACACTGACCAGTATAATGAAACAACTTTAATTTGAACACAGAATTAGGCACATAAAATCCTCATGGAATCCCTACAGTACAGAAGGATGCCATTCGTCCCATCAATTCTGCACCTGCCCTCCCGAAAGAGCACTCTACCTCGGCCCACTCCCCCACTCTGTACCCATAACCCCTTGGCCCCACCTAACCTTTGGAAACTGAGGGGCAATTAAAACATGGCCAATCCCCGCACATCTTTGGACTGCGGGTGGAAACCCGGAGAAAACCCACGCAGACACGGAGAGATGTGCAAACTCTACACAGTCACCCAAGGCCAAAATTGAACCATGGTCCCTGGAGCTGTGAAGCAGCAGTGCTAACCACTGTGCCACCGTGCCACCCAACAACAAAGAAATAACTTTACAGTTAACAGCATCTTAACTTGCTTCCAGACTTCTGCCTCTGTATTCCAATTAAGCAAACACTTATGTATAAAGGTAACAACCAGGTTTTACTTGCTTTTCTTCATGCAGGGTCCTTGAAGAGAAAAAACCTTTTTTAGGACCACCTGAAAACCTTCTGTTCAGCTTGGAGTCCTGGAAGCAACTACCTTTTCCAAACAGACCTGGCCACTCCCATTGGTTACACCAGTTGCACTCAAAGCACACAGCATTCTTTTGGCTCTTTTTTCAAGATATGCCTTGATTTATTTAGCCAAGCTCAAGCCATTACAACATTGCATTAGCTCTCTATTTGCAAGCAAGTAAAATGGCTTTTAATAGCTATTATGAAAACACTTCCCTGCAAAAATCACTGATTATTCATCTTTTAGCAGGCATACTGTCTGTAAGCATTTAAACCCAGGTTTTAATAATATCACTGCAAAATATAAAATATGGTCATTTCTCATGTTCATCACAGCCACACTATTTTTAAGGTTATATCCTCCCGTTCCGGATTCTCTCAGTCAAAATAGTTTTGGTCTATCTACTCTGGAAAATCTTTTATCTGTTTTAAATAACCTCAATACAATCCTCCCTCATGTCTGTGGTTGACTGTATACACATCTAGTCTATGAAACATTTCAACCCTTTCAGAAGATCTATTGCAGCAAGGAATAAAAAGGCTTCAAACAGCTGGCTTTGAAAGAATTAAACATAGTTTCACAGTTACTTACCTCAGAACCACCTTCATCATTGACTTCTACAGCAGGTGCTGCTGTTACTGGGCTGTCCGGGTCAGAGTTCGCAGAGCCAAGAGATGTCTGTGAAAAAAGGAAAACATTGCTGGGTTGGATTCAATTAACTTTATCGACTAAATGTCACCTGCGGTGGCGCAGTGGTTCGCACTTCTGTCCCATGTTGCCGAGGACCAGGTTTGATCCAAATCCTGGGTCACTGTCCGTGCGGCGTTTGCACAATCTCCCCACGTCTGCTTGGGTCTACCCCCACACACCAAAAATGATGTGCAGGGTAGGTGGATTGGCCACATTAAATGGCCCCTTAATCGGAAAAAAAGAATTGGGTACTCCAATTTTATTTATTTTTTAATTTAAGAAAAAATAAAAGTCACCAGTGTGGGAGGTGACTCACATCGGGCTAACCCAGGCGAGAATCATGCAGGCCCAAAACTATCCCTCTCTCCAGCATCCAAAAGTTCCCTCTGCTGCAGACTTCCTGATCCCAGGGGCACAGTCATAAGATAAGAGTGCTGCCTAGTCTTCCACTAACAATTGATGGTCAGTCAGATATGACAGCTCACTTCATGAGTGCGACTACAATCCAAAACCCACGCTGAAGGGTAACTGTTAGCCTAAGCAGATCTCCGACGACTCCGTGATAGGGCAGACAACCATCTCCACCAACTCTTATGGGGATCCAAGTACTTTGTAAGTGTAAGGAACTTGGCAGCCAATTTGCGCAGGAGATCCCTTAAACAGCCATGTGGATTAAGACCAGATAATTCCTCTCAGTGGTGTTAGGTAGGACAGCAGGGAGAAATGTTATTTTCTGAAATAGTACCATGACATTTTTACATCCATCCGAGAGGACAGAAAGGGTCTCAGTTTAATGTCTCATTTGAAAGAAGGCACTTCTTTCCCAAGCACTGCCCTGAAACATCAGCCTGGACCTTGTGCTTAAATAGGACTTGAACCTCGGACCTTCTGACTAAAGAGGCACGTGTTAACCGCTGAGCCAAGGCGATCACCTCACCAACAGTCTGGGCTTCCTTTAAAGAAGGGGATTTGTGATCGATATTGTTGCTTTTTGAGCAATAGAATCATGGTGTTCAACAAGCATTTAGCATTGACTAGCAACTGAAATGTTAATCAATGCCACTTAAATTAACACTTTATCACCGAAAGCATCAGATCAATGAAGGGATAGGTTATAATTAGAAAGTTCATTTTCTAAATGTATTCCAGTAATTTTCCACCAAATCAAGAAACAAAAGTGAAAATGTAATAACCTTTCCGTTAAAACGTACAATATTAGCACGTCCTTCACAATTGAAGTTTAAGGACCGCTAAGAAATATTTAACTGAATTCTTTAAAGAATTGTCCAGTTCATTTTAACAAGTGAACATTCTGTAGCCAGACTTCCAAACGTCACAGCAGATACTGCACAAGTCAGCTGGAAAGAGTAAGCTGGTTGGGTTTTAATGTCGCACTTGGAAAGATTTCAAGTCACTTCAATTAGAGAATCCATAGGGGACGATTCCCCAATATTGGGCCCAAGAGTTAATGCCGTCGCGTTTCACGACGGCACGAACCGGGCCCGGTTACGTACGATTCTGGCCCCCACAGAGTTCACACCGCTCCAGCTTCCTTTCGCGGCGCCAAATGGGCAACACGTCAATCCATGCATGTGCAGTTGGGCCTGCCATCCTGCGCATGCGTGGGGGACTTTTTTAGCGCGCCGGCCACGACTCAAAATGGAGTCAGTGTTCAGTGGCCGGCCGTGCCAGAAAGTAGGCCCGGGGGGATCGTGGGCCAGACCCCATCAGAGGCCCCCCTCCCCGGTGAATGAACCCCCCCCCCCCTCCCCACAGGCCACCCCCCCTGACCGTTCCCGCAGAGTTCCCACCAGCAGCGACCAGGGGTGAACAGCGCCGGCGGGACTCTGTCGTATCGGCGCGGCCTATTGGCCCATCCAGGCCAGAGAATCGGCGGACCCTAACCCTAATCGGCGGCCCCGCCGATTCCAGCAGCCCGCGCCGCGCCAAACGCGCCAACGCAAATGGCGCCGATTCTCCGCACCTCGGAGAACCGTGCGTCAGCGTCGGGATGTCGTGGCGCGGTTAAGGCATTTCCCTGGCCCGGTGCGGGGCTCGGAGAATTGCCCCCACAGAATCCCTACAGTGCAGAAGGAGGCCATTCAGTCCATTGAGTCCGCATAACCCCCTGAAAGACCATTCTACTTAGCCCCACTCCCCCACCCTATCCCGTACCCCACCAAACCTAAACATCTTTGGACACTAAAGGGCAATTTTGGCATGGTCAATCCACCTAACATGCGCATCTTTGAACTAGTCCTTTGAACTAGTTGTACTTGATCTATAAATTACACTGAACACACCCACTAACATTTTTTTTTTCATGGCTTATAATCCAGGCTGATGTTTCAGTGCGGTACTGAGGCCAGAGGTAACATCTTTCAGATGCGATATTAAGCCAAGGTCTGTCAATCCTCTCATGAGGGTGTGAAAAACCTCACTGCACTATTTGCGGGATAACTATTGCAGGACAACAGGGATAATCACCCTCCTCTTTTTGAAAGTACTGCCATGGGACTTTTTGCATCCATCCGAAAAGGTCGACAGATCCCCAGCAAGAGGAAGGTTCGACTTTCATCATCGAAGAGGGTAGGACTTGGGAAATGTCCCACCACCTTTGCAGAAAGGGATAGAAAACAGAGGAGTTTCATTCTGGGCTGTGGGGGAGGTTAGTAATATCAGGCGTCAGGCCCACCACCATTGGAAAGAGGTTAGAGGTAGTTTAGGGTGCCATAGCTGGCTGTTTAGAGGTCCATCTCAGTATGCGGGACGTTTTCCCAGTTAAAATGGCAGCAAAAGAAAGACCAGCTATCTAACCTTCACATCCCCGCACACCTCCCCATACCCAACCCATGACCCCACTTCAATCCCTCCATGCTATGTTATGCCCCCCACCCACCTGCCATGGCCCCTCAAAGCTGCAATGCCAAGTTACGACAAGTCTATTCACCCACTGTACAGAATTATGAACCCTATAGTAACAATAGGGTGTGTGATAAAGCTTTTAAAAATTCATTCACGACTTTCCAAATTCGTAAAATAATTGCTTTTACTATAGCCCTAGAAAAATGTCAATTATCCAAATTCTTTAAAGTAGCAATAGCAGAAACTGCAGGCATTTGACACATTTATCTTATGTGTATAAATACTGTTCCATTAACAAAATCAATCACAGATGCTGTCAATCAAGCTATGTTTCCTCTGAGATGCAGCTGTTTCAACAGAGTAATGGAGATCTGGGCTCTCAGCCAAGAATCCATAATTCAGCTTGGTCATGGTGAAGAATGATGTGGAGATGCCGGCATTGGGCTGGGTGGGCACAATAAGAAGTCTTACAACAACAGGTTAAAGTCCAACAGGTTTGTTTCTAATCACTAGCTTTCGGAGCGCAGTTCCTTCATCAGGTGAAGAATGGTTGCTGAAGTGGATGCTTCAAACGTGTTGGACCATATTCACGGAGTGGGTGCTTCAGGAAGGGCAGGGTGGGGTGGAAGACTTACTTCAGAGCCAGCCTGTTACCCATTGATGAACTCTTAGTGAACTCAGGCTGACTCTCGACAAGGGTATTTATACAGCAGCACTAGGGGGAGGAGTCGTGGGTGGAGCCAAGGGTGGAGCCCAGTACAAGTTCCTGAGTACTCTCAGAGCTACTCCCCCTAGTGGTTGGATAACACTACTGCGCTCACAAAGACAGTGTGAATTATCATATCATATATATTACATTCATCACAACCTGGAATTATACTATGCTGTACTAGAACCTGACTTATAAATTCTACCATTTCTCCCAAACGAACAAAAGAGGTACCAGAGAAGATGCAAACAAGATTTCCAGGGCTGATGCCAGATCCAAGAGCATATACTTATCAGGATAGATTAAAGAAGTTGGGGCTCTTTTCTCTGAAAGAGAAGGCTGAGAGGCTGACTCGTTAATCGTTTTTAAATAACGACATTCACCACTTAGTCCTGTAGCTGTTATTCTGACTCTAATTGAGAAGTCCAACATTAAGGTAGTTCTCAACTCTCCTCAATTAATCCACATAAGTGTTGCTTAAGATCTCAGATCCACAACAACTCTGCCTTCAAAATCAACGTCTGTCACGTACCATAACTGCAAAGCCCCATTTTAATCATATTCTGCAAACTGTCATGAGAATGTCACTTTAAGAAATGTTTGGCTGCTCATGTTACTGCAGTGATGTCAGCGTGTGGGTGGAGCTGAGCTCTGGCTCTGTTTTTTAAGTTTCACTTTGAGAAAAGCTTGGGTTTGTCTGTGTCGTTTTGGTTTTGTTTTCAGTGTGTTGGAACTGAAGCCAGACAAAGCAGGTGTACTGCTGTTCTCTCTGCCATGAAAAGACTATCTCTTGATCATTTGGTAAATTCAGAATTATAAATGTTCTCAGTGGTGACTATAACCTGATATGCTTTTGTTAAAGGTTTTGTTTTTAAGTCTTCTGCTTGTTAAAGTTCAGCTCACAGATTATGTAGTGTTGTAGTCTTTGGGGGTCGTATTTGAATTAATGGTTGCTAAGATGTTCACTGTTTGTTTCAAAAAGGTAAACTTGAGTGAAGAGAATAAACATGGTTTTGCCTTAAAAAATATTTTTCCATTTCTACTATACCACACCTGTAGAGTGGGCCATGTGCTCCCCATACCACAATCTATTAAAAGTTATGGGTCAGGTCAACTCCATAATACTTTGGGGTTCTCTAAACCCTGGCCCATAACAAATTGGGAGCTCGAAGGGGATAAAGTCTATCTATTGGATTGGCTTAGTGAACTTAAAGACAGTGAGGGGTGAGCATATTGTGGTTGCTTTTCAGGTGTGGTATTCCAGTTTAAGTAGGGAGTGTGTTGTGGACAATGGCTCTTTAAGAGGCTCAGAAGTTTTTGGGGGTGGAGACGGTCACACGCAGTACCTTACGGACAGAGACTAAAAGCAGACTGTTAGATTTGGCAAAAAACATTGCAGTTAACATTACCTGACAAAATGCGAAAAGGTGAGGTAATTATGGCGGTGACTAAGCATTTAAAATTGCCTGAGATACAGTCTGACTCATTGGAAATGGCAAAAGTTCAGTTACAAATTAAACAAATGGAACATGAGAAAGAATTAAAGCAGCTTGAATGCAAAAGAGATAGAGAGGAAAAAGAAAGAGAAAGGGAGATACAGATCAGGGAAAAGATAAAGACAGAAAGTTTGAACTTCAGAAATTGGCCATGAAACATGGTGGTCGGTTAAAATTGGCAGGCATAAAGGGAAACGTACAGTTGGATGATAGTGATGAGGATAGTGAGAAAGAGTGCTATAGTCAAAGGCTTGATGGGGATCTATTTAAATACATCCAAGCATTGCCAAGGTTTGATGAGAAGGAGGTAGATGCTTTTTCATTTCATTTGAGAAGGTAGCTAAAAAAATGAAATGGCCACAGGACATGTAGGTATTACTGATTCAAACAAAGCTGGTAGGTAGGGCTAGTGAAGTGTTTGCATCACTATCAGGGGAGGTATTGGAGTCGTATGAGGTGGTGAAAAAATCCATCTCAGGTGCATATGAACTAGTGCCTGAAGCTTACAGACAAAGGTTTAGAAATTTAAGGAAAGAACCTGGTCAAACATACATGGAGTTTGAAAGGATCAAACAGAGTAATTTTGTGAGATGGATAAGGGCTTTGAAAATAGACAAAACGTATGAAGCTCGCAGAGAAATTATACTTTTGGAGGAGTTTAAAAATTCAATTCCTGATGTAGTGAGAACTCATGTGGAAGATCAGAGGGTTAAAACTGCGAGGTTAGCAGCAGAAATGGCAGATGACTATGAATTAGTTCATAAATCAAAGTTTGGTTTCCAACATCAGTTTCAGCCTGTGAGGGATAGAAACTGGGGACATGAGAAATACTCACGTGGTAACGGTAAAGGTGACCTGATGGGAGATAATAAGGAGTGTACCTCAGATTAAAAAAGAAATCCAGAAGGGTGGAAAAGAAATGAAAAGTTTCAAATGTTTTCATTGCAATAAACTAGGCCATATAAAGTCAGTGTTGGTGGTTGAAGAAAAGCACTGGGAAGGCTGATGTGGTAAAACAGGATAAGACAGTGGGGTTTGAAGTGGTAAAGGAAAGCCCAAGTGAAGCGAAGGAGCTGCAAAAGATTGTACAGCCTGATCAAGAGGTGATTGATAAGAAGGTACCAGATCTCTTTAAAGAATTTACTTGTGTGGGTAAAGTTTACTCATGTGCATCAGGAGGAGCAGGTAAAGAAGTCACAATTTTAAGAGATATGGAAGCAGGTCAATCTTTAATGGTAAGAGATGAGGAGGTATGTAGTTTGGGAAGAATATTGCCAGAAATGGTGGTAATATGTGGAATTCAGGGTGAGAGGAATAGTGTTCCATTATATATGGTAAGGTTGGAAAGTCCAGTGAAGAGTGGTGAAGTGGTAGCTGGAGCAATAGATAAACTATCTTGTCCAGGAATACAGTTTATCTTGGGTAATGATATAGCTAGATCGCAGGTGAGAGTGATGCCTACTGTGGTTGATAAGCCAGTAGAAAATCAGACAACTGAAGTGTTGAAGAACGAATATCCTGGAATTTTTCCGGATTGTTAGTAACAAGGTCGCAAAGTCACAGGTTAATACAAGAGGAGAAATCAAAGAGTGAAGATGAAGTTGAAGTGCAATTATCAGAAACGATTTTTGATCAGATGGCTGAAAAAGAACAAGAACAGGTGGAGGATGAGGCGGATATTTTTAGTTCAGGAAAATTGGGGGTATTACAACAGACAGATGTAGAAATAAAATGGATGTATCAGAAAGCATACACGGAAGAGGAATCTGAGGGGATACCAGAGTGTTATTACCGTAAAAGTGATGTCTTGATGAGAAAATGGAGATCTTTACATATGCAGGCGGATGAAAAGTGGGCAGAAGTTCATCAAGTAGTATTGCCGGTAGGGTATAGAAAGGAGGTGTTGCGAGTTGCACATGAGGTACCAGTGGGAGGTCATTTGGGAATTTTAAAAAACTCAAGCTAAAATCCAAAAACATTTTTATTGGCGTGGATTACATAAAGATGTCATTAAACTTTGTCAATCATGTTACACATGTCAAGTGATAGGGAAACCTCAAGCAGTGATAAAACCAGCACCCTTAATACCCATTCCAGCATTTGAGGAACCTTTTACAAGGGTCCTAATTGATTGCATTGGACCGCTTCCTAAAACAAAAAGTGGGAATCAATATCTTTTGACGATAATGGATGTGTCTACTAGGTTTCCAGAGGCCATTCTAGTACGTAATATTACAGCTGAAAAGTTGTGGAGGAGTTACTTAAATTCTTCACTAGATATGGACTACCCACAGAAATACAATCGGATCAAGGATCGAATTTTACCTCAAGGCTATTCAAAGAAGTTATGGATAGTTTAGAAATAAAACAATTTAAATCAACTGCGTACCATCCAGAATCGCAGGGAGCGTTAGAAAGGTGGGATCAGACATTAAAGGCAATGTTGAGGGCTTATTGTCACAATTATCCAGAGGATTGGCGTAAAGGAATTCCATTCCTACTGTTTGCAATTAGGGATACACATAATGAGTCGACCGAATTCAGTCCTTTTGAACTAATTTTTGGTCATGAGGTAAGAGGTCTACTTAAATTGATTCAGGAAAATTGGTGAGTGAGAAATCGGAACTTACATTATTGGATTACGTGTCAAATTTTAGGGAACGGTTAAATAGAGCAGGTGAATTGGCTAGATAACATTTAAAAGTTGCACAAAATGTGATGAAGCGGGTAGCAAGCAAGAAATCCAAAGTTCGTAGTTTTACCAGTGGAGATAAAGTTTTACTATTGTTACCAGTCGTAGGTGAGCCTTTAAAAGCTAGGTTTTGTGGACCTTATCAAATTGAAAAGAAATTAAGTGAGGTGAATTATGTGGTAAAAACATCAGACAGAAGGAAGACTCACCGTGTGTCATGTGAATATGCTTAAAAGGTACTTTGAAAGGGAAGGAGAGAAAAAGGAGGTTTTAATGATTCAAACTCAAAGTGACGAACCAAATCCAGATGACTGTGAATTTGACATACCTCAAATTAAATTGGAAAATGAGGATCTTCTTCAAAATTGGGATACATTGTTGAGTTACCTTCCAGAGGAAAAACAAACTGACCTGAAAGAGTTATTGATATCACATGGGCAAGTTTGTGGAGATAAATTGGGAAGTACGAAAATGGCTATACATGATGTAGATGTGGGAAATGCTGTTCCAATCAAACAACATCCATATAGACTTAACCCTTAAAATTGGCACAGGTTAACAAAGAGATTGAGAGTATGCTTAGAAATGGCATAATTGAAGTGGATTGCAGCCAATAGAGTTCACCCATAGTGATGGTACCTAAACCAGGCGGTACCCAACGGTTGTGTGTGGACTATAGAAAGGTTAATGCAGTTACAAGAACGGACTCTTATCCTATCCCACGTTTGGAGGATTGCATTGAGAAAGTGGGACAATCAGTTTTATTTCCAAAATGGATTTACTTAAAGGTTACTGGGAGATACCTTTGTCCAAAGGGTGAAGGAGATTTAGGCTTTTGTGATTCCAGATGGTGTATCCATTTCAAAGTTATGCCGTTTGGCATGAAAAACGCCCCCAGCCACAATTCAACGGTTAACTAAGAAAGTTGTTTCAGGATTAACCAATTGTGCGGTATACATCGATGATACTGTAATTTTCAGCCAGACATGGAAAGAACATTTAAAACATCTGATGGAGTTATTCGATCGACTTCAGAGGCAGGTTTGGTGATAAACCTAGCCAAAAGTGAATTTGGAAAAGCCCAAGTCACTTTCCTTAGCCATACAATCGGACAGAGTCGAATGGTCACACGGGATGTGAAGCCAACAGTTATTGAGGAGTTTCCGATACCCTCGAGACGAAGGGAAATAATGCGATTTCTTGGCACGAGTGGATTTGATCGAACATTTGTGAAATGTTTTGTAGCGTGGTTGCTCCACTGATAGACTTGCTGAAGAAACGTCAAAAATTTCAGCAGACAGCGGACTTTCAACAGGCATTTGACTGCCTGAAAGCTGTGATAACCAATGCTTGTGTTGGAGAATTACAAGGGACTCTGATCAGATTGAACAAAAGTATCTGACTTTAAAGAGAAATGCCGAGGCGTAGAGAAATGGATGGATCGTGCAGAGACCTTCTTGTTCAAAGAGATTGTCAATCGAGAAGGATTTCAGTTGGAGGAAGAACGAAAAAAAAAGGACTATATTATTATACCCATTTGCGAGTGGTGTTTTTTGAAACAAAAAAGTATATTTACAGTGTGCATTTCTTAAAGGATAGTGAGAAGGTGAAAAATGAAACCATATTGAAGTTGATGGTTTATTTTTTTTCTTGGGGGGAGGTGTCATGAGAATGTCACTTTAAGAAATGTTTGGCTGCTCATGTTACTGCAGTGATGTCAGAGTGTGGGTGGAGCTGAATTCTGGCTCTGTTTTTTTAGTTTCAACTTTGAGAAAAGCTTGGGTTTGTCTGTGTCTTTTTCTGTTTTGTTTTCAGTGTGTTGGAGCTGAAGCCAGACAAAGCAGGTGTACTGCTGTTCTCCAGTCTGCCATGAAAAGACTATCTCTTGATCATTGTGATGATTTCAGAATTATAAATGTGCTCAGTAGTGACTTTAAAACCTGATGTGCTTCTGTTAAAGGTTTTGTTTTCAAGTCTCTGGATGTTAAAAGGACAGCTTACAGATTACTTAGTATTGTATTCTTTGGGGGTTGTATTTGAATTAATGTTTGCTGAGATGTTCACTGTTTGCTTTCAAAAAGGTTAACTTTAATTAATAGAAAGTACACATTGTTTTGCTTTAAAAAAAAATATTTTTTCCATTTCTGCTGTACCACACCTGTAGAGTGGGACATTGCTCCCCATATCACAATCTATTAAAAGTTGTGAGTCAGGTGAGAGGCTGACTCGTTAAAGGTTTTTAAATAACTACATTCACCGCTTCGTCCTGTAGCTGTTAATCTGACTCTAATTGAGAAGTCCAACATTAAGGTAGTTGTCAACTCTCCTCAATTAATCAACATAAGTGTTGCTTAAAATCTCAGATCCATTTTCTGGACTTCCTGGCTCAGAGATAGGTAACTGGGTCAATAGCAGCAGCAACCCGGGGGGGGGGGGGGGGG